>NC_083578.1:60121475-60459332 GCF_027579695.1 Neoarius graeffei | reverse complement strand
GGGCTTTCTCTCTGCACCGGCGCTCTGGGGCTCACTCACCTGAGGGGGGGAAGAGACAGACACGGAAGCGGGAAACGGGAGGGCACCGCGGGTGCAGCAGGCCAGCTGGGGTGGAGCCGGCCCCCGCCTCCGCAGTGGGGGAACGGGGCGAGGACGAGATACAGAAGGGGAGGGGGAGAGAGAGGAGAGGGGAGAAGAGGAAATCTGCTGTCCTGCCGTCGGAACAGCCGCCAAATGGTTCTCCACCAGCTCGATGGCCTGATCCAGTGACGCCGGGTGGTGGCACTGGACCCACTCCGCTGTCCCTTCGGGTAGTCGGGCGATGAACTCTTCCAGTACCACCAGATCGATGATTCCCGTGGCGTCATGGTTGTCAGCCCTCAGCCACCGCCAGCAGGCGTCCCGGAGTTGCTGGCCAAACGCGAATGGCCGGCCGACTTCCTCCAGGCACAGAGCATGGAAGCACTGTCAGTGTTGTTCAGGGTGCACCACACATGCTGGAGGATGGCCCGGCGCAGGTCTGCGTAGACCAGCTGGCTGTCGGGGGGAGCTGTAGCGCGGCCAGCTGCGCCTCGCCCGTTAGAGGGGGGAGGAGGCGCGTCGCACGCTGTTCCACCGGCCAGCCCGAGGCCTCTGCTGCCTGCTCAAAGAGCATGAGGAAGGCCTTGGGGTCGTCGTGCGGGCCCATCTTTGTTAGGGTGAGGTGGGGAGGGCCCGCGGCAGTGGAGGTGGTGGGCCCCACCGACGCAAGGAGGTGCCGGAACGCCTGACGATCTTCCTGCTGCGCCAGCACTGGGGCCTCGAACCTTTGCTCCTGCTCCTTCCGGAGGGCGACTAGAACCTGGTGCTGACTCTGCTGGGCCGTGCCGAGGGCGTGGATCAGGTCTGCAAAAGGGGAGGACTCCATGGGGCTGTTCTTTGTGCTCCGGTCCCGGGTTTCGGCACCACTGTTGCAATTCGGATGGATGGGTGGAGCACAGAAGGACGGCAGGCCAGAACTGAGTTCCCAAAACTCTTTTATTTTAGCTTTTCAGCTTTGACTTTTCACACTCTCCCAGTCACACGCGCGCACACACAAGTCGTCTGGTTGGGGAGAGAGCTCCCCTCCTCTGCTCTCTCTCTCTCTCCTTATATAGGGCATGGTCACTGGGGAAGACACACAAACACACGTTAACTGACATCAGGTGCAGTGATTCTGCCACTTACCTTCCCTGACTCCGCCCTCCGGTCACAGACCGATGCTTGACCACGCCCCTGCTGCCACATAGATAAAATAAACCATAATTCCACCTTAAATTTGAGTAGTTTTAGACCAAACTTCGTAGCATCTTTAATGCTTTTAGGAACAGCATTTTCTTTCATAATTTGTAGTTCTTCCTCGCTTACAGTGATGAAGTGATTGGCCGCCACTTTGCCAAGTCGCTTGAGGTGATTATCAAGAAATAATCTGAATCTCTCGACCAATCAGTGCACATGATTTCCTATAATCACCTCCGCATTTAAACTAAAGTATGTTATACTCCAGTTGGCATGTTGCTGAGCACTCACTGTTAACATATACCAAA
Source organism: Neoarius graeffei (assembly GCF_027579695.1). Classification (NCBI taxonomy): domain Eukaryota; kingdom Metazoa; phylum Chordata; class Actinopteri; order Siluriformes; family Ariidae; genus Neoarius; species Neoarius graeffei. The sequence continues at coordinate 60,457,767 of NC_083578.1, read as the reverse complement.
CTATAAAGTTCTCTACAAATGTTCTGCATGTGTTAGCTGTTGTGTGTTAACATCACGTGCTAATGAAATTCCGAAACAATGAATGCTCTCTAAAATTTCTGACACATTCTGAGTTCTCAGCTTCATTCTGGACTCATGCCTGTGACAATACATATGCTCTTCTATGAAACTTTCCATCTACTTTGCCACCTGGCCAAGCAAACAGCTTGGAGAATGTATTCTGGCTGTTTGTAATACAGTATCTATCAGTACATTGTACAACAGTCACTGTGTCGCACCACCAGCAAATTTGAGGCACTTCAAAATGCCTAAAAACATAGAAAATCAACCCTTCAGTCTTCAGGCTACAAAGGACTCACTGCTGTTATTAGAACACAGCAGCCTGTCACAACCCAGAGCACTAAACTGTGTGATCTACATCTGTAGAGGAAGAGAGAGAGGAAGAGTAGAGGGTGTGCTGTTCTCCCCTCAGAAGCTGCTTGCCAAAAGATGGCAGTTCATTCCCTCATCTAATTGTGTTTACCATGAATAATTCAATTTAAAGAGGCAGCTCTTAAGATCTGCATACAGAAAATATCCCCCTCAAGTGTTGGTTTATAATGACAGTGTGAACTCCTAGTCAGAGGTTTTCAACTGGGTTGAGGAGTATGGATGAAAAGGGAGCATTGAAAGTGCAAGGTCTGACAGGAACCTAATGATATGCTTCTTACTGTATATTGCATATTATGAGGCAGCTCTAAGCTATTCATTACGATCTTCTGGATAATTTCCACCCTGTGAATTATGAGCGAAGCCAGTATGGTTTGATAGATGCTAACAGTGTTTCTCGTTTATTATTTATTTAGCCTATAATGAAGCAGTCTTCTACTGCTTAATATATAACACATCCCCTAAATACCGAAGTGTAACTCAGTTTGATTGCCATTTAATTGAGTCTTTCTGCCATGGTTGGCAGCAGGTTCAGAATTTCTACATTTATATTTTTGGTGTTATTTATTCATATCATTAAACTAAGCGGTCTGTGTGACCAGGGCAGCCTGCTGTTTGACTAAGCTGAGGTAAAAGCTGGGGGACAATAGGCATTCATGTTTGAAAAACCCAGAATGGAAAAGATAGCAGGTCTAAGAGCAACTCAACATGCCCAGATTCAGCTCTATGAAAGCAGGATTCTGCTTTATCACTATCAACACACAACACATCTTCATTTCGAGGAGAAGCTCCCACCTGCATAAGCCTGCTGAGACTCAGCACCATTCATCAAACCAGCAAACCACTCCATTTCAATATGGATTCTCTTACTAAATGCACTTATCCACTGCTGTTATTGTCTTGTTGGTATTTTGTTTCCCTGTTTTTGCTATTTTATCTCTAGGCCTGACACTCACATATGGCCCTTTTCCACTACCCTTTTTCAGCTCACTTCAGCTCGCTTCAGCTCACTTCAGCCCGACACGGCTCGCGTTTCGACTATCTAAAAACAGCATGACTCAGCTCGCTTCAGCCCTGCTTAGCACCCAAAACTCACACGGTTTTGGAGTGGGGCTGAAGCGAGCCAAACCGAGCTGAGTGAGGCTGGGGGCGTGAGCAGACACTCCCCTGTGCACTGATTGGTGAGGAGGAGTGTCCTCACACGCCCCGCGAGCACGCTGGGATCTGTAAACACCATAAACCCGGAAGAAGGAGAATTACGAATTACGAGAATTATGAAGCCTTATGCGCCTCGCCTCATCTATACGCTCTTGCCAGTAACTGTTGGCGTTGTCGGTGACAACAAGCCACAGCACCAAGACCAGCAACACTAACGACTCCATGTCCTCCATGTTTATTGTTTACTATCCGGGTTGTGAGACTACCGCTTAAAAGGTCACTGATGTCACTGTTTGCGCCGCCTAACGACATCACCTGACGTCCACCCACTTTCACTAACTCCACCCAATGTGTCCACCCACTTCCAGCCAGCACGGTTCAGCGCGGTTGTACCGTAGTCGAAATGCAACTCCAACAGCCCCGCTCAGCTCGACTCAGCCCGACTCAGCACGGCACGGCTCAGCCGCATTGGTAGTGGAAAAGTGGCAATAGTCTCATTTCTATTTAAATGAAGCTAAATTTCTCCACGGTCTAATAGCCCTGGTTTTGCTATGTATCTGTGTTATGACAAGAGTATACATACACATTTCCCTGTGGTTTTATTTAAAATCATCAGTCAATTAACAGCTACCCTTTGAACTCATGGCAATAATACATAACATCTATCCATCCATTATCTGTAGCCGCTTATCCTGTACAGGATCGCAGGCAAGCTGGAGCCTTTCCCAGCTGACTATGGGCAAGAGGCGGGGTACACCCTGGACAAGTCGCCAGGTCATCGCAAGGCTGTAATACATAACAGTGAAATTAAATTCTTCATTTGTAATTTACATTATTTGTTGATCATTTAAGGCAGCACAGTGGTGTAGTGGTTAGCACTGTCACCTCACAGCAAAAAGGTTCTGGGTTCAAGCCCAGCGGCCGACAGGGGCCTTTCTGTGTGGAATTTGCATGTTCTCCCCGTGTCTGCGTGGGTTTCCTCCGGGTACTCCAGTTTCTCCCACAGTCCAAAGACATGCAGGTTAGGCTAATTGGTGGCTCTAAATTGACCATAGGTGTGAGTGTGAATGGTTGTCTGTGATGACCTGGTGACTTGTCCAGGGTGTACCCCGCCTCTCGCCCATAGTCAGCTGGGATAGGCTCCAGCTTGCCTGTGACCCTGTAGGACAGGATAAGCGGCTACAGATAATGGATGGATGGATGGATGTTGATCATTTAACTTAAGCAACAATGTTAAAACAGATGTGCACATGAATTTGTATCACAAATTAAAACTGTCTAGTTTAAACTGGTTTAAACAGTGATGTTAAATTTTTATGAAACATTTTAAGTGTTTATTCACATGGTGACCCATTTCGGACTGGTCAAAAAAAGTTTCTAAGAAATGATTAACACTGCAGTCTCTGCAAGGTTGTCGGGCTGGAATCTTTTTGTAAGATTCAAATTACAGAATAATAATTGAATGAGTTTCATCCATTTTACAGAAAATATTTTAAAGGTAGAGCGGCACGGTGGTGTAGTGGTTAGCGCTGTCGCCTCACAGCAAGAAGGTCCTGGGTTCGAGCCCCGTGGCCGGCGAGGGCCTTTCTGTGTGGAGTTTGCATGTTCTCCCCGTGTCCGCGTGGGTTTCCTCCGGGTGCTCCGGTTTCCCCCACAGTCCAAAGACATGCAGGTTAGGTTAACTGGTGACTCTAAATTGACCGTAGGTGTGAATGTGAGTGTGAATGGTTGTCTGTGTCTATGTGTCAGCCCTGTGATGACCTGGCGACTTATCCAGGGTGTACCCCGCCTTTCGCCCGTAGTCAGCTGGGATAGGCTCCAGTTTGCCTGCGACCCTGTAGAAGGATAAAGCGGCTAGAGATAATGAGATGAGATGAGATTTTAAAGGTAATTTTGATGTTTTCCTACAATAATAATTCACAGGATCATAAATACTAACTTAATTAAATACAAGAATAAAAAGGTACATTTCTGTACATTTTCCTGAAGGTTATTTACTATAATATTGTACAGTTTATCGATTTCAATTTACCACCTTGATAAATCTCTGTTTTAACAAAAGGTTAACTGCCATAATATTTTGTGGTTGATCTATGCCAATTTTCCACATGGTAAATTCTTGTAATTTAACAGTAATGCTACTCTTTTGGCCATTATACAGAATATATTATCACCAATGGGTTTCAATGTATTTTTTCAAGCAAAAACAAATAAATAAATAATGATGTGTGGCAGCGGGGGCGTGGTCAAGCGCCGGTCTGTGACAGGAGGGCGGAGTCAGGGAAGGTAAGTGGCAGAATCACTACACCTGTCGTTAATTAATGTGTTTGTGTGTCTTCCCAGTGACCGCGCCCTATTTAAGGAGAGAGACCGAGAGCAGAGGGAGCTCTCTTCACAACTAGACTACTGATGTGTGTGTGTGTGTGTGTGTGTGTGTGTGTGTGTGTGTGTGTGTGAGAGAGAGAGAGAGTGAGAGAGAGAGTATAGAGATACGCTGAAAAGCTGAATAAAGAGAGTTTTTGTGAACTCAGTTCTGTCCTGCCGTCCTTCTGTGCTCCACCCATTTACACGAACTGCCACAGTGGTGCCAAAACCTGGGAATGAGCACAGAAGAGAACAGCCCCATGGAGTCCTCCACCTTCGCCGACCTGATCCACGCCCTCACCACGGCCCAATGGAGCCAGCACCAGGCGCTGCTCGCCCTCCGAAAGGAGCAAGAACAACGGTTCGAGGCCCTGGTGCTGGCGCAACAGGAAGATCGTCGGGCATTCCGGCACCTCCTTGCGTCGGCGGGGTCCACCATCTCCACCACCGCGGGCCCTTCCCCCCTCACCCTCACGAAGATGGGCCCGCAGGACGACCCCGAGGCATTCCTCACGCTCTTTGAGCAGGTAGCGGAGACCTCGGGGTGGCCGGTGGAACAGCGCGCGGCGCGCCTCCTCCTCCTGCTAACGGGAGAGGCGCAGCTGGCCGCGTTACAGCTCCCCGCCGACCGCCGGCTGGCCTACGCGGACCTTTGCCGGGCCGTCCTCCAGCGGGTGGGATGCACCCCAGAGCAACAGCGTCAGCATTTCCGCACTCTATGCTTGGAGGAAGTCGGCCGGCCATTCGCGTTTGGCCAGCAACTCCGGGACGCCTGCTGGCAGTGGTTGAGGGCCAACAGCTGCGACGCCGAGGGACTCATCGACCAGGTGGTACTGGAGCAGTTCGTCGCGCGTTTACCAGCAGGAACTGCAGAGTGGGTCCAGTGCCACCGCCCGGCGTCGCTGGATCAGGCAATCGAGCTGGCGGAGGACCAGCTGGTGGCTGTCCCGACGGCAGGACAGCAGACGACCTCTTCTCTCTCTCTCTCCTCCTCCTGTGTCTCCTCCTCGCCCTATTCCCCCAGCACGGAGGAGGGGGCCGGTGCCACCTCAGCCGGCCTGCCGCACCCGCGGTGCCCTCCCATGTCTCCCTTCTGTGTCTGTCTCTCTCCCCCATCAGGTGAGTGAGCCCCAGAGCACTAGTGCAGAGAGGAAGCCCAGGCCGGTTCGCTGGCGCTGTGGGGAGCCAGGCCACCTCCAACAGCTGTGCTCGGCAATGGAGGTGGGCGCGGTGATTCGGATCCCCGACGCACCAGGAGCTGCCCTCGATCGGGCCGGAGCGTATCGCATACCGGTGAGTATCCAAGGGGATACATATCAGGCGTTGGTGGATTCTGGCTGTAATCAGACCTCAATTCACCAAAGCCTGGTTCAAGGCAAGGCATTGGGGGGAGCACAATTGGTGAAGGTGTTGTGTGTGCACGGGGATGTTCACAACTACCCTTTAGTGTCAGTCCACATTTTTTTTTCTTGGGGAAAAATTTATAGTGAAGGCTGCGGTTAATCCTCGCCTTACCCACGCTCTAATTTTGGGGACTGATTGGCCGGGATTTCGGGATTTAATGACACATTTAGTGAAGAGTGGGTCCTGTCATTTAACAGGGGGAGGTCCCGGTGTCGTGTTGGAGGGAGCAGCTGTCACAGAGCCATCTACGTCATCTCCGCATCAGAGTGAGGAGCCGCCGACCCCTCCTCTCTCTGTTGGGAAATCCCTCGCGGATTTCCTGTTAGAGCAGTCACGAGACGAGACTCTGCGGCATGTGTTTGACCAAGTGAGAGTAATCGATGGTCAAACGCTCCCGCCGAACACCACCCCGTCCTTCCCCTACTTCGCGATTATGAAGGATAGATTATACCGAGTGACACAGGACACTCAAACTAAAGAGCAAGTCACGCAGCTTTTAATTCCGAAGAGCCGCCGGGAATTGGTATTCCAGGCGGCTCACTTTAATCCCATGGCCGGACACTTAGGGCAGGATAAAACACTAGCCCGAATAATGGCCCGGTTCTATGGGCCAGGGATTCGCGGCGATGTCCGTAGGTGGTGTACGGCATGCCGCGAATGCCAGTTAGTAAATCCAGCGGCCATTCCAAAAGCGCCTTTGCGCCCTCTACCGTTAATCGAGACCCCATTCGAAAGAATTGGAATGGATCTCGTCGGGCCATTAGATCGGTCAACACAAGGGTACCGCTTTATATTAGTTCTAGTGGACTATGCAACGCGATACCCGGAAGCAGTGCCTCTTCGCAATATATCAGCACGCAGTATTGCGGAGGCACTCTTCCGCGTTATCTCCCGAGTTGGAATCCCGAAAGAGATTCTGACTGACCAAGGCACCTCGTTTATGTCACGTACACTGAACGAACTGTATGGGTTGTTGGGTATTAAGCCGATCCGCATTATTTATAGTAATGACTGGCAGCGGCACTTACAACACCTGAGGGCCGTCCTTAAGTCGCTGAGGCGAGCGGGTCTCACAGCCAACCCAAAGAAGTGTGCAATTGGGCGGGTGGAAGTACGGTATCTGGGCTTCCACTTGGGCAACGGGCAGGTGCGTCCCCAAATTAACAAGACAGCAGCGATTGCGGCCTGCCCGAGGCCCAAGACCAAAAAGGGGGTGAGACAGTTCCTGGGGCTGGCTGGCTACTATCGTAGGTTTATACCTAATTATTCGGACGTCACCAGCCCGCTGACTGATCTCACTAAAAAGCGGGCACCAGATCCGGTCCAGTGGACGGAGCAATGCCAGCGGGCGTTCTCTAAGGTAAAGGCTGCACTGTGCGGGGGGCCACTATTACACTCCCCTGACTTTTCTCTCCCCTTTTATGTTACAGACGGATGCGTCGGACAGAGGGCTGGGGGCCGTGCTGTCCCAGGAGGTGGAGGGGGAGGATCGTCCCATGCTGTACATCAGCAGAAAGCTGTCGGTACGCGAGGGGTGCTACAGCACGATAGAAAAGGAGTGCCTCGCGATCAAGTGGGCGGTCCTCACCCTCCGCTACTACCTGCTGGGGCGCCCCTTCACCCTCTGTTCGGACCACGCGCCCCTCCAGTGGCTCCACCGCATGAAGGATGCCAACGCGCGGCTCACCCGTTGGTATCTGGCACTCCAACCCTTTAATTTCAAGGTGATCCACAGGCCGGGGGCGCAGATGGTTGTGGCGGACTTTCTCTCCCGTCGGGGGGGGGAGTCGGCTGCAGGCCGGACGGCTGCCCGGCCTGAGTCGGGCGGTGGGGGTATGTGGCAGCGGGGGCGTGGTCAAGCGCCGGTCTGTGACAGGAGGGCGGAGTCAGGGAAGGTAAGTGGCAGAATCACTACACCTGTCGTTAATTAATGTGTTTGTGTGTCTTCCCAGTGACCGCGCCCTATTTAAGGAGAGAGAACGAGAGCAGAGGGAGCTCTTTCCACAACTAGACTACTGATGTGTGTGTGTGTGTGTGTGTGTGTGTGTGTGTGTGTGTGTGTGTGTGTGAGTGAGAGTATAGAGATACGCTGAAAAGCTGAATAAAGAGAGTTTTTGTGAACTCAGTTCTGTCCTGCCGTCCTTCTGTGCTCCACCCATTTACACAAACTGCCACATAATAATAATAATAATAATAATAATAATATTAAAGCATTTCAAAATTATTCATACTATTCAAATCTTTGAAAAAGCCTTTAATGAGCAGAACAACACTAGGTCCTATGCTGCAACTGTCAGATTAGGGGGCGTTGCAGACAGATGTAAATGCAGGAAGGTGTGTATTAACAGGCATGCATATATAATAAAAAAATGCGAGTCAAAGACAGAGTCACAAAATAAACAAAACAAAACACAGATAGCAGAGTCAAAAACCAGAGTAACATAAACATAGAACAAGGCTTGGTAACATGTGAGAATGTGAGAGATGTGAGAATACTTCGCAAAGTCTTTGTGTTGCCAGAGTTCCTATATGAACATGCTGATTGTGCTCAAAACAGCAACAGGTGAATCCAATAATGAATGGTCTTTATGGTGTGCAAAACCCACTCTACGTGCGTGGATGAGAGTGACTTTGGCATGGACATGTACTTGGACTCAGGCATGGGCATGGACTTGGACATGGGCTTGGATTTTGATCTTGGCATGGGCTCTAGCATTACTATGGACATGGACCTGGACATGGGCTTGGATTCTGATCTTAGCATGGGCTCTGGCATTAGCATAGGTATGAACTTGGACTTTGATCTTGGCATGGGCTCTGTTGTTAGCGTGAGCATGGACTTGGACATGGGCTTGGACTTTGATCTTGGCATGGGCTCTGGCATTTGCATGGGCATGGACATGGGCTTGGGTTTTGATCTAGGCATGGGTTGTGGAGTTAGCACAGGCATAGATTTGGACTTTGATTTTGGCATGGGCTTGGGCTTTGTTTGAGTGACAGCATCCCCACTGAAGCTAGGCAGCGGAGCAATGACATCTTCAAAGGCAGGTGGCGGAGCAAAGAGCTCATCCCTGCTGAAGCCAGGTGGCGGTGCAACAACATCTTTGAAGCCAAGTAGCAGCACAAAGAGTTCATCCCTGCTGAAGCCAGGCAGTGGAGTGATGACATCTCTGAAGCTAAGCGCCAGAATGAAGAGCTCATCACCACTGAAGCCAGGCAGCAGAGTGATGACATCTTCAAAGCCAGGTGGCAGAGCAACGACATCTTCGAAGCTAGACAGCAGAGCAAAGAGCTCGTCCCCACTGAAATTTGTGAAGGAGGCTGCCCCATCGGCCTCTGGAGCAAGCAGTGGAGTGGAGGATGCCCTGTCTGCCTCTCAGGTATCAGCCCCCCTCAAAAAAAATTATGGGGTTCCTCCTTCCTGGAAACCTGGAACCAGGACTTCAGCTTCGCACCAAACGACTTGAAGCTCCAGAGGCATGGGTGCTACACTGTGAGTAGGCCTTTGGCCCACCGGTGTACTGGTCCAGTGAGCCAAAAAAATCATGAGTCTACCCACAAGTTTTCCAGAGGTTTGGGCTCCACCAAGTCCTCATACCAGAAGCTGCACTGCAGCAAAAATCTGTTGGGCAGCTCCTCCACCCCATTATATGGAGCCGGTATGTCCAGCCATAGCCACTGGAGAAACCACACTGATCCCGGCTTAAGCACTGTGATACTCATGTGGGACTGCATGGCGTGCCTGCTCCTTCCTGCTACATCCATTGTGACAACGTAGTATTCTGTCAGGTATGATGGAGGCGGATGAATGGATGTAAATGCAGGAAGGTGTTTATTAACAGGCCTGTGTATCTAATAGAAAAACATGAGGCAAAAACAGTCACAAAATAAACAAAACAGAAAGCAGAGTCAAAAACCAGAGTAACGTAAACATAGAGCAAGGCTTGGTAACATGTGAGAACATGAGAGATGTGAGAATACTTTGCGAAGTCTTTGTGTTGCCAGAGTCTTTATATAAGCATGCTCATTGCACTCAAAACAGCAACAGGTGAATCCAATAACGAATGGTCCTTATGGCTCACACAACACACTCCATGCATGTGGACGAGAGTGACACCTCAAGGCACGCCAAACTCAAGCGCACTGATGTGACAGTAATGTCATCTAACAGCTAAATGTCTTTCACAGAGAGATGAACCCCTCCCTATCTTTACTTCTGAGAGATTCAGCCTCTCTGGGATGCTCTTTTTATATGCAATCATGTTACTGTTGCCAATTAACCAAATTAGTTTTTCGTTTTGTTTTTTTTTTAGCATTACACAACTTTTCAGTCTTTTGTTGCCCTGTCCCAACTTTTCTGAAACGTGTTGCTGACATCAAATTCAGAATTAGCATATATTTTTCAAAAAACTATTAAATTTCCAAGTTTCAACATTTGATATGTTGTCTTCATACTATTTTCAATGAAATGTAGGGTTCCCGTGATTCACAAATCTTCACATTCTGTTTTTATTTATGTTTTACACAGTGTCCCAACTTTTTTTGGACTTGGGGTTGTACTTCATTAAAGCACCTTTAGCTTGCAATACTGCACTCCTGTTTGATTGCTGTTGTTGACTGTAAATTAGCACATCTTTATATGGCAATTTTATTCCACACTTCCTTGAAAATTTCTCTCGATATATCAAACTGTGAAGGGATCTCCTGTGCACAGCCTTCAAGTCATTCCACAGGTTTTCAATGCAATTTAGATCTGGGCTCTGATTGGCTTATTCTAAAATTTTGACCTTCTTCTTCTGCTATTCCTTTGTTGTCTTGAATTTGTCATTAAGCTAGTTCTCATGCTGAAAGGTGAAATTTATCTTCGTCTTTAGCTGGTTAACAAAGGCCTGCAGGTTTTGTGCCAAAATAGATTGGAATTTGGAGTTATGGTCCATTTTATTTAAAGTGGAGCCCCAGTCCCAGCTGAAAAGAAGCAGCCCCATTGCATGATGCTGCCACCACCATGCTTCATCATGGGTATGCTGTTTTTTTGAGGGATAAGCTGTCTTGTTTTTGCACCAAACATATCTTTTAGAATTGTGACCAAAAAATTCTACCTTGGTCTCATCACGCCATAACACATTTTGCCACATGGTTTGGGGTGATTTTGTTGGGATTGGATGCTTTTTTTGTGTGTGTGAGAAACGGCTTCTGTGTGGCCACCCTACCCCATAGCTCAGAAATGTTAAGAATATGAGAGATTGTTGTGAAATGTAAAGAGTGACAAGTGCCCCATTTTCTCCACTTGTTGACGATGGTCTTCCTGGTGTTCCATAGTACATCTAATGTTTTGGAAACTATTTTGTACCCATCTCCCAACTCATCTCATCTCATCTCATTATCTCTAGCCGCTTTATCCTTCTACAGGGCCGCAGGCAAGCTGGAGCCTATCCCAGCTGACTATGGGCGAAAGGCGGGGTACACCCTGGACAAGTCGCCAGGTCATCACAGGGCTGACACATAGACACAGACAACCATTCACACTCACATTCACACCTACGGTCAATTTAGAGTCACCAGTTAACCTAACCTGCATGTCTTTGGACTGTGGGGGAAACCGGAGCACCCGGAGGAAACCCACGCGGACACGGGGAGAACATGCAAACTCCGCACAGAAAGGCCCTCGCCGGCCCCGGGGCTCGAACCCAGGACCTTCTTGCTGTGAGGCGACAGCGCTAACCACTACACCACCGTGCCGCCCCATCTCCCAACTGATATCTTTTTTACAGTGAAATCTCATACATGCTTTGTAATGCTGCTTTTCCACTACCAACGCGGCTGAGTTGGGCTGAGCCGTGCCGTGCTGAGTTGGGCTGAGTCGAGCTGAGTGGGGCTGTTGGAGTTGCATTTCAACTACAATCGCGCTGAACCGTGCTGGCTGGAAGTGGGTGGACACATTGGGTGGAGTTAGCGAAAGTGGGTGGACGTCACGTGATGTCGTTAGGCGGCGCAAACAGTGACATCAGTGGCCTTTTAAGCGGTAGTCTCATGCCCCGGATAGTAAACAATAAACATGGAGGACATGGAGTCGTTAGTGTTGCTGGTCTTGGTGCTGTGGCTTGTTGTCACCGACAACGCCTACAGATACTGGCAAGAGCGTATAGATGAGGTGAGGCGCATAAGGCTTCAGAAATTCTCGTAATTCGTAATTATTCTTCTTCCGGGTTTACGGTGTTTACAGATCCCAGCGTGCTCGCAGGGCATGTGTGGGCATGTGAGGACACTCCTCCTCACCAATCAGTGCACAGGGGAGTGTCTCCTCACACCCCTAGCCTCACTCGGCTCGGTTTGGCTCGCTTCAGCCCTACTCCAAAACCGTGCGAGTTTTGCGTGCTGAGTAGGGCTGAAGCGAGCTGAGTCGTGCTGCTCTGAGGTAGTCGAAACGCGAGCCATGTCGGGCTGAAGTGAGCTGAAGTGAGCTGAAAAAGGGTAGTGGAAAAGGGCCATAAGATTTTTGCAGATTGTGGCATAAGCAGTCAGATAAAACCAAGAAAATGACAAAGAAAATCCTACAGAAGGTGCAGATCATTATTTGGTGTTAATCCAAATCACTTCACTGATTACAGCTGTATGATAATTACTTTTGAATATGAGTTTGAATGAGCACAGTCACCTGACCCATGATAAAAGTGTGTGCACATTTAATCAACCAGTATTTTCTAAGTTTCAATTAAATTTTGTTGGTTGCTATGTCACCTTAAAGGTTGGTAAAGATCTCACATTATTTATCTTGGTTTATCTTTTACATAACAAAAGCCTGCTATTTTAACACGGATGCATTTTTTTATTCGCTGTAAAGACATAATATAGAAATAATTTTTAATTATTTCACATGCATAGCTGTATTCCAATAATTGAAGCCCTCTATACTATAAAAGCTAAAGACTATTTGCTTATCTCCTACTTAATTTACAACCTTTTTTTTCCTGGTCACATGGTATCGATAATATAGTGCCATTCCTGCAGGGGCTAAGTCACATACACTAGATCATTCAAGCATTAGGTGACATGTTGTAAGAAACAGGGTCCTGCTAATTTTATTGGACTTTCTGTACTGCAGAACTGGCATCACCCTCCTGGCATCACCCTGTGATGAATACTTTCATTGCAATTTCACATTTTGTCAGGGCACAAAGCATTGTGCTGATATGCATGATTTCCTGCCGAGAAAAATTTACATAATTATTTCGCCCCCTTCTTTGTGTGCTGTTGCAATATTCCATAGCAAGAACTTTCTTCCTGGCATCACTATAATATCAAATAATTTCTTTATTGCCTACACTAAAGCTATACTAAATCCTATGTACGGTAGATACACAGTATTCAATAAACAAGGAAAGTCTGAAGATGCATGTAGATTGATTGAAAAGTTAAATCCCAAGACATCGGGCTGAGTTAAGAGTTGATGTTCAATATTTCACATTTAGGGTCTGATATTTGGAGAATAACTTGGTTTTGATATTTGCAACAGCTACAGCATATTAGGGTATATAAATACGAGATATTATTTAAACGATGACATAACAAAGAGAAAAACTCTGTTTTTGTAAGTTATCAAAAGAGTACTTACAAAAAACTTCATTGTATATGTCTCTGTATTTGAAAATAAACATTTTGAAGAAAAGATACTTCAATATTTAAACACACCAAGATAGAGAAAGGGCATATTCTTCAGGGAAATGGCAAAATATAATCTTTCAGAAACATTGAGGTCTCTATGTAATGTATTCATAATATCTCATGTAAAACACTGTGCAATGTAGCCATGACTATTTAGATCAACATTTTTCATATGTTACTAGACCATATTATTGTCGCTTGTGTCATTTTCCTTTCTTAAAACAAATGTTTACACATGGTGTAAACAAGTGGTGCTTGAAAGTTTGTGAACTCTTTCGAATTTTCTATATTTCTGCATAAAGATTACCTAAAACATCATCAGATTTTCACACAAGTCCTAAAAGTAAATAAAGAGAACCCAGTTAAACAAATGAGACAAAAATATTATGCTTGGTAATTTATTTATTGAGGAAAATTATACAATATTACATATCTGTGAGTGACAAAAGTATATGAACCTTTGCTTTCAGTATCTGGTGTGACCCCCTTGTGCAGCAATAACTGCAACTAAACGTTTATGGTAACCATTGATCAGTCCTGCACACCAGCTTGGAGGAATTTTACCCCATTCCTCCGTACAGAACAGCTTCAACTCTGGGATGTTGGTGGGTTTCCTCACATGAACTGCTCGCTTCAGGTCCTTCCACAACATTTCAATTGGATTAAGGTCAGGACTTTGACTTGGCCATTCCAAAACATTAACTTTATTCTTCTTTAACCATTCTTTGGCAGAACGACTTGTGTGCTTAGGGTCATTGTCTTGCTGCATGACCCACCTTCTCTTGAGATCCAGTTCATGGACAGATGTCCTGACATTTTCCTTTAGAATTCACTGGTATAATTCAGAATTCATTATTCCATCAATGATGGCAAGCCGTCCTGGCCCAGATGCAGCAAAACAGGCCCAAACCATGATACTAACGCCACCATGTTTCACAGATGGGATAAGGTTCTTATGCTGGAATGCAGTGTTTTCCTTTCTCCAAACATAACGCTTCTCATTTAAACCAAAAAGTTTTATTTTGGTCTCATCCATACACAAAACATTTTTCCAATAGCCTTCTGGCTTGTCCACATGATCTTTAGCAAACTGCAAACAAGCAGCAATGTTCTTTTTGGAGAGCAGTGGCTTTCTCGTTGCAACCCTGCCATGCACACCATTGTTGTTCAGTGTTCTCCTGATGGTGGACTCATGAACATTAACATTAGCCAATGTGAGAGAGGCTTTCAGTTGCTTAGAAGTTACCCTGGGGTCCTTGGTGACCTTGCTGAGTATTACATGCCTTGCTCTTAGAGTGATTTTTGTTGGTCGACCACTCCTGGGGAGGGTAACAATGGTCTTGAATTTCCTCCATTTGTACACAATCTGTCTGACTGTGGATTGGTGGAGTCCAAACTCTTTAGAGATGGTTTTGTAACCTTTTCCAGCCTGATGAGCATCAACAACGCTTTTTCTGAGGTCCTCAGAAATCTCCTTTGTTTGTGCCATGATACACTTCCACAAACGTGTTGTGAAGATCAGACTTTGATAGATCCCTGTTCTTTAAATAAAACAGGGTGCCCACTCACACCTGATTGTCATCCCATTGATTGAAAACACCTGACTCTAATTTCACCTTCAAATTAACTGCTAATCCTAGAGGTTCACATACTTTTGCCACTCACAAATATGTAATATTGGATCATTTTTGTCAACAAATAAATGACCAAGTATAATATTTTTGTCGCATTTGTTTAACTGGGTTCTCTTTATCTACTTTTAGGACTTGTGTGAAAATCTGATGATGTTTTAGGTCATATTTATGCAGAAATATAGAAAATTCTAAAGGGTTCACAAACTTTCAAGCACCATTGTAGTATATTCGTTTCAATGACACTCAACATTTAAACAGCCATAAAATGATCTTATCAGTAGTTTTACTACTTCCATTGATGTGGTATTTTAGTATGTACAGGGAATGGATGAATACAGTTACTGTCCACTTTATTAGGAACATGTGCACACCTTAGGACACAGTGGGCGCAGACTCACTGAAACTGTTGAAGACTGGAAAAAGACCAAGTGATTTTTTTTCTAATCTTCACCTGTCCAGTTACAGTAACACTGTGCCTATGATAGCCTCAAATTCCTGTTTTTGGCTGACAAGAATGGAACCCAATGTGCCCTTCTGCTGCTGTAACCCATCCACCTCAAAGGTTGATGTTTTGTGCATGCTGAGATGTTTTTGTTTTTTTTCTGCTCACTGTAGTTGGAAAGAGTTATTATAAGTTACTATATCCTTCTTGGCAGCTTGAACCAATCTGGCCATTTTGCTCTGACCTCCCTTATCAACCATTTCCACCCACAGAACTGTCGCTAACTCAATGTTTTTGTTTCTATTGTACTATTCTGTGTAAACTCTAGAGATTGTTGTGTGTGAAAATCCCAGGAGATCTGTAGTTTCTGAAATACTGAAACCAGCACATCTGGCACCAACAACCATGCTACAGTCAAAGTCACAAACAGCACAATTTTTCCCATTCGGATGTTTGATGTAAACATTAACTGAAGCTGTTGACCAAGGTTTTTCTCAGGCTGCTACTGTCTCTGTGCCAGGAGGTGGACAGTAACGAAGTACATTTACTTGAGTACTGTACTTAAGTACACTTTGAGTATCTGTACTTTACTTAAGCATTTTTTTTAAAACTTATGACTTTAACTTCACTACATTTGAAAGACAAATATCATACTTTTTACTCCACTACATTTCTAACAAGGTCCTCGTTACTCATTACTATGAAGCAGCTTTGAAAGTGGACGTTTTTTCTTTTCTTTTCTAAAATGCGATTGACTTTTTTGCAGGTGACACTGAGACAGCTGATCAGTAATCACTAAGGTCACGTCACGTCCATAGACTGTATAAAATCAAGTTCAGTGATTTCTCAGCAGCGTTATTTGAACTCGATCGGTTGATGGCAGAATGGAAGGAGGCGGTTCTTCTGGGGAATGCACACACTCATAGCTTTACCTTGAACCCATGTTTCAGTTTTCTGAAAGGATTAAAGATTCATTTTGTTTTAAATGTTTGCTTTGTTTACCTAAAATGAACAACATCACGGCCTACAAAAACTCAACGTTCAACCTGCGGAAGCATATTGAGACATGTAAACATTTTATTCCAAGAGAAAGCTTGCAGTGAAGCTGTCTGTGCTTTTAGAGCTAGTGATAATTTTGCAATAGTAATGCAGTCTGGTTAGTCAAATGATTTTCTATGGATTTGCCCACCAAGTTGCCATCGCCTTGTCCATGACTAATGTTAACACATAGCTAGTTAACTTGGACACTGTTAGTTAGCATAAAACGGAGTTACACTAACATGAATAACGTTAACTTATCTGAAGTCCTTTCAGAAATAGGTTTTAGCATAATCTTGCCAAATAAACAATGTAGAAATCTTTCTTTTCTCATAATGTTAGATACCCAGTATGATTTTGAGTTTGAAAAGCGTTTGCTAGCATGTCAGGTGGAGCTTCACTGACTAACTAGCTTAACATTAAACCACCATGATGCACAGCATGCATCAATTTTGTGAATTCACAAAATAATCCAGTAGGTTGCTTCAGAGGCATGAGGTATTATAAGTGTTGTGTCAATAATACAACGTGTTGATAGAAAATGTACTTTTAATACTTAAGTATTTTCAAAAGCAAGTACTTCAGTACTTTAACTTAAGTAAAAATTTGACTGGACAACTTTCACTTATATTGGAGTAACATTTGACCAGTGGGATCTGTACTTTGACTTAATGAAGTTGGGTACTTTATCCACCTCTGTTCTGAGCAAATGCTTGGGGGAGGGGGAGGGAGGGAAGGAAGGAAGAATCAAATGTACACAGCAGCTAAGTGCCTTCACTAAAAGAAAATATTTTGCAATTTCACAATGAAATAATTTTTTTATGAACCACTGCAAAACTATATTCCATGATCAGTATGATTATGCCATGTTATAAGTTACATTTCCTTAAAATTATAGTATTCAGTTCTACTTGAGAAAGAAAGAAAGAAAGAAAGAAAGAAAGAAAGAAAGAAAGAAAGAAAGAAAGAAAGAAAGAAAGAAAGAAAGAAAGAAAGAAAGAAAGAACTAACTAACTTGGGGATCTGTCAAAAGGACCGGTCATCATATTCAAACTCACTTTCTGTCCAAATTCAGTAAATTCACTCACTCCCCACCTTCTGTTTAACTAAACAGCAAGTAGAACTGCATACCATCATTTTAAGAAAATGTAACTAATATTATGCCAAATGTAACATGGCATAATGACAGAGGTGGACAGTAATGAAGTACATTTAATTGAGTACTGTACTTAAGTACACTTTTTGAGTATCTGTACTTTACTTGAGTATTTTTTTTTTTGGAAACTTATGACTTTAACTTCACTACATTTGAAAGACAAATATATTTTTCACTCCACTACATTTCTATCAAGGTCCTTGTTACTCATTACTATGAAGCAGCTTTGAAAGTGGATGTTTTTTCTTTTCTTTTCTAAAACGCGATTGTTTTTTTCGCAGGCAGGGGCGCCGCCAGAAATTTTGGGCCCCATGAAAGATTAGAATTTTGGGCCCCCCAACTTTGCCCACCCTCATCACAATTGCACTATTGTCATTATTTGACTTTTGATAGCCCATGGACCTTGAGTTTGTGACTTTGTTATTACATTTTATGTATTAACCTACCAGGGACTAGATGAAAACTGGTCGGTGACTAATTCTGGTGCATTTACAATCACAAATGAAAATTCAAGATTTTGCCACATGCCTTCTTGTGCTAGGACAATTGGTAGTGAAATGTGTGATGTGACTGCTAAGCAACACTTTAATCTAGCAAACTATTAGCAACACTTTAATCTAGCAAACTGTACGTGGCGCTCGCTCATTAAAAACTTCAATCCTAAAGCATTTATGGGTTGTATTGCTGCTTACCTCCTTCTCCAAAGGGGGGTTCAGTGGTTTGGTAGGGCGGAGGTCCCCCTGAGGCTGAATCTGTGCATATTTAGGGCACCCCATTAGTTATGAAACTGGTTATTAGCACTAGTTATTAGCACCAGCATAACGTAATATTTCATCTTGTTTATCACACAAGTCAGTTCAGTTATTAAAATGGAAAAAATGTCACTGTACAAACTGTAAAAGTGTTCTCTTGATAGGCTAATCCAACCATGTTCATACTGTTCATTTACCATTCGCTAATATTTTGAACACACATGTGAGCGATAGCTACCTTTCTTTGGGAAAAACTGAGTGACCAGTTGCCTGCCTCTCCGGTCCCTCTCAGCTTTCAGCTGCCTTTCTTTACGTTTTTGACAGCCACTCTTCATATTTAGCGATCATAGACTGTACGCACTCCACTGCTGGCTGGCTGGCTGCTGCACCGCGACACAGCAGCAAGTAGCGTTGCACTGATCAGCACACAGATTTAACGCATCGCGCTTCTACCAGAACTGGACCGTACCATTTCACAAAAGGGGGAGGGTTAAATGACAATATGTTGAAGAACTCAAGAAATAGACAACCTTGTTCAATTAGCTCATTTTACCAGATGGAATATTGCATTGTTGTTATTTCAAAAGTCTTATTAAAATCATTAAAAGCATATTATCAGCCCCTTAAAGGGCCCCATGGCAGTGCTGGGCCCCTAGAATTGTTCTAACCTTTCCCCCCCGGCGGCGCCCATGTTCGCAGGTGACACTGAGACAGCTGATCAGTAATCACTAGGGTCATGTTACGTCCATAGAACTGTCGCTAACTCAGGGCCCGTTTACACGAGGTCGCTGTCGGGTAAAAACGACTAAATATTTTATAAGAAGTGCCTTTCGTTTACACGGGGACGGCGTTTCCGAGGCTGAAAAACGGATAAAATTGAAAACGCCTTCCAAAGTGGATAAGTTAAAAACCGCCCCCGTTGCATATCCGTCTAAACTACCCAATACGCGAAACTCTGCTCGGATCTGCTCACATCGGGTACGCGTTTACGTCATACATATGTCATATACTGCACATGCCAGCCCGGGAAGTAAGAAAGTAAGTAAAAAAGTAAGAGCATGTCTGATTACATCGATCCAACGGACCTTCAAGCTGCTCTGTGTTTTAATGCAGTAGATGTGTTTCCCTGCTCACCCGCCCAGCTGGAGCTCCTCAGTTTGGTGTCGCCAAGTTACACACACACGCACGCGCGCGCCGCCTATTCAAGCCGCTCGTGAAACCATAAACCCGAGACTGAAAACAAAACTAGCAGCCGAACGGATTTATGTTGCTGAGATGGACACTGCCTTTTCTCTTCTTCACCGAAACAAGAGTGAGTGTTACTTAATAAAGGCAGATTAAAAGAGTTTCGGTTTGCTCCTGCTCCTCCCTCGAGCACTACAGTACCTCAGCCGGACCGGTGTTCTGTAAAGTTATCCTAGCAAGTTCTCATACAGACCGTTTTATTATTTAAAACAAGTCATTACAAATTATTTGACTCGGCCAAAGACTCGACCAATACGCACGAAACATAAAAATCGGCAAATGCGTGAAATTCTCACCGATTTTCTATCAGCCCAGCTGATCGGTGGGACAAAACTACTGTTAAATTTTCCTACCCTCCTGGATTTCGCGCATGCGTAGTAGGCTTGGTAGGATAACTTGACAGAACAGCGGCGCAGATGTGCAGATCAGACAAGACGGAAGATGTTGCGCATGCGTGCAGACATAGCGGAGACATTTATGCGTCACCGTATAGACGCAGATTTCCTCCTTGAAAACGGTCGTGTAGACGCGGAAAAAAGTGAGAACGAAAACGGACTTTTGCGTTTTTGTTTTATACCGTCCCCGTGTAAAGTGGGCCTCAGTGTTTTTGTTTCTATTGTACTATTCTGTGTAAACTCTAGAGATTGTTGTGTGTGAAAATCCCAGGAGATCTGTAGTTTCTGAAATACTGAAACCAGCACATCTGGTACCAACAACCATGCTACAGTCAAAGTCACAAACAGCACAATTTTTCCCATTCGGATGTTTGATGTAAACATTAACTGAAGCTGTTGACCAAGGTTTTTCTCAGGTTGCTACTGTCTCTGAGCCAGAGGTGGACAGTAACGAAGTACATTTACTTGAGTACTGTACTTAAGTACACTTTTTGAGTATCTGTACTTTACTTGAGTATTTTTTTTAAACTTATGACTTTAACTTCACTACATTTGAAAGACAAATATATTTTTTACTCCACTACATTTCTATCAAGATCCTCGACTCATTACTATGAAGCAGCTTTGAAAGTGGATGTTTTTTCTTTTCTTTTCTAAAACGCGATTGGGTTTTTTTTCGCAGGTGACACTGAGACAGCTGATCAATCACTAGGGTCACGTTACGTCCATAGACTGTATAAAATCAAGTTCAGTGATTTCTCAGCAGTATTATTTGAACACAATCAGTTGATGGCAGAATGGAAGGAGGCGGTTCTTCTGGGGAATGCACGCACCCATGGCCATACCTGGAACCCATGTTTCAGAAAAGATTAAAGATTCATTTCATTTTAAATGTTTATTTTGTTTGCCGAAAACGAACCACATCACTGCCTACAAAAACTCACCGTCCAACCTACAGAAGCATACTGAGGTATGTAAATGTTTTATTCCACAAGAAAGCTTGCAGTGAAGTTGTCTGTGCTTTTAGAGCTAGAGATAACATTGCAATAGCTAATAAGCAGCCTGGTTAGTCAAATGACTTTCTGTGGATTTGCCTGCCAAGTTGCCATAGCCTTGTCCACGGCTAACGTTAACACATAGCTAGTTTTGTTTTGATGTCAGATGTAGGGCTTGCATTTTTTTTGTCTTTCTTAAAGCACTGTTGCTGTTGGGCAGTTATTAAGCTGGAGGTACGGACCTGGGATTTAAGCAGTTTGGAGTGTCATTTTTATTTTCTGAGCAAGCTGCATTTACAGCTATCCTTGACTTGCAAGTGACGTCAAAGCAAAATAGAAACCCGGATGTCAGCCATTTTGGTGGATATACAAATGAGGGGTCAAGTGACATTCCATGCAAAGCATAGTCATGCATGTGCAACTCTTTGTTTTTCCACTGCTTTAAGCATTATTTTAGCTATGCCATATCTTTGTGCTGTATATGGTTATGATCACAACAGTACTTGTGACCATGGCACGTTCCGATTTTTTAGAATTCCATCCGTGATTCAGAAAGAGGGCGAGGAAACTCTGAGGCTTAATACGGAGAAGAGATGAGCACGACTGAACAACATCGGCAGGGCTGATCTAACCGAGGCTAAAACCAAAACAGCTCATGTTTGCAGTAATCATTTTATCTCAGGTGAGATTTAAAAGCGTTCTCAATAATATCATGGAATAATTTTATTTCATGTAACTAGAATTTTGCTATAAAATGAGCGTTTTCTTGTCGTGGTTCACTCGGTCGTTGTTATAATTTTAACATGTGTATTACCATTTCGCTTCTAGGAGCGCCAGCAAAATTATATGATAGAAATAATCCAGACTGGGCACCCACTCAGAAAACGGGCTATGTTTCGTCCAAGGTCAGACTTGATTCTTCGGCAGCCAAACCAGATAGAACGCGATATCTGGTTACTCAATGGTCGGTAGAAGCATCTTATCTTCAGAAAAATCTGACTTTTTTTAAATAATATGGGTCAAAACCACACATATCTATCTTCTCTTTGTATTGAATCTTTGCTCGACCATTCAAATCATGGTAATAGTGAGAAAATTCAGCATTGTTTACAGACACGCTTTCAGTGGCTTCCATCCTCGTTGCTTTGTATATGGTGGACGCTCATGACATAGCACATTTTGATCATGTGGTTGCAAGTCATCTATGCCACTGTCTTCCTGATTAACATGCACATACATGTGTGCGCACACTGCCAGAGCTGTGCCAGAACACTACCATGCTGCTTTGTGGGAGTGGGGAGGAGTGTTACAATAAATTTAAAATAAAAAAATGAAAATGACAATGGCTCTTCTTTTGTCAATTCAGTTGTGTTTCATTTTGTAACATTCTATTAGGTGTTTATTCTACAGGTTCTACAAGCTAGTCAGTAAATCCAGTATGTTGCTTCAGAGGTATTAGGTATTGTAAGCGTTGTGGCAATAATACAAGAATGCGTTGACAGAAAATGTACTTTTAATACTTAAGTATTTTTAAAAGCAAGTACTTTAACTTAAGTAAAAATTTGACTGTACAACTTTCACTTGTATCGGAGTAACATTTGACCAGTGGGATGTAATGAAGTTGGATACTTTGTCCACCTCTGCATAATGATGATAATCATACTGATCATGGAATATAGTTTCGGAGTGGTTCATAAAAAAAATTCTTTCATTGTGAAACTGCTAAATATTTTCTTTTAGTCAAGGCACTTGTTAACTGCTGTGTACATTTGATCATGCCAGAAAAGAAACAAAACAATTATTTAATATTAGTTTTGATGCCAAAATTGAAAAAGCTGAAATTAACTTCCCCACATCCTAAATCCCAATTTAACTTCCACTGGTAAATTCATATTAGTGAGCACTGATTCAAAGGAGGTATTGAATAATATGTTTCAAGATGAATAATTGAATAATAAGCAGACATTTAGGGGTTAAAATTAAATCAGAAGCCTTCAAAAGATAATTTATGAACTTGCACTTACAGATTCAAAATGCACAGAATATGTTAAGTGGAATTTCATTAAAATAATAGAGTATACACAGATTTTTTTTTTCTAGGTAAAAAAAATATCTGTTAAATGACATGGTAACTCATTAATGTAATACAAAATATACATAAATCCTTATGAATAAATAAATAAATAAATATCTTATCTCATCTCATTATCTCTAGCCGCTTTATCCTGTTCTACAGGGTCGCAGGCAAGCTGGAGCCTATCCCAGCTGACTATGGGCGAAAGGCAGGGTACACCCTGGACAAGTCACCAGGTCATCGCAGGGCTAAATAAATAAATATAAATATAAATACATAAGATTTTAAATAGGTTCTTAAGCATGTCTTATATAGAAACCCTTCATACAGTATAAACCACTGCCAAGACTTTGTACATGGTTCCACTTAGAGTAAATCGGTTTTCATATAATCACCAAATTATCTCAGCCATGACAACCATGTCTTTACAAAAGCCAGACCAAAATTTCTAATGAAAAGAAAAGTATTTTTAATGTTATTGCTATTCACAGGAGTTGACTGTATAAAAATGGGGGCAAATGAAAAAAGATAGCAAGGTTATTGCAATTGTATAATTTGTAGTCTACTACATTAAAATCATTTCTGATATCGTGGCAGAAAACATAAGAAGAGAAAAGAGCAAAATATAAGGAAGAATGGAGAACATCTGGTCTGTCAGGCAGTCTGTGGTTCACACAGTCTTAATCATTAGTGGTAGAGTAGCAGAAGAGACACAAAACTGTGAAGGTGGGATGAAAATATGGGACTATGTGGGCTGTGGACACGTCTTTCTGTCTCTGAGCTAGAGCAGTGTAATTAAGGAGTTTTCGTGCCACAGAGGGCACAATGACAGTATCTACCCTTCCTGGACAAACCTCCTTTCACCCTGAGAGGGAAACTTAGTTTTATCATTCCCACACAGCTTCTGCTGACTGACTGCTGATATCACATAGCCACCTTTTGCACAGCAGACACAGTAAACCATAGTGTGCAAGGTTGATCTGAGGAAGTGACTTGTTTCGCATTGTGTTAAATTGCCTCCTTATAAAAAAGTCATACTGCCATCTCTGAAAAGAATTGTGCTGTCTGTAGGGTCTTATGTTAACAATACTGTTATCCGATATGGTAGGATTCAATTAGGATTATATTCCATGGATTATGAGTACACATAAAAGTGTTAGGATAAACTCATATGCGTATCATTGCAATAGATACTTACACAATTTACATTCTCATGTTCAGGGGCTCATTTGTGCTTAGCCATCAACTGATTCCCCACAGGAAATGCGCTGACTAAAGGTCAACTGATTTTAATGCTAATCACTATCAGAATGTGTACAATCATCTCAGTCAATCACTGGAGCAGGGCGATGGGTTAAGACATTAATATTCAGTAGTGAAATCAATGGGAGTTGATGGGCATACTGTATGTATGATCACCACAGCTGGAGAGAAAGACAGAGACAAAGTAAAGTAAACGAATGTCTAATAGAGACTTGCATGACTTCTTGAAATTAAAATCTCTGTACACTCTCAGGATCACTCAGCCCACTTATGAGTCAGCATACTTCCCTTTGAGCCACAAGCATGGCTCAGCTTGACCCACCATCCTTCAATGCAAAACGAAGAAGGCATCAAGACAGCTCTCTGGCTTGGTACACAGGTGGTGGAATAAATTTGAAATGGCGGAAGGAACTTCTGCTGGCTGTCTGAACAGCTGAGTCACTGGCTGTTTTTTAAAAAAGACTGAAGGCCCACCAGTTCACTCAAAATTTAAGCAAAGAAAAACTCACCTTTGTTTATATTACTGTACTAACTCCATATCAGCTCCACTCTAAAATGAGATTAGTTTAAAGCCTAGGTCACAACCGGACGTACGATTTTTTGGCTGTGCGATTTTTGGCGTTTCCCAAATCGCTGCGGGGTTTTTTTGTTCATGGAGGAAGACGCGCGTTGGCCATAAATTTGTCTTGCAACCTGAAAAAAATGTAAGCGCCCGTAGAGTTTGTTTGACATGACAAAGAACCTCTGCGGCCGGTCTGCAGCCAGTCTACGGCTCGAAAATCAGCACGTCACACGCGCGCCCTCCGTGCGTTTCACACGCGCCCCTCTGTGCGTTTCTTGCGTTTTTTGCACGTAGACTGGCCATAGGAGCACGTATGGCCAGTTGTGACCGAGGCTTAAAGGTGCCATAGAATGCATTTATTCAGCATTTTGAAATGATCTCTGATGTCTAAAAAAGGTACAGTATGTGAGTTTGGTCGGGGCAAAAATGCTTAGATGCAATTCTACACACCCGTTCACAGCCTTATATTTTGGCCCTAGAATGAAACAAACTATATTCCCTTTTTTTAGTGGGCTCATTAATATGTTCATGAGCTCTGCTCTGATTGGCTCATGTGCATCACTAGAGCATGATCCAGCACCGAAATGACAGTAGATTTATATGATAACCCATTTCTTTGAATGGGACATAGGCAGGAAAATAAAATGATTCTCCATGTATAAAAGCTAGATGGTGGCACGGTGGTGTAGTGGTTAGCACTGTCGCCTCACAGCAAGAAGGTTCTGGGTTCGAGCCCAGCGGCTGGCAGGGGCCTTTCTGTGTGGAGTTTGCATGTTCTACCCATGTCTGCGTGGGTTTCCTCCGGGTACTCTGGTTTCCCCGACAGTTGAAAGACATGCAGTTAGGTTAACATGGGGCAGCCTTGGGCTGAAGTGCCCTTGAGCAAAGTATCTAACCCCTAACTGCTCCCCGGGTGCTGTAGTATGGCTGCCCACTGTTCTGGGTGTGTGTGTGTTCACTGCTTCAGATGGGTTAAATGCAGAGGATGAATCTCACTGTGCTTGAGTGTGCATGTGACAAATAAAGGTTTCTATCTAATTAACTACTTGGCACTTGCTAGGTACCCACACCCTCTTATTCATACTAGCTACTTGCTTTTGATCTCGACAACACCACATTATTGGCTGTTAGCCAAATATGAAACATTCAGTTTAAGATGATCTGGCTTCAACCATCAAAAAGTGGCTAAAATCACACAGTATTGTTCAGTACTTACCTCCGCATTTAGTTTTCTGACTAAGAGTGGGATCACACAGTGCGTTTACATGCACATCCAAATCGAGCTACTGTCGGTAATCGAGCTAAGGGTCCCAGCAGGGGTGCCAGAGAAATCCAATCCTACATGCACACAAGTTAATCGAGTTATTGTGTGAGGTACATTGTGCACCCGAGCCACAGGTGGCGCTACACGCCCCATTGTGTTGGTACACGTCCGGTTGTCGTCATGAAGAGCTATTCAAGAGTATAAACAAAGTTATCAGCAGTGTTGCCCTGATGTTTTCCAGCCCAAAACATGTTCAAATCCGCCAAAATGCACTTAAAACCGCCCAACACTGGCAGTTCTGTGTTCACAATTTCCGTGCTCAAGCTGTTAGGCTTGCCCTAACAGACTGTATGGCTACAAACTGTCCTGCGCAGACCACTGTTTTGTAAGACAACTTATTTTGCACAATTGTATATTTTTCTAAAGTCCATTTTTTGCTTACAATTTAACTTATGTCTTAATAAACACACAAAAAGTTAAATTGTTTTGTTTTTATTGACATTCTTCAGATGTTGGACATCTATATACACACACACACACAAATACAGTGACTTGTTTATGTACACAATTCACAGCTATGCAACAGCTGTACAGATGTATTTGGTGATACAGTAAGTGAGCTAAATTTTAACAGTGCAAACAATGCCACAAAAAGAAAAGATTAATGCCGTTGTCATGCCGACCGAGGCTGTTGTGTTTCCCACTTGTGGTCTCGTCACTTGTCACTTCCGGAAGGGGCAGTGCTGAAGTAAGTAGCTCGAATATGTAGCTCAATAGGGTATACATGCACTAAGTAGCTCGGCAGAAATCACATAATCTAGGTCGTGTAGCTCGATTCCGAGAAATCAAGTTCAGTTCAATTTCAGCCGAATTAAGGTGTATACATGGCATTTTGAACTTCGATTTCAGTCGAGCAACGGCAGAAATTTGATTCTCTCTATGTGCATGTAAACGCACTGACTGTCCACTCTGTGCAGTGAAAAGCCAGGGAGTTCCACCACAGGGTCTGGAGTAGTTTAATTTAACCATGTCTCAATTAAGCAGAAAGCAGTTGAAAAGTCCTTTGTCATTCCTACCAGCAGTTTCAATCTGACCATTTTGTAGCTGAGTGAGTGCAAGTTGGAAAGAAGAAGGCCAGGGAGCACTGGTCAAAAGCCATGATGTCTCCCATGACCGCTTTGGCTCAGCATCGCTTTGTTCCAGGAGGATGGCTGGTGAATGCTCTGGTGAGCTTTTCAGAGAATTTTCATGGGTATGCATGCAAAGCCTGGAAGATTATTTTGCAGCGTTAAGCCCTTGATCTATAGGGGATAAATCCGGTCAAAAGCCATGTCTCCCAAGCTTGCACAAATGCTCTGCAGTGTGTTCTATGAGCTCTCCGGCTCAGCATCACTTTGTTCTAGGAGGACAGCTGGTGAATCCCCATAGTAAGTTTGTCATTGTTTTGTTTTCACAGTGCCTGCGGAACTGTTGGTGTTTCAGCTCTGCAGGTCCATGAGAGATAGATAAATAAATAGATAGACTACTGATCTCAAAGGAAATTTAGGACGGCGCTACTGGTATATTGCTTAGGCTAGAACATGGGCTGGAATAAGCAAATTTTGGTGCATGAATATTGATGATTCTGGACTGTTATAAAACACCCCAGGATTTTGGAACTGGCCTGTTTTACTGTCCTCGTTTGCATATGCATGATTTGCATTTGAAAGAGGAGATAACAGTGTTTGAAACTCATGGTAGGTCAGTTCCATGTATTGAACCCTTCTTTTTCAACTATGCCAAGGTAAATACAGTTTTCCATTCAATCGCACTTTTAATGGCATTCCGAAAGCCTGTCATATTTGTACTCGTGTCACGACTGCCAAATCCTCCAGGAGCAACAGTTCCCAAAATACCTGATCCACAACCACACCCATGTCAGTGATTTCCTCCACCTACAATTGCTCATGATTTCCTGAATTCTGAATGTTTATTCATTGTAGTACAATCAAATGTTTTTGGATACTACTTTTGCTTGCCATTTTTTTAAATTAAATACCCTGGTGTTTAATTTTACTCTGAACACATTTCCATTTACCCTGTCAGAGCCTGTCAACTAGGACGAGAATATTTTTAGACACAGACTACAAACCACTTCTGTAAGTCATTCTGATAAAGAATGGTCCAATCGGGGGGGAACAAGATGGCGTCGTAGAGTGAGCAGCACTGTTCGGCAGCTCCAGTGGCTATCTTTATCTTTTTTTTATATAAATACGTGTTTATATAAAAGACATACGAAATAACTGTGAGGGAGGTACCCTAATATGAACCTAGACACTTATTTTGGACAAAAATCGACTATGGACAAAAAATTGATGAAAAAAACGAAGAATACTCCTGCGAAATCTAGCCTGAGAGGTGAGCAAACGAGGGCAAGCGCTATGGAACCTAGCATTGTCCAGGCTTTGGATAATTTATCAGATAATCTCACGAAAGCTATCGACATGAAAATCTCCACCATACTAGATGCCATTAAAGAACAGACCTCACAAATTCAAGCTGTTGCCACACGCATCGAAGAGGCTGAAAAACGAATCCTCGATGCTGAGGAAGCGGCCATAGCCTCAGAAGCTAGGATAGCATCACTTGAAAAGCAGGTTCGTGATATGCCTGAACATGTCGATGACTTGGATAATCGGGGTCGCAGGTGTAATGTGCGTGTCATTGGCTTACCGGAGGATTCAGAAGGGAAAGATCCAGTGAAATTTTTAGAAACATGGATTCCCGAACACCTCCAAATGACGACGAAAGGCAACCGCGTAAAGCTTGACCGAGCTCACAGATCCATGGCACCAAAACCCGGCCCGAATCAGCGTCCAAGGCCACTGATTTTGAAGTTCCACAACTTTTGAGACAAACAGCGAGTAATGGAGGCGGCAAGGCGGCTAGGATCCCGTGATCAAGATGGCTCTACATCCAGGGAGCCCAAGATCTCCTTTTTCAACGACTTCTCGGCTGAAGTGGTACGGAGGCCCAGAGCATTTGATGATACGAAGACACGACTGAAGAAACTTAACGTGGCATATGCGTTGCTCTATCCGGCTACTTTGAGGGTGACATTGGACGGAAAACAGACGAGATTCAACTCTCCTAAAGATGCCGCATTACTTGTACAGTCGCTGGAGGAGGGACGCAGAGGTAACGTTAGGTCGAGCCAGAGCAATGAGTCTGAGGATGATAAAGTGGACACTGATTAGCCTGGTAAATTTGTAAGTAGTACCTCCCTGCTTAACGTTAACAAAAACTCGTATATTTTATTTGTCTAGCCACTGTGAGTGTGCTGAAATGTTTTTTTTTTCTTCTTGGGTGTTTTTTTTTTACTATTCTTATTGAGGGTTCTTTTGTTGTTGTGTAGGCTAAAAGCGCCTCAATAGTGGCTTTACTTATGGTGAGAGATGAGGATTGGATGGCAAGCTATTTAAGCTGGCCGAGGATGACGTTTAGAGTTCCCTGCAGGTTAGGTAGCAGGGATATCCCCCGTGAACTTTTAAGTTGGACTTGTTTTTCTTTGTATGATAGTTCTTTGTTACACTATCAGCAGTATTTCTCTCTTGGCTCAGTGAATGCATTATGTTTTTTTTAACATTTTATGACACATGCTCAGTATAGGTTATTATTTGTGTAAGCTTATGGTTAAAGTCAGACAATATGTCAAATGATAAATTGCGCCTCTGTACATGGAACATAAAAGGGATTCATAATCCTGTTAAAAGAAGAAAAATTTTGACCTTTTTGAAAAGAGGTAATATTGATATTGCTCTCTTACAAGAAACGCACTTAAATGATGAAGAACGTTTAAAACTGCAGCGGGGAGGTTTTGCACAAGTTTTCTTCTCTTCATTCACTTCAAGGAGTAGAGGGGTAGCTATATTGGTAAAGAAGAACTTACAATTTTCAGTACTGTATTGTGTTAAAGATAAAAGTGGCCAATATGTTATTGTTAAGGGTGTTATACAGGGCGTGACCATCTCTATTTTGAATGTATACTATCCTCCTGCTCACCCTTCGGACTTCATAACAAAAGTGTTTTTGGATTTTTCTGCTATTCAGTCAGATATTGCCATTGTAGGTGGGGATTTTAATTGTTTATTAAACCCAATGATGGACAGGCTCCCCCCTAAAGCTATGCCTCTCTCACCACAAACTAAAGCTCTCAGTGCAATTTGTGAGGAACTTGGATATGTAGATGTTTGGAGAGCTCTTCATACTACTGATAAAGCATATACTTTTTTTCTGCTCCCCATGGCTGTCATACTAGAATTGATTACTTTTTTCTATCAAGGCTCTCTTTGCACAGAGCTCTGTCCTGCTCTATTGGCAGCATCTTGATTTCTGATCATGCTAAAGTGGTTTTGGATCTCTCCATTAAAGGAGTGAATAGTAGGGTGAGATGCTGGAGACTGAATACATCTATTTTGAAGGATCAAACATTTCTTGATTACTTCACTACAGAATTTGGGTATTTTTTGACTACTAATTCCCAGTCCACAGATAACTCAGCTTTACTTTGGGAAACTACTAAAGTGTTTGCTAGAGGGTTAATTATTGCTTTTTCAGCCAGTAAAAGAAAACAAAAAAGGGAGAAGCAAAATAAGTTAATGGTGGAACTCAAAACTAAAGAAGAGGCTTATGTAGCATCCCCATCCCCTGCTATTATGGCAGAAATAAATGCAATAAAAATAACCTTAGATAATCTTCTAACACAAGATGAAGAGATCTCATCTCATCTCATTATCTCTAGCCACTTTATCCTTCTACAGGGTCGCAGGCAAGCTGGAGCCTATCCCAGCTGACTACGGGCGAAAGGCGGGGTACACCCTGGACAAGTTGCCAGGTCATCACAGGGCTGACACATAGACACAGACAACCATTCACACTCACATTCACACCTACGGTCAATTTAGAGTCACCAGTTAACCTAACCTGCATGTCTTTGGACTGTGGGGGAAACCGGAGCACCCGGAGGAAACCCACACGGACACGGGGAGAACATGCAAACTCCACACAGAAAGGCCCTCGCCGGCCCCGGGGCTCGAACCCAGGACCTTCTTGCTGTGAGGCAACAGCGCTAACCACTACACCACCGTGCCGCCCAATGAAGAGATCAAAATTCGATTTATTAGACAAAGGATGTATGAACATGGGGACAAACCTGGAAAGTATCTGGCTTATCTCACCAAGAAAAGAGCGGAGTCACAAACCATTGCAGCCCTTGTTGATGCACAGGGCAATCTCATATATGAGAATAAGCTTATTAATGACACTTTTAAGATATTTTACCATAATCTTTACACTTCAGAGCAACCATGTGGTGTATCTGGATTGATGGATAATTTTTTTGCTCCATTGGAAATGCCCACTGTATCACCAGAGGATAAGCTTATTCTTAACTCCCCTGTTTCCAGAGAAGAGGTGATTAATGCTATAAAAGTACTACAGAATGGGAAAGCCCCAGGACCTGATGGGTTCTGTGTTGAATTCTATAAAGAATTCTCTGGCTTATTAGTGGATCCATTGGTTAGCATGTTTAATGATGCATTCTCAAAAAACGAATTGCCCCAGACATTAACAGAGGCAAATATCTCTCTCATTCTTAAAAAAGGGAAATGTCCAGAGGCATGTGGCTCCTATAATCTTGCAGTCACGTGACCGGAAAGTACACAACCGCCATCTTGTCGGTCAAAAACACCGCTGAATACTGCTGCACTCATGTACAGAATGGATCAATTTCAACCGACGGACTACACGGCTCATTTTTCTAATGAACAGATAACTAGATATATGTCTAAAATAAACGATCTACAGATTTGTGACCCTTATGGCTTACCGGACGGAGTTTTCACGACCGGATTTTGAACTGTCAGCGGAATACCCGGACGTGTATAATTACCTCATTAACTTTCCCTCGCTGTTCAGTGGTGAAGCACTGCGTGCTTATAAATCTCTGGACAGTTATCTCTACAGAAATTCAGGATTTGTCAGCAACTCAGATGTGGCATCTTGTAAACAAGAATCCTCATTGGATGGGTAAGTCACTTAAGTATTGAGTATAGCACTGACCAGCCGATTATAGAATAGAATAAGGTAATTCCAAATCGTCCGTCTTGTTTACATGGATCTGGCGTTGGAGAGGTAGAGGCTTGGCAGTGGAGGTTTGAGTAGGTGTTTTCTGAGCTTAGTCAACAGGCCGGCTCTGCCTGTAGCCTCACTTTTGCTTCCACTCCCGGTGCCACCTCCTTCGCTTTGCTTCCGATAACAATCCACGGAGACCCCGCTGGTCTCGCTGTCTCGTCCGGAATTTTTTTTTTTTTCTCATCCAGAATGTTGTGCATGCGATGGAAATCGCTACAAACCGTCATTTTCTGCTGGAAACCAATGTCCAGTAAGTCCATACGGTTGTAGTGGATATTGAAGTCCGGTACAGACGAACAACACGCAAAAATACACACACAAAACATAAAAAACGTGCACAGGTAGGGAGAGCTTGTAGCCGCAGCCGTTGTAGTAGAATTGTATATAGTAGGGTTTTCCAGAAGAAAAGGTAGAAGTAAAAGCAGAAGTAGAACCAGAGTAGAATTGTATATAGTAGGGTTTTCCAGAAGAAAAGGTAGAAGTAAAAGCAGAAGTAGAACCAGAAGTAGAAGTAGAAGGCGGAATATGGCGTTTGACCGACAAGATGGCGTCTGTCACAATCTGGATCGGCTGTGATGTCACATGCAAGTGCTCCATAGGCCCATATCCCTTCGAAATGTTGACAGAAAGATTTTGGCAAAAGTTCTGGCCACACGCCTTGAGGGTTTATTACCAAAGATCATAAAGGAGGATCAAACCGGATTTATTAAGGGACGAAACTCTTCTAACAATGTCAGGCATCTTCTGAATATCATTCAAGTTTTTAAAAGATGGCAGATTGATGGTTTGGTGCTTTCTCTGGATGCAGAGAAAGCGTTTGACCGAGTTGAATGGTCTTATTTATTTTACTGTTTAGACAAATTTGATTTGGGAGATAATTTTATTAGATGGGTTAAGGTCCTATATGATAACCCTCAAGCAGCTATTCTAGCTAATGGTATCAGGTCTGGCAACTTTTCTGTATTTAGAGGTACTAGACAGGGTTGTCCCCTGTCCCCCCTTCTTTTTGCCTTGGTCATAGAGCCATTGGCAGAGGCCATAAGGACAACACCTTCTATTCATGGTTTAAAAATAGACAAGATAGACCATAAGATAAGTCTTTATGCAGATGATGTCTTGATCTATGTTGCAAACCCGGAAACATCAATACCCATATTACTCAATGTTATTGACTTGTTTAGTAAATTTTCTGGATATAAAATTAATCTGGGGCGGCACGGTGGTGTAGTGGTTAGCACTGTCGCCTCACAGCAAGAAGGTCCGGGTTTGAGCCCCGTGGCCGGCGAGGGCCTTTCTGTGTGGAGTTTGCATGTTCTCCCCGTGTCCGCGTGGGTTTCCTCCGGGTGCTCCGGTTTCCCCCACAGTCCAAAGACATGCAGGTTAGGTTAACTGGTGACTCTAAATTGACCGTAGGTGTGAATGTGAGTGTGAATGGTTGTCTGTGTCTATGTGTCAGCCCTGTGATGACCTGGCAACTTGTCCAGGGTGTACCCCGCCTTTCGCCCGTAGTCAGCTGGGATAGGCTCCAGCTTGGCTGCGACCCTGTAGAACAGGATAAAGCGGCTAGAGATAATGAGATGAGATGAGATAAAATTAATCTGACAAAATCAGAAGCCATGCCACTTGGGAGTCTTGAGTCAGTTCCTAATGTGCTGCCTTCTTTCCCCTTCAAGTGGTCCCCAGGGGGCTTTACATATCTAGGTATATTCATAACCCCTGAATTTCAACAAATGTACAAAGCCAACTTTGTCCCACTATTTGAGAAGGTGAGACAAGATCTGGAGCGTTGGAGTTCATTACCAATCTCCTGGCTAGGACGCATTGCTATGATCAAAATGAATACTTTGCCTAGATTACTGTATCCTATCCAAATGATTCCAATTTTGTTTTCAAATGCAGTTGTGAAAAGCTAAATGGCTGGCTTAGTGCATTCATTTGGAGCAAACGCAAACCCAAACTAAAGATGACTACCTTGCAGATGCCGCATTCTGAAGGTGGGCTAGATTTACCGAACTTTAGAAAATATCAAATATGTGCCCATATGCGATATATTTATGACTGGTTCTTTGTCGACAACGGGTCTGTCTGGTTAGATGTGGAAACTTCTCTATCTAAATACCCATTAAGGGACTTGTTGTTCATCAAAAACTTTAAAACAATTAAATCACTCTGTGATAATATTATCACCCTCAATACAATTAAGGCATGGCGACTAGCCCGTAGGCTTGAAGGAAGGTCAAAACTAACATCAATTTACACCCCCATCTTGAACAATCCTGATTTCCAACCAGGATTGATGGATGCTGGCTTTAAGCTTTGGAGTGGCTATGGCATATATATGTTAAATGATCTATTCTCTAATAAGACGTTAATGTCATTTAGTCAACTGGTTGAGAAATACAATATTCCCAGACAGCATTTTTTCCGTTATTTACAGATAAGACACTATATATTACAAAGTACAACTCTCACTGATAACTGTGAAACATCTCCCCTGGAGAGAGTGCTGTTTGGAACATATGGGAGGATGTCTATTAGACTACTTTATGGAGCTCTGCGCACACTACCAGCTGTAGGCCTACAGGAGCTTAGAGAAAAATGGGAGACTGAGCTCTCTGTTACAATAAGAGATAATGAATGGCACGATATGTGGACCTATGCTAAAGCAATTTCAGTTTGTAACCGGGCTAAATCAATACAGTTCAAGATTTTACATAGAATGCACATATCTCCTAACCGCAGACATATGTTTAATCACACTTTGTCACCAATGTGCCTCAAATGTAAAACAGAGATTGGTACTTTAACTCATTGCCTATGGTCATGTCATAAACTGCAGAGCTATTGGTCAGATGTTGTAACGGAAATGGAAAAGATACTGGGTGTGAGGGTAGAAATGGAACCTATGTCTCTTATTATGGGTCTTCCAGGCAGATTTGTGATGTCAAGGAATCAGAGACTTTACTGTATTCTAACATACGCAGCTAGAAAAAATATTCTATTGCAATGGATCAGTGATAAGGTGCCTACTATTAAGGGATGGCATGATGTATTGTTTGGCATGGTACCTCTAGAATATCTTACATGTGTAATACACTCAAAGTCAAACCAGTTCTTTAAGGTTTGGGAACCATATCTGATTTTTTTAGACCCGGATGTGTCTGATATTATGTTACAAGGATTTTTTGAAAGGTAATAGGAAATTGCTTGATGCTGTGTAACTGTCATAACTATGTTTTTGTAATAATTATTGTTTTGTGCATGTAGCTGAGCCGTGTTGTTGTTGTTGTGGTTGTGTGTTATGTTTATGTTTGTGTGTCTTTTCTAAAGTGAAAACCAATAAACATATTTCTAAAAAACAAAAAAGAATGGTCCAATCAGAACCCAGATATACAACCTCAAATCAGAAAAAGTTGGGACAATATGGAAAATGCAAAAAAAGAACGCAGTGATTTCTAAATTTACTCTGATTTGTAGTTCACTGCAGACAGTATGAACCCAAGGTATTTCATGTTTTGTCTGGTCAACTTCCCTTCATTTATTAGTGTGCATCCATTCCTGCATTTCAGGCCTGCAACACATTCAAAAAAGTTGGGACAAGGGTAATTTAGGACCATCCAGTCTGTTACAAGCAACAAGTCCAAAAGCCAAGGTCCGTCATGGTATGGGGTTGTCAGTGCCCTTGGCAAAGGTAACTTTCACTTCTGTGATGGCAGCATTAATGCAGAAAAGTACACTGAGATTTTGGAGCAACATACAGTGTCTTGTAAAAGAATTCATCCCCTTTTGTGTTTGTCCTATTTTGTCGCATTACAAGCTGGAATTAAAATGGATTTTTGGAGAGTTAGCACCATTTGATTTACACAACATGCCTACAGCATTAAAGGTGAAAATTGTTTTTTATTGTGACACAAACAATAATTAAGATGAAAAAACAGAAATCTGGAGTGTGCATAGGTATTCACCCCCTTTCGTATGAAACCCCTAAATAAGAGCTGGTCCAACCAATTCACTTCATAAGTCACATAATTAAGATTATTTAATTAAGATAATTAAGATCCACCTGTGTGCAATCAAAGTGTCACATGATCTGTCACATGATGTCTGTATAAATCAACCTGTTCTGGAAGGACCCTGACTCTGCTACACTACTAAGCAAGCAACATGAAAACCAAGGAGCACTCCAAACAGGTCAGAAACGAAGTTGTGGGGAAGTATGGATCAGGGTTTGGTTATAAAAAATATCCCAAACTTTGAATATCCCACGGAGCACTATTAAATCCATTATAGCAAAATGGAAAGAATATGTCACCACTACAAACCTGACAAGAGAAGGCCGTCCACCAAAACTCACCGACCAGGCAAGGAGGGCATTAATCAGAGATGCAACAAAGACACCAAAGATAACACTGAAGGAGCTGAAGAAATCCACAGTGGAGCTGGAAGTAACTGTCCATAGGACCACTTTAAGCCATACACTCCACAGAGTGGGGCTTTATGGAAGAGTGGGCAGAAAAAAGTAACTGCTTAATAAAACACGTCTGGAGTTTGCCCAGCAGCATGTGGCAAACTCCCCAAACGCATGGAAGAAGATTCTCTGATCAAATGAGTCTAAAATTTATCTTTATGGCCATCATGAGAAATGCCATGTGTGGCACAAACCCAACACCCTGAGAACACCATTCCTACAGTGAAGCATGGTGGTGGCAGCATCATGCTGTGGGGATATTTTTCATCTGCAGGGACAGGAAAGCTGGTTAGGACTGAAGGAAAGATGGATGGCACTAAATACAGGGCAATTCTGGAGGAAAACCTGTTTGAGTCAGCCAGAGGTTTGGGACAAAGGTTCATGTTCCAGCAGAACAATGACCCTAAACACACTGCTTAAGCTACACTGAAGTGGTTTAAAAGAAAACATTTAAATGTCTTGGAATGGTCTAATCAAAGCCCAGACCACAATCCATTTGAGAATCTGTGGCATAACTTGAAGATTGCTGTACACCAACACAACCCGTCTAACTTGAAGGAGTTGGAGCAGTTTTGCCTTGAGGAATGGGAAAAAATCCCAGTGGCTAGATGTGCTAAGCTAATAGAGACAGACCCCAAGAAACTTGCAGATGTAATTGCAGCAAAAGGTGGCTCTACACAGTATTGACTTGGGGGGGTGAATACCTATGCACACTCCAGATTTGTTTTTTCATCTTAATTCTTGTTTGTGTCATAAACAATGCGGCCTCTCCAGTAGCTCCGTCCGTATCGTCTTTGACTTTAGTGCTTTCTTTTAGCGTTTTTCTTTTAGCCTTTTTACAACTGGTGTATATTATTATTATTATTATTATTATGGATATTTCTGGTGTCAACATGCGGCGCAGCGGAAATTTTCATGGTTATACTCAGGAACAACTGCTCGCCCTATGACCGAGGGGACACAAGGGCATTGTCCACTCAATACCTGCAGAACTGAGGAGGAGGTACTGGGGCTGCAGAGCCGGGGCCAAGCGCAAGGCTAAGAAGATGGAGGGGCAGTGGAGGTACAAATCCCTGGTTCCGTCGGTGCTTATGGGGAATGTGAACTCGCTAACCAACAAAACTGATGAGCTGGCAGGACTGGTGAAAACGCAGAGGCTCTATAGGGATTGTAGTTTGTTGTGTTTCACAGAGACATGGCTTAACAGTGACACACCGGATTTTAATGTGGAGCTACCTGGATTCACTACAGTGAGAGCGGACAGGGATGCGAAGCTGAGCAGCAAGCACAAAGGTGGGGGACTTGCGCTGTTTATTAACACCAGATGGTGCAACCCGGGACACGTAAATGTTAAGGTGATCATCTACTGCCGGGACATTGAACTGTTAGCGGTGAGTCTCCGACCGTATTACATGCCTCAGGAGTTTACACACGCCATTTTCACCTGTGTTTACATTCCTCCGCGTGCAGACACGCAGGCGGTGTGTGATGTCATTTACTCCACCATAGCAGCGCTGCAGACACAACACCCTGAGGCTTTCTTCGCAACCTCTGGGGATTTTAACCATGTCACTCTGGACTCCACTGTCCCTGCCTTTCATCAGTTTGTGGACTGTCCCACTAGGAAAACAGGACCATAGACCTATTGTATGCCAATGTAAGGGACGCATACAGGGCAATCCCACTACCACTGCTGGGGAGATCTGACCATAATCTGTATATTACGTTCATTATGTCTTCTTCTTAAATCAAATCATTAGTTTTCTTTTGTTTCAGACATGTAAAAGTTTTTACCTTTACCTGACATGTTTCGTGTCAGCCCTGTGATGACCTGGCGACTTGTCCAGGGTGTACCCCGCCTTTTGCCCGTAGTCAGCTGGGATAGGCTCCAGCTCGCCTGCGACCCTGTAGAACAGGATAAAGCGGCTAGAGATAATGAGATGAGATGAGATGACATGTTTCGACGGTGTAACTTCCGTCTTCATCTGATGAAGACGGAAGTTACACCGTCGAAACATGTCAGGTAAAGGTAAAAACTTTTACATGTCTGAAACAAAAGAAAACTAATGATTTGACCATAATCTGGTTCTCCTACAGCCTCAGTACACACCAATGGTTCTGAGAGAGCCCACCACCATGCGTTCATTCAGGGCCTGGTCTCCCGAGGCAGAGGAAACTCTTAAGGACTGCTCTGAGATGACCAACTGGAATGTACTGTTAGACCCGCATGGGGAGGACATTGAGGAGGTGACACACTGCATAACGGACTACTTGAACTTTTGCAGGGACGTTGCTGTTCCCACAAAAACTGCATGCTGCTTTCCAAACAACAAGCCCTGGATTACCAGTGAAGTCAAGGGCCTCCTCAACCAAAAGAAGGGGGTGTTCAAAGATGGAGACAGGTCAGAGCTGAAGCATGTACAGGGGGAACTCAAAGTCCGGCTAAAAGAGGCCAAGGAGTCATACAGGAAAAAGGTGGAACAGAAGCTGCAAGAAAACAACATGAAGGAGATCTGGGATGGGATGAAATCCATCACAGGCTGCAAGAAGAACAGCGGCAGCTCAGCAGACAGGGGCATGGACAGGGCAAACCAGTTTAACTACTTCTTCAACAGGTTTGATTGTCCTGCTCCTGCAGCCCCTCCTCCCCTCCTCCTGCAGCAGTTGTCACCTCATCACCATCACTGGCAGATCAGCCCTCACCCCCACCACCAACATCATCATCATCAGAGTCATCAACACCTCCTGCAGACGGAATACACATCCACTCCCCCAGTCCCCCCATCTTCACCGCAGACCAAGTTAGGAGAGAGCTAAGGAGACTCCACCCCAGGAAGGCAGCAGGCCTGAACAAGGTGTGTCCCAGGATGCTGAGGGCCTGCGCTGCCCAACTGGGGGAGCCCTTCCAACACGTCTTTAACCTGAGTCTTCACCTCGGGAGGGTTCCTGTCATGTGGAAGACGTCGTGCCTCATTCCAGTTCCCAAGAAAATACATCCAAAGGAACTGAATGGTTACAGGCCAGTCACCTTGACATCACACATGATGAAGACCATGGAGCAACTGCTGCTGAACCTCCTCAGACCCCAGGTCCACCATGCTGAGGACCCACTGCAGTTCGCATACCGGGAGAAGGTGGGAGTGGATGATGCCATCCTCTATCTTCTGCATAGGATTCACTCTCATCTGGACAAGGGGAGTGGCACAGTGAGGATCATGTTTTTTTACTTCTCCAGTGCCTTTAACACCATCCAGCCCCTTCTACTAAGAGACAAGTTGCAGGAGATGGAGGTGGACACACATCTGGTCCCCTGGATCACAGACTACCTCACCAGGAAACCACAACACATCAGGATCAGGGATGGCATTTCTGACACAGTGATCACCAGCACGGGAGCACCACAGGGGACTGTGCTCTCTCCAGTTCTGTTCACTCTCTACACATCAGACTTTAAATACAACTCGGAGTCTTGCCACATGCAGAAGTTCTCGGATGATACTGCGATTGTGGGATGTGTTCATGATGGACAGGAGGAGGAGTACAGGAGCCTGATACAGGACTTTGTGCTGTGGTGTAAATCCAACCACCTGCAGCTGAACATTGGCAAAACAAAAGAAATGCTTGTGGACTTTAGAAGGTCCAGGCTGACTCTGCAGCCAATCTCTATTGAGGGGGTCAATGTGGAGATGGTCAGGACCTACAAATACCTGGGTGTACATCTGGACGACAAGCTGGACTGGACAGTGAACACTGATACCCTCTACAGGATGGGTCAGAGCAGACTCTACTTCCTGAGGAGGCTCAGGTCCTTCAGGATCTGCCGAAAACTGCTGCTGATGTTCTACCAGTCTATGGTAGCCAGTGTCCTCTTCTGTGCTGTAGTGTGTTGGGGAGGCAGCATTAAGAAGAGAGACACTGGATGGCTCAACAGGCTGGTGAAGAAAGCTGGCTCTGTGCTGGGAACTGAGCTGGAGTCCCTTACATCAGTGGCAGAGTGAAGGGCCCTGAGCAAACTGCTCTCAATCATGGACAATGTTCACCACCCTCTGCATGGCGCCATCATCAGGCAGAGGAGCTCGTTCAGTGGCAGACTGTTGTCCCTGCCCTGTACCATGGACAGATTCAGGAAGTCTTTTGTCCCTCGGGCCATTAGACTGTTCAACTTCTCCCGGCTCAGCAAAAATAAGACTCTGTGACTCTGCTGTACTAGGACTAGTTACACTGCTCATTTCATGTCCATTGCACTTTTCTGCTGCTTACATAGATGTTATATGCATAGATGGGTATATACAGATATTTGTAGATAAGCCGGTATGTTGTACTTTACCTTATTATCTCATCTCATCTTCATCCGCTTATCCGGAGCCAGGTCGCAGAGGCAGCAGTCTGAGCATGGAAGCCCAAACTTCCCTCTCCCCAGAAACCTCGGCCAGCTCCTCGGGAAGAACACCGAGGCGTTCCCAGGCCAGCCGAGAGACATAGTCCCTCCAGCATGTCCTGGGTCTTCCCCAGGGCCTCCTCCCGGGGGGACATGCCTGGAACATCTCCCCAGGGAGGCGTCCAGGAGCCATCCGAAAGAGATGCCCGAGCCACCTCAGCTGATTCCTCTCGATGTGGAGGAGCAGCGGCTCTACTCCGAGCTCCTCCCGAGTGATTGTGCTTCTCACCCTATCTCTAAGGGAGCGCCCAGCCACCCTGCAAAGGAAACTCATTTTGGCCGCTTGTATCTGCGATCTTGTTCTTTCGGTCATTACCCAAAGCTCATGACCATAGGTGAGAGTCGGAACGTAGATCGACTGGTAAATCAAGAGCTTCGCCTTTTGGCTCAGCTCCTTCTTCACCATGATGGACCGGTATAGTGACCGCATCACTGCGGAGGCTGCACCGATCTGCCTGTCGATCTCATGCTCCATCCTTCCCTCACTTGTGAACAAGATCCTGAGATACTTAAACTCCTCCACTTGAGGCAGGACTTCTCCACCAACCTAGAGAGGGCAAGCCACCCTTTTCCCAGTCGAGAACCATGGCCTCGGACTTGGAGGTGCTGATTCTCATCCCAGCTACTTCACACTCGACTGCAAACCGCCTCAGTGCATACTGAAGGTCCTGGTTTGAAGAAGCCAACAGGACAACATCATCCGCAAAAAGCAGAGATGAAATCCTGTGGTTCCCAAACAGGACTCCCTCCGGCCCCTGGCTGCGCCTAGAAATTCTGTCCATAAAAATTATGAACAGAACTGGTGACAAAGGGCAGCCCTGCCGGAGTCCAACATGCACTGGGAACAAGTCTAACTTACTGCCGGCAATGCGAACCAGACTCCTGCTCCGTTCGTACAGGGAATGGACAGCCCTTAGCAAAGAGCCCCGAACCCCATACTCCCAAAGCACCCCCCACAGAATACCATGAGGGATACGGTCGAATGCCTTCTCCAGATCCACAAAGCACATGTGGACTGGTTGGGCAAACTCCCATGAACCCTCGATCACCCTACGAAGGGTATAGAGCTGGTCCAGTGTTCCACGACCAGGACAAAAACCGCATTGTTCCTCCTGGAGC
Source organism: Neoarius graeffei (assembly GCF_027579695.1). NCBI lineage: Eukaryota > Metazoa > Chordata > Actinopteri > Siluriformes > Ariidae > Neoarius > Neoarius graeffei. The sequence goes on along the minus strand of NC_083578.1, from coordinate 60,415,734 downwards.
TGAGGTTCGACTATCGGCTGAATTCTCCTCTCCAGTACCCTGGAGTAAACCTTCCCGGGGAGGCTGAGAAGTGTGATTCCCCTATAATTGGTGCACACTCTCTGGTCCCCTTTCTTGAAAAGAGGGACCACCACCCCGGTCTGCCACTCCAGAGGCACTGTCCCCAACCGCCATGCGATGTTGCAGAGGCGTGCCAGCCAAGACAGCCCCACAACATCCAGAGACTTGAGATACTCAGAGCGGATCTCATCCACCCCCAGTGCCTTGCCACCAAGGAGCTTGCAAACCACCTCAGTGACTTCGGCTTGGGTAATGGATGAGTCCATCTCTGAGTCATCAGCCTCCGCTTCCTCAGTGGAAGACGTGACGATGGGATTGAGGAGATCTTCGAAGTATTCCTTCTACTGCCCGACAATATCCCCAGTCAAGGTCAACAGCTCCCCACCTGCACTGTAAACAGTGTTGGCAGAGTACTGCTTCCCCCTCCTGAGGTGCCGGACGGTTTGCCAGAATTTCTTCGAGGCCGACCGATAGTCCTCCTCCATGGCCTCACCGAACTCCTCCCAGTTCTGAGTTTTTGCCTCTGCAACTGCCTGAGCTGTGGCACGCCTGGCCTGCCGATACCCGTCAGCTGCCTCAGGAGTCTTGGAGGCCAACATGGCCCAATAGGACTCCTTCTTCAGCTTGACGGCATCCCTTACTTCCGGTGTCCACGACCGGGTTCAGGGATTGCCGCCACGACAGGCACCAGAGACCTTGCGGCCACAGCTCCAAACAGCCACGTCAACAATGGAGGCAGAGAACATGGTCCACTCAGACTCAATGTCCCTCGCCTCCCTCGGGAGCTGGGAGAAGCTCTCCCGGAGGTGGGAGTTAAAGACCTCCCCGACAGAGTGCTCGGCTAGACGTTCCCAGCAGACCCTCACCATACGTTTGGGCCTGCCATGTCTGTCTGGCTTTCTCCTCCGCCAGCAGATCCAACTCACCACCAGGTGGTGATCAGTTGACAGCTCAGCCCCTCTCTTCACCCGAGTGTCCAAGACATAGGGCCGGAGATCAGATGAAACGACAACAAAGTCAATCATCGACCTCCGACCTAAGGTGTCCTGGTGCCACGTGCACTTATGGACACCCCATGCTCGAACATGGTGTTCATTATGGACAAACCGTGACTAACACAGAAGTCCAATAACAAAACACCACTTGGGTTCAGATCAGGGAGGCCGTTCCTCCCAATCACGCCCCTCCAGGTGTCACTGTCATTGCCCACGTGAGCGTTGAAGTCCCCCAGTAGAACAATGGAGTCCCCAGTCTGAGCACTTCTCAGTACCTCTCCCAGGGACTCCAAGAAGGCCGAATACTCTATACTGCTATTCGGCCCGTAGGCACAAACAACAGCAAAAGCCCTCTCCCCAACCCGAAGGCGCAGAGAGATGACCCTCTCGTTCACTGGGGTAAACTCCAACACATGGCGGCTGAGCTGTGGAGCTATAAGCAAGCCCATACCAGCCCGCCACCGCTCACAGTGGGTGACTCCAGAGAGGTGGAGAGTCCAGCCCCTCTCAAGGAGCTGGGTTCTGGAGCCCAAGCTGTGCATGGAGGTGAGCCCGACTATCTCTAGCCGGTACCTCTCAACCTCCCGCACAAGCTCAGGCTCTTTCCCCCCCAGCAAAGTGACATTCCATGTCCCAACAGCTAGCCGCTGTGTTCGGGGATCAGGTCGTCGAGGCCCCTGCCTTTGACTGCCGCCCAATCCACACTGCACCGGCCCCCTACTACTACCTCTGTGGGTGGTGAACCCACAGGAGGTCGGATCCACGTCACCACTTCAGGCTGAGCCCAGCCGGGCCCCGTGGGCAAAGGCTCAGCCACCAGGCGCTCGCATACAAGCCCCAACCCCGGGCCTGGCTCCAGGGTGGGGCCCCGGCTGTGCCATACCGGGCGCCGTCACGGTCCTTGTTTTATTAATTTCCATAAGGGGTTTGGTGAACTGCTCTTGGTCTGGCCTGTCACCTAGGACCTGTTTCCCTTGGGAGACCCTAACAGGGGCGTAATGCCCCGACAACATAGCTCCTAGGATCATTCAAGCACACAAACCCCTCCACCACAATAAGGTGGCAGTTCTAGGAGGGGTTTTACCTTATTATATACTTTATTATTATATACTGTTATAATGTACCTACTTACTTATATATTATGCATACTGATATATCTCATCTCATCTCATCTCATTATCTCTAGCCGCTTTATCCTGTTCTACAGGGTCGCAGGCAAGCTGGAGCCTATCCCAGCTGACTACGGGCGAAAGGCGGGGTACACCCTGGACAAGTCGCCAGGTCATCACAGGGCTGACACATAGACACAGACAACCATTCACACTCACGGTCAATTTAGAGTCACCAGTTAACCTAACCTGCATGTCTTTGGACTGTGGGGGAAACCAGAGCACCCAGAGGAAACCCATGCAAACACGGGGAGAACATGCAAACTCCACACAGAAAGGCCCTCGCCAGCCACAGGGCTCGAACCCGGACCTTCTTGCTGTGAGGCGACAGCGCTAACCACTACACCATCGTGCCGCCCATACTGGTATATACTAACTTAATATTTATATATTAATTTAATATTATATATCGTATACTATCACACTATTACATATATTTTATGTACTGATATATACTAAACTATGCCTATCATGTAATATACTATGTTTTTTATCTATCATATACCACTAAATGCACTGCACATGTATGTAACTGTCCACAAAGTATTTTCACTGCTCATTACACTCTTATTTGCACTGTGACTGGTTACTGCCAACTGCACTACCTCACTACGTCCCACACTGAGAGCTGTATATTCTATTACTTGCTCTTATTGGTAACGTTTTATTTCTTTGGTATTTTGTATTTTAGTTTTTTATACGATTTCCTTGTATAATGCTATTTAGTTTTGTATTGATCTTGTGCAATGCGGAAATGTTACTGGATACCTTGAATTTCCCTCTGGGATTAATAAATTATCTATCTAATCTAGTCAATCAAACAATTTTCACCTTTAAATTTGTAGGCATGCTGTGTAAATCAAATGGTGCTCACCCCCCAAAACTCCATTTTAATTCCAGGTTGTAATGCGACAAAACAGGACAAACACAAAGGGTGAATACTTTTGCAAGACACTGTATGCTGCCTTCAAGATAACATCTTTTCCAGGTTTATTTCAACAAGACAATGAAAACCACATTCTGCACACATTACAAAGGCATGGCTGCAGAAGAAGAGGGTGCCTGTCCCCAATTGAGAATATGTGGCAAATTTTGAAACGAAAAATATGACAATGATGACCCTGTACTATTGTACACCTTAAGACCTGTTTGCAGGAAGAATGGGAAAAAATGACACCTGAAGAGCTTCATCATGGTGTCTTCAGTCCCTAAACATCTTTTAAGTGTTGTGAGAAGGAATGGCAACATTATAAAGTGGTAACCATCTCAACTTTTTTTTAATGTGTTGCAAGAATCAAAACTGAAATAAGTGGTTTTATTTTGTTTTTTGAAAAAATGATAAAATTCATGAGGTTTTACTGTTGTATTGTTTTGAGTGCAATACAGGTCAAAGATTTATAAATCATTGTTTTCAGTTTTAATTTCAATTTCAACATACCATCCCAACTTTTTTTGATATGTGGATTTGTGTTTATAAACCTAAAAACCTGTGTAATGATTTGAAGAGATCTGAGCAAGGAGATCCTCTTGTAATTTCATAGATCTGGAGCATTTTTACAAGGAAAAGTGGAATAACTTTACTGAATCAGGACCATCATGCTGAGTACAGGGGCCCCACAAGGGTGTGTGCTCAGCCCACTGCTCTTCACCTTCTAACCCATGACTGTATACCAATCTACAGCACCAACCACATCATCAAGTTTGCGGATGACACGACTGTGGTGGGCCTCATCATTAACAACGATGAAGCCAACTACAGGAATGAGGTGAGCCAACTGGTCCAGTGGAGTAAAGACAACAATCTCTTCCTGAACGTGGAGAAGACCAAAGAGATTGTAGTCGACTTCAGAAGAGGTCACTCACAGCATCCCCCTCTGACCATCAATGGTGCTGCAGTGGAGAGGGTGAGCAGCACCAAATTCCTAGGGGTGCACATCACTGAGGACCTCTCCTGGTCCAACAACACTGCATCGCTGGCCAAGAAGGCTCAAACTCGCCTCTACTTCCTCCACAAACTAAGGAGTGCACGAGTCCCACCCCCCATCATGTGCTCATTCTACAGGGGCACCATTGAGAGTGTCCTCACTGGCTGCATCACTGCATGGTATGGAGGCTGCAGTGCCTCCTGCCGGAAGACACTGCAACACATAGTGAACATGGCCAGCAAGATCATCGGTACCCCTCAGCCCTCCCTTACGGACATCTATCACTCCCGTCTCACCCGCAGAGCCATCAGCATCGCTGGTGACACCTCCCACCCTTCACACTCACTCTTCAACCTCCTGCCCTCAGGGAAAAGGTACCGGAGCCTCCGGTCCCACTCCACAAGACTGCTGAACAGCTTCATCCACCGGGCTGTCAGGATGCTGAACTCTGTCCACTGCCTACCCCCTGCCCCTGGTCTGTAACACATTCATTCACACAAGAAACTCTATCTCATCCACTTGCACATCACACTACAATCATTTGCATTACTGCTGTATCTGCTGCTATTGCTCATTTGCACTACTGTTCATATACACCTCATAAGCTACTCTTCTAGCACCTTCTCTGTTACAGATATTGTACTGTATTTGCACTACCGCTATTTTGTACATTGTTTGATTTTAGAGTGTATTATATATATTGTTTGTCCTAATTTTTTTTTTTTTGGGGGGGAGGGTAATCTTTATCTGTTTTTACAAGTAAGGTGAGAGAGAAATGGCATTTCAATTCTACTATATGTCCTGGATATATAGTGAATTGACAATAAAAAAATCTTTGAATCTAATGTCATGGACTCTTAGCCAAAGGAGTGAATATGTATTCGTAAGGATTATTCAATTGTTATTAGGTAAGATCACCTGTGCAACCAGATTACTGAGGGCCAAGCAGAGACTCTGCATCAACATCCATTGTGTTTCTACCTTTTCTTATTGGGGGACCAAGCAGAAAAGCTGCATATTCACCCATTGTGTTCTACCTTTTCTTATTAACCTTCTGCTTCTTCTTCTTCTTCTAGCAAAGGTGGCTATGGCAGCCCTTAGAACCATATGGTAAAAAGTTTGAAATATGGCACACTGATTAGGAATGGTCCCATGATTTATTTCACCACATTTAATGTCAGTGCCTCAAATTCTCTAGCGCCACCAATGGGTCAAATGTGGAGTTGGGGTTATGCATGTAACTTTTGAATGGTATGGCCTATTTTCAAAAATAAGTTACTGTTGGATTCCTCAGATCAAGCCGAGTTCAACACACAACTTTTGTCCAGTTTTCACCAAATTTGCTATAGGTGATCTTCAACACCAAGGCTCATAAAAGTTATTATATAGATTTTTTATTTTTGAAACTGTCCAATACAGGCAATCAAAATCAGTGGTGAAACCACCAAACAGAAAGTGAGGTATAATCTCAGCTAGTGTTTGATCTATCAACACCAAACTTGTTACACAGACTCAGTATACTTTACTGAAGGCATGAAAACATGGGAATCCTTTGACTAATTGGGGGGGAACAGTTATTTGCCCAATAACTGTTGTTGTGTTTACCTTAAAAAGGTGATTCTTATTTGTGTTTGTATCTTGGGTGATCCCAAGGCAGAGACAAAAGCTGTCATCCATTACAGTTAATCAAAAATGGCAGCAAAGCTGCCACACAGGAAGTGAAGTCTTAACTCAGCAATGCTTTGATGTATCAAAACCAGACTTGGTATAAGGACTTGGGACCCCATTCTGAAGAACAACAAAATGTTTTGCATGATTTAACCACTGGTGGGACGCTGGAATAAGAAAAAAAAATGTGTTTTGGTTAATAACTGCTGTGTTTGCCTTTAAAAACTGATTCACATATCTGGTGATACCAGCGGATGCTTCCTAGTTGAAACATAGCAATTTTGGATGTGAACGTAATTGTGTACAAATTTTTCACAGGCTACAAGGTTTTCTTCACCAAACTTGGCAGAGATGATCTTCAGACCAAGCTTCTAAAAAGTTGTCAAATGGATTTTTGAAACTGTTTGTCCATCATAGCCAGTCAAATTTGGCAGTGAAGCAACAAAACAGGAAGTAAGGGCATATCTCAGCAATGTTTTGATGTCTTGACACCAAACTTGATATAGGGACTTGGAATGCCTTCCTGAGGATGTGCAAAAAAAATTGCTTAATTTGATCATGGAGGCACTGCAATAAGCAAAAAACACTGGTAAGTGTTGATGTGTTTCCCTTAACAAAACTGATTCTTGTGTCAGGTGATACTTTGGGAGATTGCAAAGAGGAGACATGACAAATTGTCATGTCAACTTAATTTAAAACATTAAGAGAATTTTCATAGGCCACAAATGTTGTCCAAACTTGGCACATATCATCTTCAGAACAACCCTTAAAAAGTTATCTAATGCTTTTTTTTTTTGAAAAGCATTGATCCATTATAGCCAAATCAAAGGCAAACAACTGATATAGGACTTGAGCTCATATCTCAGTAGCACCCAGTCAATTGACATAAAACTTGATATCAGTGCTTACAGACACACTTTTAACATGATCAGCTCAAGTTGCCATTGCAAAACTGTTTGGTCCCCTCATCACTGTTTGCAATATTTGTAAAGTAATATTTGTCAGGTTTTTTTTTTTTTTCATTTTAATTTTTTTGATTGCTATACACTGTAAAACACTTTGGTTTTGCCATACACTGTAAAAACAAATCATTGCAAAATTACAGTGATTTACTGACAGCCATTTCTCATGATATTTGCGAGTTATCTTTAGTATTGAATGGAACCCAGAGAACAAGTTTGAAAATGCTCTGTGTCCATAGCAGCCACACACGTGCGCACGCACACACACACACACACACACACACACACCAAATTCAGATAAACATATACCGAGAGGAAACCCACTTGGTCAGTATGCTTTAGGGCTGTCATTCAAACTCTGGGGACTTGAGCTATGAGGCAAACATGCTGCATCTGGATGTTTTAGTTGAGGCTTAACTTTATTGGGTGCCATGAAAATTAACGTTGATCACAGAAAAACTATTCAGGACCTCTTGTTCTGCAAAATTACCTGGAGTCAAATGCTTTTTAACAGACTAATTTAAAAAACTAACAAGTTATAATAATGGCTCAAAAAAATGTGCAGCAGGGTCACTGGCATTCCCATAAGTTTTGAAATTAGACAATTTCCATATGAGAAGCCATGTGTTCAAGAATGCACTAATTGGCTGCCACTGTCATACATGCTGTGTAAATTACAGGGACTTACTGTGAAATCCTATATTTAACTTGGTGTCACCTTCACCATGATGGTTGGTATTTTAGCTGTTCATTTCCCCAGAGTCTCCTCTTATATTCTCACTGCCCATTGCTCATCACTGTTCATATGGCTTATTGCATATATTGCAAGATTTAAAATAATAATTTTTGTATCTCTCTCCCATGCCACACTACACAGATAGAAAGGAGAACCTGATGTCAAGAAGAACATTTTGAATATACTGAGCACGGGCAGAAATGGGGCGGCACGGTGGTGTAATGGTTAGCACTGTCGCCTCACAGCAAGAAGGTCCGGGTTCGAGCCCCGTGGCCGGCAAGGGCCTTTCTGTGCAGAGTTTGCACGTTCTCCCCGTGTCCGCATGGGTTTCCTCCGGGTGCTCCGGTTTCCCCCACAGTCCAAAGACATGCAGGTTAGGTTAACTGGTGACTCTAAATTGACCGTAGGTGTGAATGGTTGTCTGTGTCTATGTCATCCCTGTGATGACCTGGCGACTTGTCCAGGGTGTACCCCGCCTTTCACCCGTAGTCAGCTGGGATAGGCTCCAGCTTGCCTGCGACCCTGTAGAACAGGATAAAGCGGCTAGAGATAATGAGATGAGATGAGACTGGCAGAAATGTTCAATAAAGTTATAGCCTCCACACTGGCCTTAAAGGAACAGTCCACCGTATTTCCATAATGAAATATGCTCTTACCTGAATTGAGACGAGCTGCTCCGTACCTATCCGAGCTTTGCGCGACCTCCCAGTTAGTCAGACGCAGTCAGACGCGCTGTCACTCCTGTTAGCAATGTAGCTAGGCTCAGTATGGCCAACGGTATTTTTTGGGGCTGTAGTTAGATGTGACCAAACTCTTCCGCGTTTTTCCTGTTTACATAGGTTTATATGACCAGTGATATGAAACAAGTTCAGTTACACAAATTGAAACGTAGCGATTTTCTATGCTATGGAAAGTCCGCACTATAATGACAGGCGTACTAACACCTTCTGCGCGCTTCGACAGCGCATTGATACGGAGCTCAGATATCAATGCGCTGCCGAAGCGCGCAGAAGGTGTTAGTACGCCTGTCATTATAGTGCGGACTTTCCATAGCATAGAAAATCGCTACGTTTCAATTTGTGTAACTGAACTTGTTTCATATCACTGGTCATATAAACCTATGTAAACAGGAAAAACGCGGAAGAGTTTGGTCACATCTAACTACAGCCCCAAAAAATACCGTTGGCCATACTGAGCCTAGCTACATTGCTAACAGGAGTGACAGCGCGTCTGACTGCGTCTGATTAACTGGGAGGTCGCGCAAAGCTCGGAGAGGTACGGAGCAGCTCGTCTCAATTCAGGTAAGAGCATATTTCATTATGGAAATACGGTGGACTGTTCCTTTAACACTGTGCCATAGACCTCCTACTTATACCTTCATGCAGCAGAGCATACCCTCTTTCAGTTCCATAAACCAAAGCCATAGGTCTGGGACACATATATCCATCAATCTCACCAGCACTTCTTCATGGAAAAGAAGGATGGCAAGCTGTGGCAATGTATTGATTATAGGGACCTGAATTACAGGAATTACCATGAAGTACAGGAACCTGCTTACACTTGTCCCTTCAGTTCTTTAACAGGTGAAAGGAGCAAAAATGTTCGTTAATATAATCTTATCTGCATTCAAGAAGGTGATGAATGGAAGACTCCATTCATAACCATGTCTGGACACTATGAATATTTAGTATTATTCTATCCACATTCACTGGATATGAGCAATCACATGCTCTGATTGCTTACTCTACTACTAAACTATCAGCTCATTTACCGTGAGTCGACTAAAACAAAATGGTGGAGCATGTTACTGAACCAACCAAGGACGAAATAAAAAGTGTGCTCACAAACAAAACCACAAAAAATACAAAATAGCAACAAAATATGGAATAAAAGTATTTGATGGTAAGAACATATTTTTATTTTTCAAGAATCATTATAGCATTTTTCACAAATTGCTACTGTCATTTCACCAGTTTGTTTACATTCTAAGTGGAAATGATTTTGTCGGATGTTTTGTATAAAGTTTTTATTTATTGAATTTGCAAAAACTAAAACTAAAAATGCTCTGTTTCTCAAAATCCAATGAATGTGGATAGAATAAAACAGTTATTCCATTCAATCTAGTTGTAAATGGCTTATAGCCAACTTGGCGCTATGCACCTCGTCGGCTATCAGCTCATGTACAACTCGATTTCGTGGAATAACTGTTAAATATCTTATGTATGGGATAATGTACAGTGAACCAGTCATTAGCCGGTTGCAAAGGAGTAGGATATATGAGTCAGTAAGTGAACAGTTAGTTCTCAAAGTTGATGTGTTGGAAGCAGGAAAAATGGGCAAGCACAAGGATCGACTTTGAGCGACTTTGACAAGGGCCAAATTTTGCTGGCTAGATGACTGAGTCAGAACATCTCCAAAAAAACAGTTCTTGTGGAGTGTTCCTGGTATGCAGTGGTTAGTACCTACCAAAAGTGGTCCAAGGAAGGACAACTGGTGAACCAATGACAGGCTCATGGGCACTCAAGGCTTGTTGATGCACGTAGGGAACAAAGACTAGCCCGTCTAGTCCAATCCCACAGAAGAGCTACTGTAGCACAAATTGCAGAAAATGTTCATGTTGGCTACGATACATTGTGTATCCTGACACCTTTCTATCACAGCTTGCTACTTATGGAGCTGTGTAGCTGCAGACTGGTCAGAGTGGCCATGCTGACACCTGTCCACCACCAAAAGCACCTACAATAGGAATGTGAGCATCAGAACTGGATCATCGAGCAATGGAAGAAGGTGGCTTGGTCCAATTGTTAGGACTTGGACTGTTTTGGCCTCTAGAGGCCGCTGTTATTTCCTTTTCGTGTCATATTTATTTTGGCCTCTAGAGGCCGCCACTGTTCCTGTGTTTTGTGTTTTTTTTTGTTAATTGCCTGTTAGTCCTAATTATCTTCACCTGTGTCCTTAATTAGTTTGTGTATTTATACCCCTGAGTTCAGTCCTCTTGTCACGGAGTCTTTGTGCTGTTATGTTTATCTCCAGTTTCCTTTGTACTGCGTTTTGTGGATCTTCTGAGCTTTTGCATTTTTGCCTTTTTCTTTTTGAATTATACTCTTTGTTTTTGTTTTTTTGTTTTGCCCTGGATTGTATATAGTGTACATAGTATAAATAAACCTTTTGTTACTTTTTCTACTTCCGCCTCACGCCTCTGCATTTGAGTCATTCCCCTGGTGGCCTAGTGGGGGTTTGCTGGATCATCACACCAACGAACCAGGTTCGAATCCCAGCAAAACCCTAACAGAAAGACTCCGTCATGACCAACTCAGCAGAGGCTGCTTCAACTGTCTACCCGGCCAACCTTCAGGGAATTATGGCAGCTTTGACACGCTTCAGAGCGACCATGGACGCTCATGGACGTACGCTCACCAGCCAACGTGAGGCCCTTGCTCGTCACGAGGAACTGCTTCAGCAAACTGGGAAAACCCTGGCACAGCTGACATCTCTGCCTGCAGTTCCTGCTCCTGATCCAGCTCCCACTCCTGATCCAGCTCCCACTCCTGCTCCAGTGCCTCCTGCCATGCTGCCTTCTTCACCTCGCGAACCCAGCCTTCCTGCACCACAGAGGTATGACGGCAAGCACAGTGAGTGCCGAGAGTTCCTTACCCAGTGTCAACTCACCTTTGAGCTTCAGCCTACCACCTACACTACGGATCGCCGCAAGATTGCCTTTGTGATCACCTTATTAGCTGGTAAGGCGCAAGCCTGGGCTACTGCTATCTGGCAAAGACAGGGACCTGAGTGCTTTGATTTCCAGCTGTTTTCTGAAGAGATGCTTCGGGTCTTCGATCAGGCAGACATCAGTACCGACGCAGCCCGAAAGCTCATGTCCATCCGGCAAGGAGGAAGCGTCGCAGATTACGCCATCTCGTTCCGAACACTCGCAGCAGTAAGTGGATGGAACGAGACTGCCCTGGTGTCAGCCTTCCACCATGGTCTGTCTGACCCCATCAAGGACGGTCTGGCCTCTATTGGATGCCCAAGTGACCTCGAAACCCTCATCTCACATGCTATTCGTCTGGACAACAGGATGAGAGAACGCCACCAAGCCTTGAGCCCCCCCAGCCTCCCTACCTCTACCTGGAGACCGTCTACCTCCTTCAGTGACTGTCCAGAACCCATGCAAGTGGGTCGTACTCACCTCTCCGCATCTGAGAGGGAGCGCAGAAGGAGGGACAAGTGCTGCATCTACTGTGGCAAGCCTGGTCACTTCCGAGCATCATGTCCCGAACTCTTGGGAAAAGGACCGCCCCGTCCAGCCGAGGGAGGGTTGTGACGGGGCCTACCCTCTCTCCCGGACTCCCTGGCCAAGGAATCTACATCCCGGTCTCCATCTCCTGGGGTGAGTCTGTCCACGCTTGTCAAGCTTTGATAGACTCAGGGGCGGCTGGGAACTTTATGGATATTCACTTCGCCCAAAGCATCAATATACCTACTGCACCTCTTGAAGTCCCTCTGTCTGTGTCTGCCCTCGATGGCCAAGCGTTAGGTGATGGAAGAGTCACTCAAGTTACTTCTCCAGTCTTCCTCCAGTCTCAAGGTCACAAGGAAGAAATATCCCTGCACCTGATTCCTTCACCTGAGTTCCCAGTTATTCTAGGCCTTCCTTGGCTTACTCGCCACAACCCTCGCATAGACTGGTTAACAAGCCAGGTTGTGGAATGGGGCCCTGCATGCCATGCCTCTTGTTTGCTCTCTAGCTCTCCTGTGTCTCCTGCCGAGCCCCCTGATCTCACCGAGTTATCTCAAGTTCCCACAGAGTACTGGGATCTCAAGGAGGTATTCAGCAAGAGCAGGGCCGCCGTTCTTCCTCCGCACCGGGCCTACGACTGTGCCATCGACTTGCTCCCTGGGACTACCCCTCCTCGTGGCAGACTGTTTTCCCTCTCTCAGCCAGAACGCAAGGCTATGGAGGAATACCTCAAAGACGCCCTGGTCTCTGGGTTCATTCGACCCTCCACTTCACCTGCTGGTGCCGGCTTCTTCTTTGTCGGCAAGAAGGATGGGGGGCTTCGACCATGTATTGACTACAGGGGCCTGAACAAGATCACTGTGCGCAACCGATATCCCCTTCCGCTGATGTCCACTGCTTTCGACCTGCTCCAAGGCGCCACCGTCTTCACCAAGTTGGACCTACGGAACGCATACCACCTCATCCGTATCCGACAGGGAGACGAGTGGAAGACTGCCTTTAACACCCCGTCTGGGCACTACGAATACCAGGTGATGCCCTTCGGACTCACCAACGCACCAGCTGTTTTTCAGGCCCTAATCAACGACGTCTTAAGGGACATGATTAACCTGTACGTCTTTGTCTACCTCGATGACATCCTTATCTTTTCCAAGACCGTGCAGGAGCACCGCCACCATGTCCGCCAGGTTCTCCAGAGGCTGCTACAGAACAATCTGTTCGCCAAGGCCCAGAAATGCGAATTTCATGTTCCCGAGGTCTCCTTTCTGGGATTTATTGTACGGACAGGCCAACTCCAAATGGACCCTGCCAAGACCCTGGCCGTCCGGGACTGGCCTACTCCCAAGTCCGTTAAGGAGGTTCAGCGGTTCTTAGGATTCGCTAACTTCTACCGCAAGTTCATCAGGAACTTCAGTTCTGTGGCAGCACCCATGTCAGACCTCACCAAAGGGACAGGTGGATCTTATGGCTGGTCTCCTCATGCAGAAAAGGCGTTCAAAGACCTCAAGGCCCGCTTCTGCACGGCACCCATTCTGGTCCTCCCGGACACCTCCCAACCATTCATCATGGAGGTGGACGCCTCGGACAGTGGTGTCGGCGCGGTACTCTCTCAACGTTCGGAAGGAAAGCTGCACCCCTGCGCTTACTTCTCCCACCGCCTGAGTCCTGCGGAGTCCCGGTACGATGTGGGGGATCGAGAACTGCTAGCAGTCAAACTGGCCCTTGAGGAGTGGAGGCACTGGCTGGAGGGAGCGCAACATCCATTCCTGGTTTGGACTGACCACAAGAACCTGGAGTACCTCCAGCAAGCCAAGAGACTGAACCCTCGACAGGCTAGGTGGGCCCTGTTTTTCAGTCGGTTTGACTTCACCCTCTCGTACCGTCCCGGCTCCAAGAACACCAAACCTGACGCACTGTCCAGGCTGTTCTCTGCCACTAACAGGGAGAATGAAGTCGGGCCTATTATCCCGGTGTCCCGGATTGTGGCCCCTGTCCGCTGGGGTATTGAGGAGGCTGTTCGACGAGCCCAACGCCAGGACCCCGGTCCTGGGACGGGGCCACCGGGCCTCTTGTACGTCCCACATCAAGCCCGGGCCAAGGTTCTCCAGTGGGGTCACTCTTCCCCTCTCACCGCCCACCCGGGAGCTCGGAGGACCCTGGACTTCCTGAAAAGACGCTTCTGGTGGCCTAACATGGAGCAGGAAGTAAGGTCATTTGTCCTGTCCTGTGAGGTTTGCACCAGAACCAAGAACCCACGACAGCGTCCCCAGGGTCTCCTGCATCCTCTGACCATTCCCCGGCGTCCCTGGTCCCACGTGGCAGTCGACTTCATCACGGGTCTCCCTGAGTCACAAGGTAACATGGTCATTTTGGTCATTGTTGACAGATTCTCCAAGGCCTGCCGCTTCATACCTCTGTGCAAACTCCCCTCTGCTCTTGAAACAGCGAAACTTATATTTAATCATGTCTTCCGAGTCTTTGGTCTTCCACAGGACATCGTCTCAGACCGAGGGCCCCAGTTCTCCTCCCGAGTGTGGCACGGGTTCTGCAAGGTCATCGGAGCCACTGCCAGCCTCTCCTCTGGGTTTCACCCACAGTCCAATGGTCAGACGGAGAGACTCAACCAGGACCTGGAAACCACCCTGCGAGGCCTGGCTATGGATAACCCGACATCGTGGAGCACCTGGCTGCCATGGGCAGAGTATGCCCACAACACCCTGCAGTCATCGGCCACCAAGCTGTCGCCATTCCAGTGCCAATTCGGGTTCCAGCCACCTCTGTTCCCGGACCAGGAGGAGGACGCGGGGGTGCCCTCGGTCAACCAATATGTGAGACGGTGTCGCAAGACCTGGAGCAAGGTCAGGAAGACCCTCATACAGACCTCCAGAACCAACCAGACTCAGGCCAACCGCCATAGAAGACCTGCACACACTTTCCGCCCTGGGCAGTGGGTTTGGCTGTCCACTAAGGACCTTCCGCTGCGGGTGGAGAACCGCAAGCTTGCTCCTCGCTACATTGGCCCCTTCAAGGTGGTGCGCAGGGTGAACCCTGTCTCCTACCGGCTCCAGTTGCCCCGGACTCTGAGGATCAACCCCACTTTCCATGTTTCCCTGTTGCGGCCTGTACTGACGTCTACGTATGCCCCTGCCCCTAGGAACCCCCCACCCCCCCGCATCTTCCAGAGGCAGACTGTGTTCACTGTGCATCGCCTGCTTGACTCCCGCCGGGTCCGCGGCGGGTTGCAATATCTGGTGGACTGGGAGGGCTATGGTCCTGAGGAGCGCTGCTGGGTTCCTGCTCGGGATGTCCTGGATAAAGAACTGTGTCGGGACTTCCATTCGGCCCATCCGGATCGCCCTGGGAACGTCAGGAGACGCTCCTGGGGGGGGGTCCTGTTAGGACTTGGACTGTTTTGGCCTCTAGAGGCCGCTGTTATTTCCTTTTCGTGTCATATTTATTTTGGCCTCTAGAGGCCGCCACTGTTCCTGTGTTTTGTGTTTTTTTTTGTTAATTGCCTGTTAGTCCTAATTATCTTCACCTGTGTCCTTAATTAGTTTGTGTATTTATACCCCTGAGTTCAGTCCTCTTGTCACGGAGTCTTTGTGCTGTTATGTTTATCTCCAGTTTCCTTTGTACTGCGTTTTGTGGATCTTCTGAGCTTTTGCATTTTTGCCTTTTTCTTTTTGAATTATACTCTTTGTTTTTGTTTTTTTGTTTTGCCCTGGATTGTATATAGTGTACATAGTATAAATAAACCTTTTGTTACTTTTTCTACTTCCGCCTCACGCCTCTGCATTTGAGTCATTCCCCTGGTGGCCTAGTGGGGGTTTGCTGGATCATCACACCAACGAACCAGGTTCGAATCCCAGCAAAACCCTAACACCAATGAATCACATTTTCTTTTGCGTCATGTGGACAGCCAGGTGCATGTGCATCACTTACCTGGTGAACAGATGACACCAGGATGCATTATGGGAAGAAGGCTAGCCAGTGGAGGCAATGCACTGGCAAATGTTCTACTGGGAAACCTTGGGTCCTGGCATTCATGTGGATGTTACTTTGACACATACTACCTACTTAAACATTGTTGTAGACCAAGTACACCCCTTCATGGCAACAGTATTCCCTAATGGCAGTGGCCTCTTTCAGCAGGATAATGTGCCCTGCCACACTGCAAAAATTGAACATGACATGACTTAAAGGTGTTGACTTGGCCTCCAAATTCCCTAGATCTCTTATTGCTGTACGTTATCCCTCTTAGTACATGGCTACTTACTAAAGAAACCATTAATGTGAGACAAACTACTGATTTAAAAATTATCAATTTAAATATGATTTTATTGCTTCTGTTTATACAGTGGGATGTCCATATCTACTGACGTAATCAAACATATAAGCATTACCCCTCGAACTACATTTCCCACATAACCACACGCCCCCTTTCGCTTTCACTTATTAATCACCTTATTTAAACCTTGGCTTCTGTTAATTTGCCTTGCGTTTATGATAAAAATATTAAGTGGAACTGTTAGAATCCCAGTCGAGAGAGAGAGAGAGAGAGAGAGAGAGAGAGAGACCAAATTCACATAACTTATATTACAGTTTACTGTTATAAATGTTTGACTTTATTAGTAGTTACTGTTGTTGACGTCATTGTGTGTAGTTTATAAATGAAACTTTATTATAGGTACGTATGTACACAATAAACAAGCTTTAAATATGATTTGCTCCTATCTTTGGTTTCGGCTATCTGTGTTAGATCTTGGAACATATGCCCAGCGCATATGGCACTCCCACTGTATCTGCCAATGTTTTCTTTGTTTCTTGTTTTGAGTTTGCTGCTGGTTGCTTTATGTTGAGGCAGTATGAGTATTGCTATTACAATAATCACTCCATCATCATCAGCCAGCAATGTCATAACCGGTCACAAAACATAAATCTGATGGTTCCTATTCCCACTGAAGCTGTAACAAAAGCTTTCCAGAAATGTTACTAGGCTGCCAGTGTGTAGATTAACATTTTGACTTTGCTGTTTGGCTCTTATTCCCACAGGACATGATTACTGCATAATAATGGAAAATATATGGTTTCCCTGAGAGTAGGAATGGGATATTAATCATCAAATCTGCATTGGAAGAACAGAGACACAGGTTTGAAAGTGCAGATTTTCCATTTCTAATCCTCACAGATCACAGAAATTTCAAGTGTCATGTCAGCAAAAAGGCTGAATCCTTGTCAAGTTCAGAGACCATTTTTTCCACGTTATTTAAATTTACATTCACATATTGACCAAGATCAAAGTGCACAAAGGCTGGTGCCTGGCTACATGAAAACGCTCAATAAGAACAACTATTGAATCCATTCTTCCACAGTTATGGTATAGTAACCCTGGCCAGGTGGAAGATGTGGAATAATACTATGAAGGCACAACAGGAAAAACCCACATCAATAGAATGTCCTCCAGGGAAAACATTTGTTCCCCAAGTAAGAGAGAACTAAAGCAGTGGGTTCACACATCACCTAGCTCTGGATGCAACACACAATAAATTTGGTGAGCAGCAAATTTTGTTCATCTTCACTCAGCATGTCAAGGCCTGTGCTGTCTACACACAATCTTGAATCTTGAGACACCTACTCACAGGTTTGCTAGATCCCCTGCCAATACCATGTTGTCCACAGTCACACATGTCCATCAATTGTTTTGTTGTTGTTGTTGTTGTTGTTGTTTTATAGATCTCCCTGTTTCTAAAGGAAACAATAACTTTTGTGATCATCAATTGCTTTTCAAAGTCCTGCCATCTAGTCCCTCTGCCAAAGCTCTCCACAGCCATGAAAATCATATCAGTAATCAGTGAGGTATTCAGACACTATGATATCCCTGAGGACACTATATTGGACAGAAGAGTACAGTTTACCTCATGTATTTGTCGACAATTTAACATCAATGTGAATTTGTCCTCAGCAAAATTCTGTGGAGGCGCCACTTTTTTTGTCCTCAGTTTTCATCCTCCGTCCAATGGACAAGTCCATTCCATTATCCATAACCGCTTATCCTGTGCAGGGTCATGGGCAAGCTGGAGCCTATCCCAGCTGACTATGGGCAAGAGGCGGAGTACACCCTGGACAAGTAGCCAGATCATCACAGGGCTGACACACAGAGATAAACAACAATTCACACTCCCATTCACACCTACAGTCAATTTAGAGCCACCAATTAGCCTAACCTGCATGTCTTTGGACTGTGGGGGACACTGGAGCACCCAGAGGAAACCCATGCAAACATAGGGAGAACATGCAAACTCCACACAGAAAGGCCTCTGTCGGCCACTCGGCTTGAACCCAGAACCTTCTTGCTATGAGGCAACAATGCTAACCACTACACCACCGTGCCATCTCCAATGGACAGGTGGAATGCTTTAATCAAGAAACTGGAGGATTCCTTAGGTCATACTGCAGTAGCAATCAACAACTGGGGCAAGTATGCATAAAACTCTCTCACACATTCATCTACTCCATTGATTACCCACCCCCACAGTTCCCACCTAAAGCCCACAAAAGGTCCATGAGAAGTCAGCAAACCTGGGAAGCTATGCATGTTTGTCTGCAAATCGTCATTTGCCAATAGAAGATCCAGGGCGGCAAAGACTGTCATCCTCATCCACAGATACATCCTGAACACATGGTTTAGCTCTCCCTCCAAGACTTCAGACTCAAGCTTCCATCTCAAAAGTCAAATCTTCATTTCATAGGTCCTTTCAATATTTAAGAAAAGTTAACCGTGTGTTCGACCATTGCTTGCATTTTTTATTTTTGATATTGGATTTTGTAATAAACCTCTTGCACATGGATTATCACACATTTCCTGAGTCCTGTTCATTACAAAAACATTTATAACAAGTAGTACGTACAGCAATGAATAATAGCTAATGAAAGTGAGAGACTGGAAACTATCAGGAGACAAGATGGGAACAACAAGGGTAACAATAACAACAAAGGCTTCTCCATGTTCTGTGTTATCCCAGGAAACGAGAGGGTGTTGATAAGACTTTGGCAAGAGTACAAATCCTTATTTGATTTTAAGTCTGAAAGGCCATAAGCTGTCCTCCATAGTTAGCAAAGTCACAGGATAAGCAGTTCTTGTGGTGTGGAGTTGTGGAATTTTTAAATAATATGTGATCCTAATGTCTGCATGATTGCACAGTAATGATACCCCATACAGTGCCAAAACAATAGATCACAAGAAATGAGTATTCTCTAATGAGAGCAGTACAAGTTTTTATGGATTTCCAATGTTATTTCATTAGGCATAGAACATCGTCTGTCTGCAAGGCATAGCAGCAATGAAGAAGGCTAAGGACAAGGTGATTCTGAATTTGTCATTCACTCACCTCTCGCCACTGCTTCGACTCCACTCCCTGAGTAAACAGGATACATACTGTTGGAGTGTGAGAGAAAACCAAGTAAGTTTTATACATTTAAAAAAGTTTTTGTTTGTATCATATGAATCAGAAAAATAAAGGACTGGCAAAGCTCTAACACCATCAAAACTGAACAAACACACTTAATTCAATATACCTTTCACAAGTAGAGAGTATGTGCAATATTAGATATTATAAGTATATATTATCTGCAAAGATGAATCAAAAGTGAATCAAGTTTAAGAAAATGTCCATCTTTCTGTGTCCTGAGGGGACCACAGACCAGTTATTTCTGATAAAGTACAAGATGCCTGTGCCACAGGGAGCAGAGCACCTCCCTAATCCCACATTAATATTCATTAGTCCAGGTTGGGCCACTGAATACATTATGGAATTCTGTTGATATTGAAGAAAATCTTTCACATTACTATGCAAATGTGATGTGTTGAGGGAACTTTCTGAAACAGCAGAGTAGACACTTTCAGAGTGCAATAAAAAATGCAAAAAAGTTAGAAGACCACATGAAAGGGGCCAAACCAGAAAGTCCATCAGTGCTTATTTTCTGCCCAGACCAAAAACCAAAAAAGTGAAAACTCCAGTATATGAAAAGACAAATGTAACACAAGTCCATTGTACTTACATGGATCGGATTTGGAGAATGTGTCTCGATCTAGCAGGTTTCTGCAGAAAAGAAGAAACATGGCTATGTTATTCTAAAATGTTTAGATGTACAGTAAGGGGAAATAAGGATTCAGACACTTTTGTTTTTTATATGTAATATACGTCCATGTAATATTTTGTTTTTGGTATGTAATATACATATATCCACATCCAATTTACACCCTAATGACTTTTGCCTTTCTATTAAAAATATTAACAAAAAAGTAAGTATTCATAAGCAACTATATAAATGAAATTGATAGGGAACAAAGTTTTGGGGGAACACAAATTACCAAGATTAGTACTTTGTTGCAAAGCCATTTAACAAATTACAGCTTCAGCATAACTACTTTAATTTCTGAAGTAATACATGTTTTGCCTTATGGTGGTTCAATTTTGGTTAATTTCCCTTCACAAATTATCATCAATTCTCAAGGTTACAAGGGTCCCTCTGATTGATTTGCAATTTCAAAATCCACCATAAATTTTCAATGGGATTCAAGTCAGTAGATTGGCTAGACCATGCAAGACCTTCTTGAGTTATTTTCACTTTATGTTTCTGGTCATTGTCTTATTGAAACATCCATCTTCTCCCCAGATCCAGTCTCCTTGCAGATGAGATTAAATTCTCCTCTAATATATCCCAGTACATCACTCCATTCATGTTTTCTTCCATGACATGTAATGCCCCAGTATCATTTGCAGAGAAGCAGCCACACATCATGATGCGCTCACCTTTGTACTTTTTTATACTACTATGGTTATGCTATATGTTATGGTTATGTGTTCTTGGGATCAATCATGCAACCCTTCATTCTCCAAACATGATGACCTGAATAATTGCCAGAGCTCGTCTAACCAGAATATATTGTTCCAAAAGATTTTTAGATGTGAATCTCTGTGCTTTTTTTTTTTAGCAGAGAAGTTCATTTTATACCTTCCTTATCAAGAGCACCTTGTGAAATCTGGCATGGTACACCTGTCCTGGGATGACAATTTGTGATTCTGTGTATTTTCTACCTGCATATTCATTCGTTTTCTATACCACTTATCCGTTGCGGGTCACAGGGAAGCTGGAGGCAATCCCAGCTGACATGGGTGAGAGATAGGGTACATCCTGGACAGGCAGCCAGTCCATTGCAGGATCAACACAGAGAGACAGACAGACATTCACACCTATGGGCAATTTAGAGTAGCCAGTTGAACAAATTTGTATGTCTTTGGACTGTGGGAGGAAACCAGAGCACACAGAGGAAACCTATGCAGGCACGTGGAGAACATGCAAACTCCACACAGAAGGGCCACGGATCTCAAACCCAGAACCTTCTTGCTGTGAGGCAACAGTGCTAACCACTGCAGCACCATGCCACTGCCACCACCTACATATTATCAAACCAATTCTAATGACAGGGATGTTTGAGGTCTTTACTATGATTTTGTAGCTTTTTCCATTCAAGTGTTGTTTAATAATGATGTCCCTGAGAATGTTAGCAAGCTCCTTCACCTTCATTGGGATTAAAAGGGATTAAAACTAAAGAAATGGTTAAAAATCTTGGTGTTTTCATTGACAGCGAGCTAAACTTTGACAGTCACATGAAAGCAATCACTAAAACGGCATTTTATCACCTAAAAAACATTTCCAAACTAAGAGGACTTATGTCAAAAAATGATCTGGAAAAACCAATACATGCCTTCAGCTCTAGTAGGGTTGATTACTGCAATGGCCTTTTCACAGGCTTGCCAAAAAAGACCATCAAACGACTTCAGCTGGTTCAAAATGCAGCGGCGAGGGTTCTCACACGAACAAAAAGAACAGAGCACATTACTCCAATTCTAAGGTCCCTTCACTGGCTTCCAGTAAGCTACAAAATTGACTTTAAAGTATTGCTGCTGGTATACAAATCTCTAAATGGTACAGGGCCCAATTACCTCTCTGATATGTTGCAGCGGCCTAACCCAATCAGATCTACCAGATCAAAACAGAAAAATTTACTATTAAAACCAGTTGTTAAAACAAAGTGTGGTGAAGCAGCTTTTAGCTACTATGCAGTACAGCTATGGAACCAACTCCCAGAGGACATTAAAAATGCTCCTGCTGTTGGCAGCTTCAAATCTAGACTAAAGACCAAGCTGTTCTCAGATGCTTTCTGTTAAATAATTAATATTGTTTTCTTTACATTCTTTATAATCTTTACTTCTCTGCATGTTTTAAATTTACTTTAACTTTATCCTATTTTATTCTTTATTCTATTCTGCTGGGGTGTTTTTTTCTTTCTCATCCTATTTGAACTACTACTTCATTTTATTATTTTATTTTTACTATTGTTTAATTCTTATTATTTTCTTTTAATTTCTTTTAATTATTTTAATTAATTGTTTTAGAATAAAAATAAAATTATTTTATGTAATTTTATTTCTCTATTGTTTACTGTTTTTGTTTTTACTTCTGTAAAGCACATTGAACTGCCATTGTGTATGAAATGTGCTATATAAATAAACTTGCCTTGCCTTGCCTTGCCTTCATGATAACTGTTACTTGTTGCGTGAAATCTTCCCAACCATTGGCAGTGCCTTTTATCATAACAGGTGCAGTTTGTACAAGAAATTTTTTTGTAGTATTTATATCTAAAACTATACAGTATTTGTTAGTACAAAGTCAAGACATTACATACGTAAAGTTGAAGTGGATATATGCATAGGAAGTATATTAAACAACAAAAAGAAGGTGTCCAAATACCTTTTTTCCCCTCAGTATATAGGACATACAGTGTATAGGGCATACTGTATCCCTTAGTATGACATAATGCTGATACTAAACCATCCATTTATTTTTAGATTTCATCAACAAACATATATCTTTATAAGACCAATATTTTATTCTGTAGTGTGTGTGTGTGTGTGTGTGTGTGTGTGAAGGAGAATCTTTTTGGGGGGGATTGCAGACAGTATTGCATCTTCTCCACACTTATTCTCTCAGTTACATAAGCACATTGTTGCTGTGCTTCATTAACTCGAATGATAAGTGCGACAGAGGAACAGGAATATGAATAGCAACACCAACTGCGCAACACCCATCCTGCAGTCCAAATGATAACAGTAGCCAACTTTCTGCATTGGAGTTCTGCAGGTATCTTCAGTATTAATGCTAATTGTAAGCACATGTATCCATGTCTAATATATTGGTTTTGATTCATTTCACTGAGTGTAAATTCATGAGGGAGTGTACCTGGGAACTCCCAGCTGCTAATCCATGGCTCCCCTGTGGAAATGGTGCCAGACTGCAAGTTTCTAGGAGTGCACATATCTGATAACTTCACCTAGTCTCACAATACCATGTCACTACCCAAAATAGTCCAGTAGTGTCCCCACTTCCTAAAATGACTGATGAGAGCTAGATTCCCCCTCCCCATCTTCATCATATTCTACAGAGGCATCATTGAGAGTGTCCTGACCAGTTGCATCATTGTCTGGTATGGAAACTGCAGAGTAACAGACTGCAGATCCCTGCAGCAGATAATAAAGACAGCACAGAACATCATAGGTGTCTCTCTGCCTCAAATATAGGACATCTATCACAAACACTGCCTCAGTATAACCAGCAGTACAGTGTCTGACCCCTCCCACCTCTCTATAAACTCTGTCCCTCTGCCATCTGCCTGAAGATACCAAAGTATCCAGACCAAGTTCATCAGATTCCAGAACAGTTTCTTTCTACAAGCTGTCAGGACCCTCAACAACAAACTGTCTCCCACCCATTTCTCTCAGAATTAATAGGGCACAAACCTTGTCAGCATACACTAGGCACTTCATTCACTATTTATACATCACATCATATCTCATGCATTATTATACCATATTCAGAAATCATATACAGCAGGTGACTCAGGAATGTAATAAAACACTGGCCACCTATACCAGTATTGTCTGTTATACAAGCACATCACAACAGACACTTTTGCTCATAACACTCAGGGAATGTTAAATACTTTAATGATAGGACTCAAGGAATGTTAAGCACTTTTATTCATAACGTTTAGTGAATGTTACATTTGGAAAACTACTTCTCTACTGCTAGTACTGGTTATAATACTTTACTCATCACACACAATTCCACTGCTACAACTGTGGTGTTGTATTTATTATGTTGTACTTGGTCTCCTTTACATTACATTACATTACATGTTGTCTAGTTATTATCTTTTACCAAACTGTTGTCAGTTTCTATAATACAATATTGCACCTTGGAGACCTTGGAGAATGCTTTTTCATTCTACTGTATTTGCATAGGGCTGAAAGTAAAGCTCTGTACTCTACTTGACATGTTTTGAAATGTAAGGTCTATAGAACTGATGTGCATCTACCAGACAAAGCAATGTCACTGTTCATTGATTATATTTTCCTTATACTTTTTTTTTCCACTCCAGATGTGGACATATTCAAGTCAGCAGCAAATGGATCAGGATTTCTAAAACATCTTTTTTGTGTTTATATTTCTGTTTCGTCTGGTGGTCATGGTGTTGATTGTAGTTCATACCTGGCTGGCACATGGTGACCTGTGAATGGGGTCCGGACCCTTAAACGGCGGGCAAATGGTACACCCATCCAGGCACTGTTTTATTTTTTTTTTTCCCAGTAGGGCTCTGTATAGGTCTTCCGGCTTACCATGACCACCTTAGGAACCATGTTTTGCTTGCTGTCTAACTGCCCCTGTTTTTTTAATGTTTTTTTTTTTTTTTTGCATTTATCTTTTGCAATGTAACTGTATGTTTTTGCATTGGGCTGCTTTTCATCTCTCTTAATGGTTCCACCAGGCCCAGATGAAAAACAAGATAAAAAAAAATTCTATACCTTACCTAAAGCATTGGTCAAAGGAATTATTCTATATTTATGTGCTTATGTTATGCTTGGCTTAGTTCACTGTAGCAAAAATCACATCATCCTCTAAATTCTGGTGTCCAAAACTGAATCAGAGAATTGTTTCAATTAGAGCTTAACCTGCTCTCATGCAAAATTCATAAAAATTATAATGAGCAAGAGAGATGTCTTTTGATTTCACACCACGATACTTATTACAAAAGTTTTATTGCAATCTGTCCATTAACCCCTCCCCTCACCTTAAGCAAAGAGAATTCTTCATACTAGTTGGCTCATGCAAATTCTTACAAATTTGCAATCATGAAAAGGAAATGTGCCACTTTGAGTCTGTAAATGGTCATTTACTGGCAAAAATAACACAGATCTGTCCAACCACAGCTAAAATTTCTTTTCACTTTCAGTTTTATATCTTATTTTTATTTTATGTTGTTCTCTTTACTTACCCAAATATCTCTATTATTGTTAATTAGCAGCTTTGGAAATGATAACTCCACATATAATTCTGGTCCCCGAAAACACTGCTGTTTGACAAGTCAAATTAGCGTGTACATTGGACTGGTGAACTCGGGATACTAGAGATATTCTGCTATTTTTGCTATTCCAGTGCTGAAATTACAGAATGAAAAGGACCTGCAGCTGATTGTAACAGTAGAATGTAAGATCTGTTGCAGCCACTGCAAGCACAAAGTACCATATTTTTAACAAAGCCTCAAGATGTAGAAAGTATTTTTATGGTCTATGATCACTGGACATGACCACCAAACTAAAACATATTGCTTGTAAGAGGACTGTAGTATACAGTGGTGCTTGAAAGTTTGTGAACCCTTTAGAATTTTCAATATTTCTGCATAAATATGACCTAAAACATCATCAGGTTTTCACACAAGTCCTAAAACTAGATAAAGAGAACCTGGTTAAACAAATGAGACAAAAATATTATACTTGGTCATTTATTTATTGAGGAAAATGATCCAATATTACATATCTGTGAGTGGCAAAAGTATGTGAACCTCTGCTTTCAGTATCTGGTGTGACCCCCTTGTGCAGCAATAACTGCAACTAAACGTTTGCAGTAACTGTTGATCAGTCCTGCACACCGGCTTGGAGGAATTTTAGCCCGTTCCTCCGTACAGAACAGCTTCAACTTTGGGATGTTGGTGGGTTTCCTCACATGAACTGCTCGCTTCAGGTCCTTCCACAACATTTCGATTGGATTAAGGTCAGGACTTTGACTTGGCCATTCCAAAACATTAACTTTATTCTTCTTTAACCATTCTTTGGTAGAACGACTTGTGTGCTTAGGGTTGTTGCCTTGCTGCATGACCCACGTTCTCTTGAGATTCAGTTCATGGACAGATGTCCTGACATTTTCCTTTAGAATTCGCTGGTATAATTCAGAATTCATTGTTCCATCAATGATGGCAAGCCGTCCTGGCCCAGATGCAGCGAAACAGGCCCAAGCCATGATACTACCACCACTATGTTTCACAGATGGGATAAGGTTCTTATGCTGGAATGCAGTGTTTTCCTTTCTCCAAACATAACACTTCTCATTTAAACCAAAAAGTTCTATTTTGGTCTCATCCATCTACAAAACCTTTTTCCAATAGCCTTCTGGCTTGTCCACGTGATCTTTGCTGCTTGTCTGCAGTTCTTTCTGGAAAGCAGTGGCTTTCTCCTTGCAACCCTGCCATGCACACCATTGTTGTTCAGTGTTCTCCTGATGGTGAACTCATGAACGTTAACATTAGCCAATGTGAGAGAGGCCTTCAGTTGCTTAGAAGTTACCCTGGGGTCCTTTGTGACCTCGTCGACTATTACACGCCTTGCTCTTGGAGTGATCTTTGTTGGTCGGCCACTCCTGGGGAGGGTAACAATGGTCTTGAATTTCCTCCATTTGTACACAATCTGTCTGACTGTGGATTGGTTGAGTCCAAACTCTTTAGAGATGGTTTTGTAACCTTTTCCAGCCTGATAAACATCAACAACGCTTTTTCTGAGGTCCTCAGAAATCTCCTTTGTTCGTGCCATGATACACTTCCACAAACATGTGTTGTGAAGATCAGACTTTGATAGATCCCTGTTCTTTAAATCAAACAGGGTGCCCACTCACACCTGATTGTCATCCCATTGATTGAAAACACCTGACTCTAATTTCACCTTCAAATTAACTGCTAATCCTAGAGGTTCACATACTTTTGCCACTCACAGATATGTAATATTGGATCATCTTCCTCAATAAATAAATGACCAAGTATAATATTTTTGTTTAATTTGTTCCACTGGGTTCTCTTTATCTACTTTTAGGACTTGTGTGAAAATCTGATGATGTTTTAGGTCCTATTTATGCAAAAATATTGAAAATTCGAAAGGGTTCACAAACTTTCAAGCACCACTGTAAGAGCGGGTGGGTGGAGCACAGAAGTACGGCAGGCCAGAAGTGGGTTCCAACAAAACTCTTTTATTTAGCTTTTCAGCTTTTATACTCCCAACCATACACACACACAAGTCATCTGGTTGTGGAGAGAGCTTTCTTCCTCTGCTCTCTCTCTCCTTATATAGGGCGCGGTCACTGTGGAAGACACACAAACACAGATTAACAGACATCAGGTGTAGTGATTCTGCCACTTACCTTCCCTGACTCCGCCCTCCTGTCACAGACCGATGCTTAATCATGCCCCCGCTGCCACATACCCCCACCGCCCAACTCAGGCCGGGCAGCCGTCCGGCCTGCAGCCAACTCCCCCCCGACGGGAGAGGAAGTCTGCCACGACCATCTGCGTTCCCGGCCTGTGGATCACCTTGAAATTAAAGGGCTGGAGTGCCAGATACCAACGGGTGATCCGCACGTTGGCATCCTTCATGCGGTGGAGCCACTGGAGGGGCGTGTGGTCCGAACAGAGGGTGAAAGGGCACCCTAGGAGGTAGTAGCGGAGGGCGAGGACCGCCCACTTGATTGCCAGGCACGCCTTCTCTATGGTGCTGTAGCGCCCCTCATGCACTGACAGCTTCCTGCTGATATAGAGCATGGAGCGGTCCTCCCCCTCCACCTCCTGGGACAGAACAGCCCCCAGCCCTCTGTCCGAGGCATCCGTCTGCAACATAAAGGGGAGAGAAAAGTCAGGGGAGTGTAACAGTGGCCCCCCGCACAATGCAGCCTTCACCTCAGAGAAAGCCCGCTGGCATTGCTCCGTCCACTGGACCGGATCTGGTGCCCCCTTTTTAGTGAGATCAGTCAGCGGGCTGGTGACATCCGAATAATTAGGTATAAACCTACGATAGTAGCCAGCCAGGTCCAGGAACTGTCTCACCCCCTTTTTGGTCTTGGGCCTTGGGCAGGCCGCAATCGCTGCTGTCTTATTAATTTGGGGACGCACGTGCCCATTGCCCAAGTGGAAGCCCAGATACCGTACTTCCACCCACCCAATCACACACTTCTTCGGGTTGGCTGTGAGGCCCGCTCGCCTCAGTGACCCAAGGACGGCCCTCAGGTGTTGCAGGTGCCACGGCCAGTCGTTACTATAGATTATGATGTCGTCTAAGTACGCAGCCGCATAGGTGACGTGGGGGCGGAGGACCCTGTCCATAAGCCGCTGAAATGTAGTGGGCACCCCAAACAACCCAAAAGGAAGTGTGACAAATTGGTGTAAGCCAAACGGTGTGGAAAAGGCCATTTTTTCTTGGGATAGTGGAGTCAAGGGGATCTGCCAATAACCTTTTGTCAAATCCAGTGTCGAATAAAAGCGAGCTGTGCCTAGTCGATCCAGCAACTCGTCAATATGAGGCATTGGGTACGCATCAAATTTAGACACCGCGTTGACTTTTCTATAGTCCACACAGAACCGGACCGACCCATCGGCCTTGGGAACCAAGAACACCGGGCTGCTCCAGTCACTGTGGGACTCCTCGACGATGCCCATTTCGAGCATGGCCTTGAGTTCTTCCCGAACCACCTTTTTCTTGTGTTCGGGCAGCCTGTAAGGGCGGCTGTGCACTACCACCCCCGGGGGCATCTCAATGTGGTGTTCTATGAGGCGGGTGCGGCCGGGCAGGGGCAAGAACACGTCCGGAAATTCGGTCTGCAACTGGAGTGCGCCCCACATGCTGAAGGATGGCCCGGCGCAGGTCCGCGTAGACCAGCCGGCTGTCGGCGGGGAGCTATAGTGCAGCCAGCTGTGCCTCGCCCATTAGCAGGGGGAGGAGGCGCGCCACGCGCTGTTCCACCAGCCAGCCCCAGGCCTCTGCTGCTTGTTCAAAGAGAGCTAAGAAGGCCTCGGGGCCGTCATGCGGGCCCATATTCGTTAGGGTGAGGTGGGGAGGGCCCGCAGTGGTGGAGGTGGTGAACCCAGCCGACGCGAGGAGGTGCCGGAACGCCTGACGATCTTCCTGTTGCGCCAGCACCAGGGCCTCGAACCTTTGCTCTTGCTCCCTTCGGAGGGCGATCAGCACCTGGTGCTGGCTCTGTTGGGCCGTGGCAAGGGCATGGATCAGGTCCGTGAAGGGGGAGGACTCCATGGGGCTATTCTCCTCTGTGCTCCATTCCCGGGTTTCAGCACCACTGTAGTATAAGAGCGGGTGGGTGGAGCACAGAAGTACGGCAGGCCAGAACTGGGTTCCAACAAAACTCTTTTATTTAGCTTTTCAGCTTTTATACTCCCAACCATACACACACAAGTCGTCTGGTTGGGGACAGAGCTTCCTTCCTCTGCTCTCTCTCTCCTTATATAGGGCGCGGTCACTGTGGAAGACACACAAACACAGATTAACAGACATCAGGTGTAGTGATTCTGCCACTTATCTTCCCTGACTCCGCCCTCCTGTCACAGACCGACGCTTGACCACGCTCCCGCTGCCACAAGGACATACAGTATAAATTTAAGTGGTAACAGGAATCACTACAAATAAGCCATTTTTATTTCACAGTATATTTGGATTTTGTGAAAAATAAAAAAATCAAGAGACAGATCTTGCAGTGGGTATATGGGCAGTGATGTTTCAGTGGTGCAAGGCTCTGCATTATTGAGCAACAGATTGAGGGTTCAAGCCCCAGTACTGCCAGTTGGCCACTGTTGAGCTCCTTGAGGAAAGCACTAAAATTGCTGCAGGGGTATTGTATCATGGCTAACCTTGTGCTCTGACCCCAACTTCCATTGCTATGCAAATAACAAAATTTCACTGTAATCTGACAAAGAAAAGCTTTTTTCTTTGCTTGAAGAAAGGTTATACTGAGAAAAATGGACACTAACCCTGTGTCTCGATCATGGACATAATATTTGTATTTCATGTAGGATTGTGTTTCTGATTGGCTGGTGATGGGGAAATACATCAATCTGTGTGATAAAGTTGATCTATCATCACTTTATGCACTACTAGTTACGACATAGTTTAAATATCTGTGGTGCAGTGAAATTTCAACACTGCACCTCATTAAAATAACTACTTGCAAAGTATGGTTTACTACTAAATTTACATCCTGACTTACAATCAAACTTACACTCAGCTGTGTCAGTAATAGCACTGAAAACGCAAGTTCAGAGCGGCCTCCAAACATAGCCGCACTGGACTACAACACCCAAGCACCACGGCGCCCCTCCTCCCCGAATACTGACACACCTGTTTCCTGATCAGTTCTGACCTGACTTTACGAAGCTTTTCCTCTCATTGACAGTTTCCTGTGACTCTGACCTTATTGTTCCTTTGTTCCCGACCTTAATCTCATTGAGTCTCCATTACTCTGTTTGCACATTGACCAACCTTAGCCTACCCCTGACTACGCTACATATTATGTCTTGGATTTGGTTTCCAGCTTGCGACGCACCCACTCTCCTCTGCGTCTGCATCCAGTAAGTGCCTGTACCCTGACAAGCTGATGCATCTGGCTGCTGAATCTCTCCTGAGAGCAGAAAGAAATTAAAACCAAACCACAGGGGTCACAAAAATAATATTATTTAAAATTATATAAAATTAATTACAATATAATAGTCACTATTAATTGAATAATTTTATTATTAATAAATAAAACTAAAATGAACTTAAACTCCAGTGTGCTATCTCTCGCAAAGTTCTTTGTTTTTCTAAGACACAATAGTCACTTTGTCTTGGAGAGTCTCATCTCATTATCTCGAGCCGCTTTATCCTGTCCTACAGGGTCGCAGGCAAGCTGGAGCCTATCCCAGCTGACTACAGGCGAAAGGCGGGGTACACCCTGGACAAGTCGCCAGGTCATCACAGGGCTGACACATAGACACAGACAACCATTCACACTCACATTCACACCTACGGTCAATTTAGAGTCACCAGTTAACCTAACCTGCATGTCTTTGGACTGTGGGGGAAACCGGAGCACCCGGAGGAAACCCACGTGGACACGGGGAGAGCATGCAAACTCCGCACAGAAAGGCCCTCATCGGCCGTCTTGGAGAGTCTATTTTTCAAATCCTTATAATCTGTTCAATGTTGAAATGTACTGTGAACTGTGAAAACCTGTGAAGGTCTCACATATTTTTGCTTATGAAAAAAAATCGAAGCTATTTAAGAAATCCAGAGTCAACATTGTTATCCACTGCAGCTGGTCAAATATACACACCAAACCTTCAACCTTTATGGACCCTTATGCTAGAGCATTTTTGAACAACTGTACACATACTTATGCCCATAGGTACTGTGTGTGCTATGCTGTATTGCCAAAAGCATGTGGATATCTGACCATCACACCCATATATGGGTCTTCTCCATACTGTTGCCAGAAAGTTATAAGCACACAATTATCTAGAATTTCTTTGTAAGCTGTAGTATTATGTTTTAATTTCAGTGGAACTAAGAGGCCCAAACCTGTTCCAGCATGACAATGCCCCTGTCCACAAAGTGAGGTCAATGAAGACATGGTTTGCCAAGGTTGAAGTGGAAGAACTCGAGTCACCTGCACTCCCTGACCTCAACTCCTCACCCAATATCAGTGCCAGACCTCACTAATACAATAACAGGAAAGAGGCCCTAACTCTATGGGCGTGATGATCAGGTGTCCACAAACCTTTGGCTATACAGTGCAATTATATTTTCCCAAATCATTAAATCCACTAGTCTTAACCTTCTGCAACTTTTCTAAAATATTAGTAAGTTAAAAATACATACATAAAAGTTTCTAAATAAATTGTTTCCATTTGATGTGCACAGAAAGCTACCCTGAATCTGTGTGATAATTTGCATCAGACTTTAATATTGCATATTTTTTTTATGCACCTGAAAAACAGAGAAGGGATGTTTTATTGCCATCTTACCACCCCCCAAAAAGCCAGAGTCTAATTTAAACACTGCTCTGTACTACAACTGTATGTTGCAATTAAGCATTATAATAATTATGGGCACCAGGGAAATTTGCAGGAGGTACTGCAAAGTCAGTTACAGCATTTTGCTAAATCTTATTTTAATGTATCTAATTTGCATTGCCTTATTGATGTCAGAGAAACCAATTTTCAATTTTCCCTCATGTAACAGTGCTGACAAAGGAGAACATCAGCTGTTCACTACTTTATCAACCTGTCAGTCTTAATCTCTTAGCGGCAGACACTGATGGAAACAAAGCCCAGTCGCTTCACAAAGCATTTTAAATACTTTCACATACTTTCTTAATTCTTGCATTTTTCACTCATGGTTACGCCCAGACAGTGTGGCAAGTTCATCTTCAGATGGAACCAACTGTCATTTTAATGAGAAACATGAAAAACATTATTGCATAAAAGTAGTCAGTGGGAATAACTGGAAGTGCTCAACTCATTATTGAATTTCAGATTTGAATTGCAAAGAAAGTGTAGAATTTGGCTGACTGAAGTGTCACAGACCATTACATAACTTACATAAACTTGTCACTATGTAACTACATAAACATAATAAGTGTACATTTTGTAACATTTTTCAATAGAAATTCAATAACTATTGTGAAACTAGTCATGCTCTATGAATCAGTTTGAATTTGCTTTCATTCATAATGCTGTCTCATTAAGCCTAAACCAATCATAAATTACTAATTAATAAAATATGTGAGCCTTCATGAGCAATGAGTAAGTTAACAGATACAGGAATTAATAATGAAGATTTTCTTAATAAGCAGTCGACATTATCTGTCTGAAAGATAATCTTCCTTTTCATTTCATTTAATTAAAGATTAACATGCATGTTGCTCAGAGTGGATTTTCCTTTAACATTAATTAAATAATCACAGCTAGAGAACAATCATAAAACAAATCAGTGCAAGTTCGGGAAAGAAACTTCAAAATAAGGGCGGCACGGTGGTGCAGTGGTTAGCACTGTTGCCTCACAGCAAGAAGGTCCTGGGTTTGAGCCCAGTGGCTGGAGAGGGCCTTTCTGTGTGGAGTTTGCATGTTCTCCCTGTGTCTGTATGGGTTTCCTCCGGGTGCTCCGGTTTCCCCCACAGTCCAAAGACATGCAGGTTAGGCTAACTGGTGGCTCTAAATTGACTGTAGGTGTGAATATGAGTGTGAATGTTTGTTTGTCTCTATGTGTTAGCCCTGCGATGATCTGGCGACTTGTCCAGGGTGTACCTCGCCTCTTGCCCATCAACAATGCAATCAGCACAAATTTTGGATCTTTGAATCTTTTTGACCATATAAATTATTGATGTCAAGCACATTATATCACATTTTTTATGTTAAAGGTGACTTTTTTTTTTTGTCTTGGCAAAGCAGTTCTTTTTCCCTTAACAGCCTGCAGTTTCACACCACAGGACCTGCAATTCAATTCCCCTCTCATCCACACTCTACAGCAACCCAGTGGCACTGTAATTGGCACCCTCTCACAGCAGAAGCTATTTCAGCCAGAGAGATCAAAACAGACTCCAACCTTCTCAGCATGCCGTTGAGCTCTCATTGATTTAAAGACACATAAGGCATTATTTGAGAGTTGAACAGTTAGGGAGAACTGGTCAAAGGCTAACCAGCTGACAGGGAACTTTTAGAATCAACTATAGCAGAAAGACTAAGGTTATGGTGTCCGAATGAGAGAGATTCTATTTCTTGTCTGGAATTAAAAATTCCAGATGTTGCCACTAAAGAGATTCAACAGAACTGGGTTTGAAACTGAGCCGATTTGATCAATGATGTATTGGGCATGGCTGAGGCTGATAAAGCCAAATAGAGTGTTTCCCCCAGGAGGATTTACAGAGGATGGGCAGCCCAGCATAATATTTGAGCCGAGTGCTATCATCTTGTCAGAATGTTATTAAGATATTTTAATGGGATAGCAATTTCTTTTCCACTCTGGCAGAAGGGGAATTCCCATTATATGGTTTCATTAAATCTCATACAAATAAACAGGGCTTTACCTTGGTTTTCAGTCTTAGATGTTCTACACTGAAACAGCAGTGTCAGCATTTCATCAACTAATCAATTGCAACAGAGATACTGTATACACAGTGCAATTAAAATATAATCACCAGGAGAGCTTACTTTATTTTCAGTGGTACAGTGATTAGCACTGTTGCCTCACAGCAAGAAGGTTCTGGGTTTTAACTTGCGTGTTCTCCCCATGTCTGTATGGGTTTCCTCCAGGTGCTCCAGTTTCCCCCACAGTTCCAAGGCATGCAGATTAGGTACAATGGAGCCTCTGTAATTTGCGCAAGCTGTAGTAGGTTTCCAGCCATAATGTATGTACTTACGGTACATATATCTCGCTATGGCAAAGCTAAATCCATCCATCCATTATCTGTAGCCGCTTATCCTGTACAGAGTCGCAGGCAAGTTGGAGCCTATCCCAGCTGACTATGAGAGAGAGGCAGAGTACACCCGGGACAAGTCGCCAGGTCATCATAGGGCTGACACATGGACACACAAACAGCCATTCAGACTCACACTCACACCTATGGTCAATTTAGAGTCACCAATTAACCTAACCTGCATGTCTTTGGACTGTGGGGGGAAACCGGAGCACCCGAAGGAAACCCATGCAGACACGGGGAGAACATGCAAACTCCACACAGAAAGGCCCCTGTCGGCCGCTGGGCTCGAACCCAGGACCTTCTTGCTGTGAGGCGACAGTGTTAACCACTGCACCACCGTGCTGCCCCACAAAGCTAAATAATTTTTTTTTAAATATTGTTAATCAGAAGGTAAAAGTGTCCATTGTCAATTAGTCATTACCATGTTTTATAACTGTGTATGCTTGTGAATATAAATGGTATCCAATATGGTGATAAATTACTCTTAAAGCAATATTAATAAAGATTCTTAATATAAACAATTAGGCTACTGTCATTATTTATCTGATGACTGATTGTGCAGTATAGGGGTTAAGAGTAAGCCTTGTACTCTTAATGTCTTACAGGTAAAATAAATAAATAAACAATTAAAATATTATCATGGGACTGAGAAGGAATTAATGACCCTAGTGTAAGTCATGTGTTATTTTAATGCATAAGCCTGGAAGAACCATAAATTAGCAAAATGAAGATTACACACAGAGTGAGTAGTTTTACCACCATCCATGATGTTTTCGATTTTCAATATTTGTCTCTCCATATCAAGCAGACTACCATCCTTTGACATGAGTCAAAATGAGAATACAGTGGTGTTTCACACAAAAAGAGGACTGTCGATAATGCTTGTGTCACACTGTCTCATATCTTGCCACGTAAGTGGAGTGTGGGTCACTTGGCAAGAAATGAGACGTATTTTGTCCAAAATTAAAGTCCTGTGACGTACACAGTGTATGTGTGGCATATCTGGGGTTTGTATGGGGTTCAAGGAACATAAAGTTATGGCGTACTGAGCGCATGCATGGCGTATGATGCGTTGGCATGGCGTAACTGTTTCATTGGCGTGGTGTTTCGTTCTTATGTGTGACGTTGCTGCTATGTACCTGCAGCATATCTGCGGCGTTCACACTGTGTTCATTGTCATTTGTCACAGTCATGATGCACAGTCACGCATCATGCCAGCGAAGAAGTCAGGACCCAAGAAGGGCAAGGGAAGAGAGAAGACATTAACTGCATCCACCCAGCCAGCCCCAGAGCCACCTTCATCAGACACATGTCAATTAAAGCATTCTCATGGCGTAATAGGTGTTCGAGCAACGTTCCCACTGTGTCACTGCTGCGTAGCTTTCGTTTTTACAGCATACATGTGACATATGTGTGACGTATCAAAGATCATACGTATGTGCTACAGATTTTTAAGTGCGGACTTAAAAATATGCCACACCCTGCCGTACAAGGAGATCGTGTTACGCATCCTAGAGTATTAGCTACATAAGCTGGCGATGCTGTGACGTTTCTTTCTTACTGCCACGTATCCTGATACGCCATACATATGCAAGGCTGAAACGCCAATGTGTGGCACAAGCATAAGATTATAGATGCATCTGAATTCTCCGAAATCTGCTCTGAATTGTCAGGCCTGTCATGATGTGCAAAATTTACAAGACCTCACATATGATTGGTACAAGGAACCATCATTACTTACATTTCTCTGAAGCAACACACTGTTAGGTCTAAACCCAGGGGTGCATAAAATCAAATTTATATTCAGCAAGTTCACAAATGAACACACACACATACAATTTGTCAGTTCTAACAACTACCCCAGCCTCACCCTGACCATAATTTCTTCCAACAGATGCTTCCTCCTACCATCTGGTTGTTTACTCATCATAACCTAGATGAGTGACACTCATAAAGGAAACAGACAGATCCACTGCTTTCTAAGTACTAGCAGTTAATCAGCAGTGAGCATTGAGATTTAATTTCCTTCAAATAAAGCAGTTTTGTTGTGCTGGGACTGGTTTTATGAAGAGAGAGAGTTGCCATAATATAACATAATAGTACACTTCTTGACACACGTTCGTCTTATAGACATATTGGGTGCTTTTGAAGATATAGATTCAAGGTTTCATTAACATTGTTCTCACTTTTTAACAGAGGTGGACAAAGTACCCAACTTCATTACTTAAGTCAAAGTACAGATCCCACTGGTCAAATGTTACTCCAATACAAGTGAAAGTTGTCCAGTCAAATTTTTACTCAAGTTAAAGTACTGAAGTATTTGCTTTTAAAAATACTTAAGTATTAAAAGTACATTTTCTATCAACAGATTGTTGTATTATTGACACAACGCTTATAATACCTCATGCCTCTGAAGCAACCTACTGGATTATTTTGTGAATTCACAAAATGAATGCATGCTGTGCATCACGGTGGTTTAACATTAAGCTAGCTAGTCAGTGAAGCTCCACGTGACATACTAGCAAATGCTTTTCAAACGCAAAATCATATTGGGTATCTAACGTTACGAGAAAAGAAAGATTTGTACATTGTTTATTTGGCAAGATTACGCTAAAACCTATTTCTGAAAGGACTTCAGATAAGTTAACGTTATTCATGTTAGTGTAACTCCGTTTTTACATGCTAACTAACAGTGTCCAAGTTAACTAGCTATGTGTTAACGTTAGCTGTGGACAAGGCTACGGCAACTTGACGGGCAAATCCATAGAAAGTCATTTGACTAACCAGACTGCATAGC
Source organism: Neoarius graeffei (assembly GCF_027579695.1). Lineage (NCBI taxonomy): Eukaryota > Metazoa > Chordata > Actinopteri > Siluriformes > Ariidae > Neoarius > Neoarius graeffei. Next base: position 60,378,499 of record NC_083578.1, on the reverse strand, counting down.
TATTGCAACATTATTGCTAGCTCTAAAAGCACAGACAGCTTCACTGCAAGCTTTCTTTTGGAATAAAACGTTTACATACCTCAAGATGCTTCCGCAGGTTGGACGGCGAGTTTTTGTAGGCTGTGATGTGGTTCGTTTTAGGTAAACAAAGCAAACATTTAAAACAAAATGAATCTTTAATCCTTTCAGAAAATTGAAACATGGGTTCTAGGTATGGCCATGGGTGCGTGTATTCCCCAGAAGAACCACTTCCTTCCATTCTGCCATCAACTGATCAAGTTCAAATAATGCTGTTGAGAAATCACTGAACTTGATTTTATACAGTCTATGGACGTGACGTGACCCTAGTGATTACTGATCAGCTGTCTCAGTGTCACCTGCAAAAAAGTCAATCGCGTTTTAGAAAAGAAAAGAAAAAACATCCATTTTCAAAGCTGCTTCATAGTAACGAGTAACGAGGACCTTGGTAGAAATGTAGTGGAGTAAAAAGTATGATATATGTCTTTCAAATGTAGTGAAGTTAAAGTCATAAGTTTCCAAAAAAATACTTAAGTAAAAGTACAGATACTCAAAGTGTACTTAAGTACAGTACTCAAGTAAATGTATTTTGTTACTGTCCACCTCTGCTTTTTAAAGGGAACCCACTTGGGACCTTTTCCGAAATGTGTTGATGTACAACTCTTTGTAGAGTTGTACATAAACACTAGTGTACTATAGGGTGCTAGACGGAACCTTTTAACAATTACTACAACACATATACTGTATTATGCACCCTATTTTTTTAGTACAAACTTTGTTATAGATTTTTATTTCATGACTTTGACATTATTAAGTCAGTACAAAGCATTTATATTTAGGCTAGCATGTTGTATAAGAGACCACTTTTTAGACAAACAATGAATAATGAAGGTTACTAGATTTTGCTGCAAAAATAAGAAGCAAGTTCAACAGTCAAAATCTCCAGAAGAACTGCAGCTGGTTCTGCAAGATACTCAGTAAAACTAATTTCTTTATAAAAATACATAAATTGTACCTGAGACTATTTTTAAAGCAAATGGTCATCATATGATGAAGACATTATTGCTTTACAGCTTTTCACTGCATGTGCCTAAGGCTTTTGGACAGTACTGTACAGAACACTAGTGATCAATATGTATGATCAAATTTTAAAAAAAGATGTGAAAGTGTAAATATATCATAGTTGAAGCAGCATATTAGTAATGATGCAGCAAATTGGCATCTATTTGAAAACTACTGAAATTTGAGATAGGACAGCCTGTCAGTCTGCCTTTGTCCCTTTCTTATGAATCCCTAGATGCTTGCATAATCCCTTCCTCCATTACCTATATAAACTCCTAAGGCTCTGTACTCTATGACGATGTTCATGTTACAAGCTCCAGAGCTGATTTTAACAGACACACAAAATCCTAATCCTTTTTTTTCTTTCTTCTGGCCCTAAACATTACAGGTTCTCAATTAATCTTGAAATCAAATCATCTTTGTGATAGAAACATGTGCATATGATGATGGATGTGACATTATTGATCAAACCACTGAAGCTCATAACTTAAAAAAGACAAATCAGAGGGTTTATAATGTAAATTTAGCCTGAATATTCCTAAAATTTTGAGTGATATTTAGTTTATCTTATCATGGTGACAAGAAGCTGAAATAGTATTGCCATAAACAGCAATGTGTGCAAAGAATGTAAATTATAACAAGAGTTAAAGATCAAAGACTGAACATGCAATGTGAACCAATCATAGTGAAATTCAGCATTACATCAAAGAACAAACCATGTCTTTAGAAACCACTGGGCCACAAACAACTTGCATTTTTCACAAACCCCTAAGGGTATTTTAAGCCAATAGCAATGTTCAGTGACAAGTTGAATAAATATTAGCCCCTGAAGAAAGGCAGTTGTTGTCAGTTCAGTTATATATGGGAAACAACTAATAACCTTTTTTTTTTTGAAGGCACCCTTATACATTTTGCATTGTGCTGTTGTATGTAATTAAACCCGAGGATAATTAACACTTTCACTGCATCAAGCTCACAATCAAACAGAGCCACAGCAATCTGTCAAACAATGTACTTTCTCAGCTGTCACATCGAATTCATACACATTAGACAGATAGAAGTGAAGAGTGGAAAAACTATTTAATGTGACTGAGATAGTGAGGCAGAGAAGACGTTTGAGTAGAGGCACAACAGAGCACTGCAGTAACAGTAAACAAAGTAAAGCAGGAAGAGGAGGCAAGCACCCTGATTCTTCACACCTGCAAGGTCAAGGCAGAGGCAGCCAAGAGGCTGCAGTGTAACTGAGGCATACCAGCAGACACAAGAATCTGCCAATGTAATGAAATCCCTCAGCTCTGTTGTTGTAACTTCCACTCTGAGAATCACAAGTAAATCATGTCAGTGTGGTGCCTGTAGTTTACTGTACAGCAGAGTAGTCTGTTTTACACAATATTATTTTACCACGAATAAGAACTTTCACACAGAAGAATTTTCACACTATTATAATTTTTTTTAATAACTGCACCATCGGGGGCAGCACGGTGGTGTAGTGGTTAGCACTGTCACCTCACAGCAAGAAGGTCCAGGTTTGAGCCCAGCGGCCAGCGAGGGCCTTTCTGTGTGGAGTTTGCATGTTCTCCCTGTGTCCGCGTGGGTTTCCTCCGGGTGCTCCGGTTTCCCCCACAGTCCAAAGACATGCAGGTTAGGTTAACTGGTGACTCTAAATTGACCGTAGGTGTGAATGTGAGTGTGAATGGTTGTCTGTATGTGTCAGCCCTGTAATGACCTGGCAACTTGTCCAGGGTGTACCCCGCCTTTCGCCAGTAGTCAGCTGGGATAGGCTCCAGCTTGCCTGCGACCCTGTAGAACAGGATAAAGCGGCTAGACATAATGAGATGAGATGAACTGCACCATCGTAGTAGTCCATGGCTCCTGCCATCAATCTGTACTACACACTTACATGTTTAGCATCTAAACTTTCATCCCATTACATTTTCATCTCATGATCTTCGGTCATCATGTTCACAATAATTCACTGCTAATAGGTATCTAGCAATCAGATGACTTTGTGGCTCTAATGCTTGGACAATACAATATTAGAATTTAGGACTCCAAATGTCTGTAACTGTATTTTGATTTAAACCTGAAGAGGGTGTGGTCTGAACCACTGTGCCTGTGGAAGCACTAGGGATAAACCATCCATCCATCCATTATCCGTAACCGCTTATCCTGTTCTACAGGGTCACAGGCAAGTTGGAGCCTATCCCAGCTGACTATGGGCGAGAGGCGGGGTACACCCTGGACAAGTTGCCAGGTCATTGCAGGGCTGACACAGAGACAAACAACCATTCACACTCACATTCACACCTACGGTCAATTTAGAGCCACCAGTTAACCTAACCTGCATGTCTTTGGACTGTGGGGGAAACCAGAGCACCCGGAGGAAACCCACACAGACATGGGGAGAACATGCAAACTCCATACAGAAAGGCCCTCGTCGGCCGCTGGGCTCAAACCCAGATCCTTCTTGCTGTGAGGTGACAGTGCTAACCACTGCACCACCGTACTGCCAGGGGATAAACCAATAGATGATAATCCATGATCAGCTACATCATTCTAGTTTGTATTTAGTCTCAATTAAAGATGTGCAACAGACTGATTTGTTAATTCTGCTTGTGCAGTTATTATTTATGTTTGTACCAATACCTGTGATTTTATATATTATATATATTACTAGTGCATCTCAAGTAATTAAATATTGTGAAAAAGTTAATTTTTTTGTAATTTAATTCAAAAAGGTAATCTTTCATATATACTATATTCATTACATGTAAATGAACTATTTCAAGCCTTTTTTGTTATAAATTTTGATTACTGTGGCTTACGGCTCATGAAAATCAGAAATTCAGTTTCCAAATTATTAGAATAATTCCTAAGATCAATTAAAAAATGATTTATAATACAGAAATGTCCAACTTCTGAAAAGTATGTTCATTTATACACTCAGTACTTGGTTGGGGCTCCTTTACCACAAATGACTGCATCAATGCACCATGGCATGAAGGCGATCAGCCTGTGACACTGCTGAGGTGTTATTGAAGCCCAGGCTGCTTTGATAGTGGCCTTCAGCTCATCTATAGACCCTTTTCACGTGACATCACGACAAACGCGGCCGCCATTTTGGACATGTACTACCAGTAGTTTACCACAGCCAACATTGAGGAACGACAGCAAAGAAAGTTTTTACTTTCAGCAAGACTTCCATCATGCCACTATATTGTTGTGCACCTGGATGTAGTAACCATCAACAAACAAGGCAAGGTTTATCATTTTATCGGATCCCAACAGAGAAGATGGATAGCGGCCATTAACAGGAAAGATTGGCAGCCCTCGGCATACCAACGCTTGTGTAGTGACCACTTTGTTGGAGGTAAGACGAATAAAATTAGCCAGAAAAGGCATTACATTGCTGTTAACATTCTGTGGCGGTGAGTGTGTAACCAAATAGGTTAAAATAACCCATTGTAACCTCTTTGTTCTTCTGTAGTAGCTATTGTTGACTAGCTAATGTCAACAACATAGTAGCTAGTATGTTACTGTAGCAATGTTTACGTTCAGTCATTTGGATGACTGTTAAAACCTTTCATTCTCAAGTTTTTCCTTTACTGTATTTACTAGTTTACTGTAATTATGATCCAGCAGCTATTTACAAAGGATCCAGTGTAAATAGCTGCCGGAGCCAACGTCCGAGGTTCCGGAGCGCGAACCTCGGACATTGGCTCCGGCAGCTATTTACCTGTACAGGGCTTAATTTGAGGGGGAGCAAGCCGGAGCGCGCTCCGGAACCTCGGACGTTGGCTCAGGCAGCTATTTACCTGTACAGGGCTTAATTTGAGGGGGAACAAGCCGAAGCACGCTCCGGAACCTCGGACGTTGGCTCCGGCAGCTATTTACACTGGATCCGGTGTAAATAGCTGCCGGATCATAATTACTGCAAACTATTAAATACAGTAAAGGAAAAACTTGAGACTGAAAGGTTTTAACAGTCATCCAAATGACTGAATGTTAACATTGCTACAGTAACATACTAGCTACTATGTTGTTGACATTAGCTAGTGCTAACAGCTAGCTGCTAGTACACTGCTACAACACAGACACCGACCCTAATAATACAGTTCTTGGTCATTGCCTGGTAACAGCAAATTTATAACGGGCCATGTCTCAACAGACTAAGAAGTTATTTCAATGACATTTAATAACATTTTGTTTATCCTGAGGACCGAAAGTAAATGAAAATGTGAACAAACCTTAGCTGTAATAAGATGGCGACCACCGGCTCCAGGGACGACCCACTGATGTAGGCATGTTACCCAGCCTGACACAAAATATTTGTAGGTATCCAAACTCTTATACGCTTTCAGATCAATACCTGTGTATGGCGATGGGTTTTTAACGACATAGGTATACAGATCATGTGGGCCGAAGTCAGGTAAAGACGAGGGCTTCGTGTACTTCCGTACGTCAGTGAACAATCCTGGTGGAAGCAGGTAAACGTCGTTCTCTAAGCCTGCTAACCTTAGTTTTTGCAAATACCTCTCCCTCTGCTCGCCTTGTAAATGCCCTACGTCGCTGGATAGTGAAGGTGTTTTCTGCATCTCACTCCTTTTTCTTTTATGTTTTTCGTTTGTCGCCTTCCTCGCATTCAAACCGATTCGAACCGAAGTCCACTACATGTCCAAAATGGCGGTCGCGTTTACGAAGGTCACGTGACTGAAAAGGGTCTATATTTTTGGGTCGGGCATTTCTCATCTTCCTCTTGACAATACCCCACAGATTCTCTATGGGGTTCTGGTCAGGTGAGTTGCCTGGCCAATCAAGCACAGTAATCTCATGATCAGTAAACCATTTGATAGTAGTTTTTGCACTGTGGGCAGGTTCTAAGTCCTGCTGGGAAAGGAAATCAGCATCTACATAAACTTGTCAGCAGATGGAAGCATGAAGTGCTCTAAAATCTCCTGGTAGATGGTTGCGTTGACTTCAGACTTGATAAAACACAGTGGACCAACACCAGCAGATGACATGGCACCCCAAATCATCACAGACTGCAGAAATTTCATACTGGACTTCAAACACTTTGGATTCTGTGCCTCTCCACTCTTCCTCCAGATTTCTAGGACCTTGATTTTCAAATAAAATGCAAAATTTACTTTCATCTGAAAAGTGAACTTTGGACCACTGAGCAACAGTCCAGTTGTTTCTCTCCTTAGCTCGAAACAAACTCAAAATTAAATATTCTAATATTTTGAGTTTTTTGGGCTGTAGGGATAATTAGGCTGTAGGCTGTAGGCATAATTATCAAAATTAAAATAGAAAAATGCTTGAAACATTTTAATTTACACGTGATGAGTCTAGAATATATTAAATTTTCACTTTCTTAAATCTTAAATAACTGATGGAGAATACTGAACTTTTTCAGAATATTCTAAGTGTTTGGGATGCACAAGTATGTGAGATATATATATATATATATATATATATATATATATATATATATATATATATATATATATATATATACACACAGCGTGCCCCAAAAAATGTACTCAATCTTTAAATTATGAGGAGTCAAAATGTGAGTACATTTTTTTGGGGGACACCCTGTATATAACCAAAAGTTTCATTTAAACCTCCACAGTCCTGATCAGGAAGTTAGCTGCACATGCTTGTCTTTTTTGTCTCTCAAATTTCATCTGTGACCACATACATTTATGCACATTTTTTGTGCATCCCACAGGATTCCAGTTCTGATGCACACCTCAAGTCTCAACCAAATGTCCTGCTTTCTGGCAAGATTTTCATTTTTTTTTAAGTGCACCTCCCATTCATATCTATCATATTATTTCTATCAGTTTAGAACACATCTGCCCAATCAGAAAAATGCATTCATGATCAGTTATATCCCTATTGTACATAACAGTAACAGACTCTGCATAATAAGGAAATTATGGTGCAGAATTTGATGAAATACTATAATGAAGTAACACCAGCCAGACACCTTAAGGCATGTGTTGACATTTGTCACTGCTGAGTATTTCTATGTCCTAAAATCAGCAGCCAGAGGTGGAGATATTACTGAGTAGTTGAATGATCTGGGCCAATACATGACATTTTCATTTGAAACTCAAGTACTTCAACTCAAGAAAAGGGGAACAATATACACAGCTGGCAACAGAATGAATAAAAACAGCACTTAAAATTGCAGTGTTTTTGTCATGGCATTCCTTTTGCTGACGTCTACACTGCGTGGACTTGGTGGTGGTTGTGGCAGTTGGTACTTTGTGTGATTCAACATATCAGATAAGTTTGAAGAATTTATGTGTCAAATTCCAGTCATGGCACCAAGGAATGGTAAATAGATATCTGACCCTGAGGACTCCCATGATTGTTGCTATGATGGCACTGGGTTCAAAGTACTTTGTAGGGGTAGCTTGTGTTTCTCAGCCCATGTTTACATTAGACCGTATCAGCGGATCATCAGATTAACATTTTTAAAACGATTAGTGTGCACACAGCAACACCAATACACGATTTGCGTGCACACAGCAACACCAATACATGGATACACTCGGCTCCGCAGGCATCCTGCGCTCCAAATCACTCCGTCCTGAACAGCGAGTGCCCTCTGGAGGGTGCGCACTCCGCCTTGCGCAGCTCACAGAGCACGCGAGTGAAGTGCACAAGCTGTGATTCGGGACTGAGCCGCTGTGTGTGTGTGATCCCAGCGCATATCACTTACCACTTGCAAGTGGAAAGATGGCAAGCCTAAAGACAATCATAACTACACAATGGGCAGTATTTGCATCAGTATTTGCAGTATTTTCATACTTTTATACTCTTTAATGAAAGGTGATACAAGGCGGAAGTCCGCGCCATTTTTCAGCAGTCGCGTCACATGACCAACGCCAGCGAATCAGGAAGGTGGATGTCACAGTGACGTTGTCCAATGACGATGCCAGCTAGAGCTCAGCACAGCGTATCCGCGTATCTCAATGTTTACACAGCACCGGAGCTGACACGATCTGGATTGAATACGTGGACCCTGGCGGATTCCCGTTTCCCGGCGTTTCCAGGCGGTTTAATGTAAACGGACAGTGCATCCGCGAAGAAAACGAGACAGATACGGTCTAATGTAAACTTGGCCTCAGTCTCTCAGATTAACTGCTGAGTTGATGTGCAAGTCATACACTGCTAGGAGATTTTTATGGGTCCACTGGATAGCTAACATTTCTAGTTTTTTGAAAAGGGTTCTACATTGAAACTTTTGAAAGCAGATCTTCATAGAGCATTGGGGGGGGGGGGTCCAGATGGAAAAAGCTGAGGAACACTGTATGGTGCTAGATGAAACCTTTTTTCTACAAGGATTGGACAATGTAACAATCCAGCAATTCCACAGAAAGCACACAAACCCAAGGTTCATCACTGTATCACATTTTACGTTCAGAAAAGAATGACATTAATTATTTACTCCCTGACTCTTCATTTACAGCAGATAACAGTACAACTAGTTCCACAGGAGCAGCCCATTCACCAGATTCAGCATATTTGTGACCAGATTCATGTACTTATCATGGTCTAAAAAGAGGTTTACAAAAGTGATGTTCAAAAATGTTAACATGTAAGACCTTTTGCTGTAATATTTTAGCTGCATGTATTTCAGCTCATAGTTAAACTGAATTTTAAAATACCGTGGAATGTGCATATTTTTAGCAAGATACAGTAAGAACACCAAGCCTATTCAACGTCTTAAGCTTGTCATTCTCTAGGTATTTGAACCTCCTTGAACCCACAGCATAATTACTGCCAGAATCTGCCTTGTATCACCAAATAACAAAATGTCCTTATTAGAATATCTGGAGGGGTTACAGGGAGCAATTTTATTCCATATGGCCTCATGTCTAGGCCTTCATCTGCACTAAACAGTTACAGAAAACAAAATGCGTGGAATCCTGGACCCCACTGGCAAGAATGGAGGTTTCCAGAGAGGGTGGTGTCACTGTGCAATGGCATTTTGTCAATTTAGAAAAGTATGAAGATTACTTTTAATATGATATGTAAAGGATATGATTTTGTTGTTGTTGTTGTTGTTGTTGTTGTTGTTTGGGATATTCATTCAATTTTCATTTTTGATGGAAAGTGCAACTATATTTCTAAACAACAATCTTTCAACTTTTGGTTTGGTGGATTTGGTTTATTTTTTTTAACTGATATCAAATTACATCAAGCAGTGCTCTATCAGTGGTATGCCAATTTCTCAGTGTACATTAAGCTGAGATGATGGTCAGTTTATTAGAGCATACAAATACTTTGCATTCTTACTGTTGCACTCTTGTTGTGTGGTTCAGCAATTATCTTTAAGTCTAACATGGACTGGAATACCTAATCTTTTGTTTGTTTGGGCAAAGCCTAAATCTGCCAACTGTATCCATTTCTCCCCACATCGATTGAAAAACACACACCACCAGCCCACCCTGAGTAATTTGTCTGACTGAGATCTTGATAGCAAGGTACTGTGAAAGAGATTGAATTTCTTATCTACCCCATCTGTGACATTTATCACGACTTTTAATTGAAGCTGTATTATAACCTATCATCAAGGCTGCAACATGGGGTGAGATACCTAAATATCTAGGCAAATTCACTGCTGCATATGGACATCATACAGCCATATAAGTGCCATAGTGGAAAGGATTTGATCTGCAATAATCTGGTTTCACACAGTGTGTGCAGACCTAATATATAGTGCAAATATAGGACATGAGAAAATATTCTATTTCCCCTTTGGGCTGATGTGTATTTATATTCAATGAGCCCAATGAGGAAAATGTGCTGTTATCAGACTCATAAATATCAAAGCCATTCATCCACACAGGATCAGCATCTAAGGATCAAATGTGAAGAGGATACAGCTGAAAAAAATAATAATTATATGAATGTGCTTCCTAGACCCCATATTTAATGCACATTAATAATAAGAGCTTTCTTTACACAATATTTTCACAGAGATTATGCTTTTTGCCATTGCTAAGTAAGAGTTAAAAGTTATTTTGTAGAGATTAGTTTCACTGCAGTCCATTCTGCATCCAGTTGGAGAAGAAGTTAGTCCAGTATGAGGCACTGATGAAGTGTATGTGCGTTGATGTAGTCTTATGGCTTTAACCTGATTAAAACCTAGCTTATTATTCTTTTATTCACTTTAGTTAGACACCAAATTTTAATTCAGCACAGGAGAATTTGCCTTCCTTTCACCTCGTGGTGGATGTTTTATATGTAAAACTGATGGTGAAACCATGAGGAATTAATAGTGCGTGCAGGTACTCATTAGGAGTCCATAGTACTGAATTAACACCTATATTGTAGAGGTAATTAGACATTAGATGTTAATTCGGCACATGGGATTTTGCTGTGAATGTTTCCTTAAATTAATTATGAAGTCCCCTTGAGGTAAGTGCAGCAGCAGCAGTGGTATGGCTTCACGTACCTGCATGAGACACTGATTTCCACTTTGGTGGCGGGGATGTTGCCGGTGATTGGGTCGAACTCGCATACGGAGGCCATGCGCTCCAGCTTGTCCATCCCGTCTCCCTCCATGGGCGCGGGGAAGCTGGCTGCCTCCCTCCCGCAGCTTCACCTTCCAACGATGGTTTAACGCAGTAACACCGCGAGCGGACGGGAATGAATGGAGCAGAGATGCCGCTCTACAATTACGCGATGCGCTCTACAATTCCAGGCGGACCGAAGTAAAGTGGGGCTGCAGCAGAGCGCAGAGGAATGCGAAAGTGCGCACTTGCGGTGAGAGCTCTGTGAGCCACACTGGAACGTTGGGAAAGTGGAGAAGCCGAACTCCACCCCTTTCACGTTTTCCCACATGTTCAGCGCAACATCGAAATATCGATGCGCGGCTACGGGATCGTTACTGGTAAAGCCACTGTTCTCACGAGAATTAACACGAGAATCGCACGGCGCATAAAAATCCCCAGACGTTTTATAGCTGAACTTTTCCTTATAGTGACGAATAAATACAACTCAAATCTTAAGGAGTCTGTCAATTTGTAGAAGCAGGGCTACGCCTAACTCGATACTTAAAAAATAGGACACCTTGTTGAATTAAAACAAGAACGATCTCCGAAACTGCATGGAAATTCCCGTTGAAATTACTAACCAAGCAACAAAATCGACTTCAATTAGGTCTAAATGGAAATATGGATTATGTTTCTGATGAATGTCTCGTGGTGTTCGCCGACAGTCCGCAGCTTTGTCTATTTTCAGAACCACAGGTTTGGACAGCTCCCTCTCTGAATAAACAACAGCGTCAAGACGGCTCCTAAACAGCTGGCAAGTTACTGCCTGCTAGGTCTCGAAAGATAAGAAGTTCTAGTTTGAGGCTTTTTTATATTTAGGTTATTTTAAATCCCTTTATTTTCCTTTATTATGAATAGATTTACATGTACTGTAAAAGATTTTCCTATAAAATTACAGTAAAATATTGGCAGCAGAGTTTCCAGCTATTTACATTAACTTGTACAGTGTCTATACTATATTCTGCATTAGTTTCTTACTGTTATACTGAAAAACATTCAAATACCGTGAATTTCAATAAATACAGTAAAATACTGCAAATAGGGTTTCCAGCTGCTTACCATAAGTCTTACAGCTACACTGTATTTCTGAATTACAGTTTCTTACGGGGCCCTGTGATGACCTGGCGACTTGTCCAGGGTGTACCCCGCCTTTCGCCCGTAGTCAGCTGGGATAGGCTCCAGCTTGCCTGCGACCCTGTAGAACAGGATAAGGCAGCTAGAGATAATGAGAATGAGATGAGTTTCTTACGGTTATACTAAAATACAGTAAAATGCTAATAGAAATTACTCAATGCTTTAAAGGCTAAACAATGATAATAATGCGCATAAGGCTAAATATAATAAACAAACAGATTCAAACGTTCAGATGGTATGTATTCAAGTGTTTAAGAAAATCGATAAATTAATTAAAATCTTCTTAAATCAAAAATTAATAAGATGACAACAGAATCACATCAATGAATACACTGAGCAAGTTGTCTGAACAAAATCCAACTCAAATGTTGCTTAGTTTTTACTTTTGTTTGTTTGTTTGTTTGTTTGTTTGTTTGTTTGTTTGTTTGTTTGTTTGTTTAAAAAAACTTCAAATCTATGTGAAAACTTGCCTAAATGAAATCCCACTCAAAGTCCATACAATTTTTTCAGGAGAGTGGACACTTGAGGGTTTACTGTGACTGATTTTTTTGTTTACAATTTTTCCTGTCTTCTATGAGACCACCTTGCCCTAGTCTAGGTTTTGATCACTTCTTTGGGTTTATCCCAATGAGTTGCATGGAAACACAGCAATTACAGTAGTTGGTAACTTTTAGGGAAATGCCACCTTGAAATGCAGCTTTTCAGATGAGGGGAAAAATAATCACCATGATGTATTGTTTTACTGTGAGCAGCATGCAGAAACCGTGCCATGTGGAAATGAAATGCATATCAGTCATTGTTTTTTGTTGTGTGATATGAAGAGAATGTGCCTGAATGAAAAAGTAAAATCATTTCATTGTTTTGCATCTTGTTAATGACTAACCAGAAAAGTACACATTGAAACCGTGACAGCAAGAGATGAAAATCACTGTCCAGTCACAGCTCTCTAGCAAAGGGGGGGCATGGTTGAGGAAAAAGGTCTGAGAGTCACTCTAGAACTAACTGATTAGCCAACAGCACAGGCTACCCCGTACTGTGGGAACCAGACGAATGCTAACATGGCCAAGGCACAGTACACAGAAACTGTGCAATGTAGAAATACATGCCTATCAGTCATTGTTTTTCATTGTGTGATATAAAGAGAATGTGCCTCTAAGACATGGGCTGGACTTTTCAAAAAATAAAACAAGCTATTAAAAAAAGGGAAATGAGCCAAAAATGCCTATTGCATTTCGATGTGGTGTGGCACAATTTCATCATTAAATTGTGTGCAACATCTCTTTTCTGGTTTGTGGTGGAACAATATGCAAAACAATGAAATGATGAGTTTGATTTTCACAGAGGCACATTCTCTTCATATCACACAATGAAAACTAGGCATGTATTTCTACATTGCACAGCTTCTGTGTACTGCTCACAGTAAAACAATATGTCATGGCAATTGTTTTTCCCCTCATCCCAAGGTCATATTTGCATTTCAGGATGGCATGAAATTCTCTCCATAGAAATGAGGCATGGAAAGAACAAAAAGAAAGTTAGATTTACAGAACAAGTTGTCTTATCTCTAAATTAACTCCAAAGTACAAGAGGACTCCTCCTGGTACTGTAAGTTGAACACTGTGAACAAAGTTGCAAGCCCAGACAGGAATGTAGGTAGCATGCCCTCACAAACAACATGAACCTCAAGGCTAATCATCCAGTCTTCAGTGACCAGCTCTGTTCCAAATGGGACTTAAAACATATTGTGTTAATTATATTAAGGACACCTTCTGTAATTAATGCAAAGCCCCAGCACCAGTTTTGAATACTGCATGCTAAGACTTCTTTTCCCTTCCTAATGTGCGTTTTCGAGCAAAAAAGTTCTTAAAATTTTCACACCTGATATTACATAAATCAACATTACATGACAAGTCTAATATAGCAAATGCCCTAAACAGTAGAATTGTGTTTATGTCAATATTGGTGAGTTTTAAATGCTGAAAATGTTTTGGAAGGTTCTTTTACAGTCAGCAAAACCACACTTAAAAGCTACATTAGAAAGATGTCTGTGAATTTCTCATCTCATCTCATTATCTCTAGCCGCTTTATCCTGTTCTACAGGGTTGCAGGCAAGCTGGAGCCTATCCCAGCTGACTACAGGCGAGAGGCGGGGTACACCCTGGACAAGTCGCCAGGTCATCACAGGGCTGACACATAGACACAGACAACCATTCACAACTACAGTCAATTTAGAGTCACCAGTTAACCTAACCTGCATGTCTTTGGACTGTGGGGGAAACCGGAGCACCCGGAGGAAACCCACGCAGGCACGGGGAGAACATGCAAACTCCACACAGAAAGGCCCTCGCCGGCCACGGGGCTCGAACCCGGACCTTCTCACTGTGAGGTGACAGCGCTAACCACTACACCACCGTGCCGCCCGCCTGTGAATTTGCATGTGCCAAATACGTGCCTTGATCATAGACCTTACAGATCATTTTGAAGGATGTATCACATATGCAACTGTGGCAGCAAGGTTGAACGTTGGCTATGAATGGCAAAGAGTCAGGTTAAACCAGCAGGTAACGTGATGAGTTACACCTGTGTCTAACTACTGGCTGTCGATTAACGTGTGTCTCTGTGTGTCTTTCAGACAGCCAGTTACCAGAGAGTGAGTTTCCTTTCACAGTGCCTTGGTTGTGTTTGTTTGTGTGTATGAGTGTGTGCCTGAGATGGTAGTCACTGAAAAGTGAAGTTTAAAAAATGAAACACACCTGTTCTTCAAGGCTGCCACCCAATTCTTCATTGTCCCAACATAGAAAATTGTTACACAGGTGCTGAAACCTGTGACTGAGGAACAAATGCTGCCATGGAGTCCAGACCAGTCAGAGAGCTCTTCCAGATGCTTGCCAGCAACCTCCAAAGCCAGCATCAAGACCTCGTCATGCTGTCTGTGGATCGGGGCAGTGCTTCCAGGCTCTGCTCGAGGCCCAGGCTGAAGACCAGCAGGTGATCACAAGCCTGGTCCAGTCAGCAGGTACTCCAGTGGTCATTCCTGTGGCTAACTTCCCCATCCAGCTGGTCAAGATGGGGTCACAGAACAACCCAGAAGCATTCATCGAATTGTTTGAACATGTTGCAGAAGTATGGTCTTGGCCAAATTCAAAGTGGGCGGCCTGCCTATTGCCGCTCCTGTTGGAGGAAGCACAGCTCACAGCTCAGCAGCTCCCTATCGCCAGCATGCTAGAGTACTAAGCTCTGAAGCAGGCTATACTGCAGCAGGTTGCCCATGCACTGGAAGAACATCACCAGCGCGTCCATGCACTGACATACAGCAAAACTGGCCACTGGTTTGCCTTCACCCAATGGCTCCCAGACACCTGCCAATGATGGTTTCTGACTGGTGAGTGTGACACTGAGAACATTGTGGATCACATGGCACTGGAGCAGTTCATCATGCAACTACCAAACAAGATGTCGGCATAGGTCCAGTATCATTGTGTGGCATCACTGATGGAGGCAGTCCAGCTAGCAGAGGATCACCTGAGAGTGTTTCAGGGAGCAGGCATTCTTGCAGCTACTTTCTCTCCTCACCCCACTATCCCAGCCCCATGGAAACAGAGGCCAATTTCCCCAAAACCTGCTCTCTGGGCTCGTATTTTCCCTCGTGTCTCCTCACCCCTTTTTTCTTCTATGTTTGTGCTGCCGCTAACCTCCTCTCTCTCTCCACAGATGGACCCATCTGTGCTCACTAAAATAGGGAAGTCCGGGCAGGTCTGTCAGCATGGAAGGAAGGCTGGGATTTCCTGGAATCAGCACTTCCACAAAGAGGTGGGGATTTTGATTTGCACTGCTGACATGCCGTGGGCTTCCCCTGAATGAGCAGGAACGTACTGTGTCTCTGTGAGTATTCAAGGTGGTACACATCAGGCTTTGGTGGATTTTGACTGTAATCAGACCTCCATGCATCAAAGCCTGATTCATTGTGGGACTAGGAAATGCACGATTGGTGAAGGTGAGGTGTGTACACGAGGATGTTCATAAATATCCATTAATGCCCATCACTATTCATTTCCAGGGTGAAAAACAGTGTGGAGGCAGCGGTTAGCCTGATCCTCACCCATCCACTTATCCTGGGGACAGATTGGCCAGAGTTCAAAACATTAATAAAACAGTAGTGGATGGGTCCTGTAGTAGCATGTCATGGGGGAATCCCACAGCAACATTGGCTGGGGAGGCAGTCCCAGGGCCATCCACATCAGCTCCACATCATGATGGCACAAAGAGGGGGAGGGCACCGCCCCTCCTCTCTCCCTGGGGAATCCTATGGATTTCCCACTGGAGCAGACATGAGACGAGACTCTGAGGTATGCTTTTGACCAACTGAGAATAATCAATGGTCAAAATCTCCAGTCTAACATTGCACTGTCCTACCCATATTTTTGTATTATTAAGTGATGCAGGACACCCAGACTAAAGAAGACCCGACACAGTTGTTGGTCCCAAAGAGCCATAGGGAACTTTTATGTGGCTCATCACAATCCTATGCCTGGGCATTTAGGGCAGAATAAGATACTAAATTGTCTCATGGCCCACTTCTATTGGCCAGGGATTCACGCCAATGGCTGAAGGTGGTGTGTGGCTTGTTGCGAATACCAACTGGTAAATCTCGTGGCCACCCCAAAAGCTCCATCGCCCCCATTACCATTAATCAAGATCTCCTTCGAAAGAATTGGCATGGATCTTGTCAGGCCATTAGATCAATCTGCATGAGGCTATAGCTTTGTGTTTGTCATTGTAGATTATGCAACGTGATATCCAGAAGCAGTGCTTCTTCACAATATCTCTGCACATAGTGTTGCAGAGGCACTCTTCCGCTTTATCTCCTGAGCTGGGATTCCAAAAGAAATCCTGATTGATCAAGGCACTACTTTCATGTCATGTACACTATGCAAACTGTATGAATCATTGGGATTAAATCAATTCATACCAGTGTTTATTATTATCATATCATTAAAGAAAATTGGGAGGAGGTACCTTCTCAAATCTCATCTCATCTCATTATCTCTAGCCGCTTTATCCTTCTACAGGGTCGCAGGCAAGCTGGAGCCTATCCCAGCTGACTACGGGCGAAAGGCGGGGTACACCCTGGACAAGTCGCCAGGTCATCACAGGGCTGACACATAGACACAGACAACCATTCACACTCACATTCACACCTACCGTCAATTTAGAGTCACCAGTTAACCTAACCTGCATGTCTTTGGACTGTGGGGGAAACCGGAGCACCTGGAGGAAACCCACGCGGACACGGGGAGAACATGCAAACTCCACACAGAAAGGCCCTCGCCGGCCCTGGGGCTCGAACCCAGGACCTTCTTGCTGTGAGGCGACAGCGCTAACCACTACACCACCGTGCCGCCCCCCTTCTCAAATCAAAAATGAAATTCAGTATGTTCTTGACCTGAGAGCAAAATTCCATGCACTGAGTTATATAACCCAGGAGAATTTGCTACAGGGGCAAGAATATCAATCCCATCCATACAACAGAGGGACACAGCTAAGGGCATTTGCACTGGGAGATACAGTGCTCATTTTACTGTCCACATCAAGCTCAAACTTACTCACCACGTGGCAAGGGCCCTTTGAGATCACACAGCAAATTGGTGAAGTCGACTATGAGGTCAGGCGCACAGATAGGGTTGATATATGTCAAATTTACCACCTCAATCTCCTGAAACCATGGAGAGAGGAGGTTCCTGTGGCCCTGGTGACAGTAGTTCCCAAGTGGGTGAAGCTGGGACCAGAAGTAAGTCTGAAAGGTGTGGCCAAATTCACCTCAGTCCCTTGTGGAGACCACCTCTCACCATCCCAGAAAGCACAGGTTATTAGGTTGCAAGAGTAACTCTGCAATGTGTTTTTGCTCCCTTCCTGGTCGCAGTAACCTCATCGAGCACCATATAGAGACTCCCCCGGGGTGGTGGTCACATCTGCCTGTACCAGCTTCTCAAGCACAAGAAAAATGTGGTTTGTGATGAACTCAAGGCAATGCTCAACATGGGGGTAATTAAGAAATCACACAATGACTGGAGCAGCCCAGTGGTCTTTGTTCCCAAGACATTATTATGCATAACAGTGTCAATTAATATTATTATTTGCTTATGCTTTTGATGTCAGCTGGAATAAACATATTCAGACTAACAGAATATCTAATAGATATCTATTTAGTTTTCTTCCAAATCATTGGGCTTCAGACATCATCGGTTATTTCATCACTCCTATCAATAAATACTTTATGTACAAGCAAGTTTATGACAGCAACAAAATCAAGAAAAATATGAACAAAAAGCAGTCTGCTGTCAAATGAAAAATTCTGGTTCATTGCAAGTTCATTGCAGCTTCTTTCCCCATGCCATCACCCTCCTAAATAACTAATCTGAACCATCCTTGTCATTACACTCTTGTACCGGTACCACTTGTGCTTCCTGTTTGCACTACCACACTGTACTCTATGTACATTGCCTGTGTCGTGCATATTTTTGTATATTGTGTATTGTCTGTAAATATCCTGCACATTGTGTATATTCTGTACTGTTTATATTGTTAATAGCATATAGTCTATATTTATAATGTATACTGTGTATTATAGATACTGGATATCATAGATATTATAGATATTTATTTTAATACATAATATGTCAAAGATATTGCCATGGCGTGAAGGTTAGAGAAGCAGCCTTGGGCCCAAAGGGTTACTGGTTTGATTCCTGGGACTGGCAGGAAAAATGTGAGGGGGGTGAATGAACAGCACTTTCCCCTCACTCTGTATCATGGCTGAAGTGCCCTTGAGCAAGGCACCTAACCCCCAACTGCTGTAGCATAGCTGCCCACTTCTCTGGGTATGTGTGTGTACTCATTGCTCACTTGTGTGTGCATGCGCGTGTCTACTTCAGATGGGTTAAATGCAGAGGAGGAATTTTGCTGTGCTTTTGCTGTGCTTGAGTGTGCATGTGACAAAGGCTTCTTCTTTTTCTTCTATTATAGATATTGTTTATTCTAGATAAATATTGGAAAGTACAGATATTTTAGATATATTTTATATCATATAGGTATTGTATATTATATAAATTTGTATATAATGTATATTGTAGATTGCATATTTAAATAATATTGGCTGGCATTGAGTGGTATATCAGATATATTCCATTCAGCTAGCATGATACTGAACAAGTCAAAGATGAGTTCAATATCATGCTAGCTGAATGGAATGTATCTGATATACCATGAAAAAAAGCCAGTCAATATTATAATATTTATACATACACATTCGCGCCTTTCTCTTTGAATATTCTCTCAAAATCTTCCGTACTTAACGAACCAAACCTGGCAGCCATGTTTGTTTCCAAATTGTTACAGTCGCTCACTAGCATGGATGGTTTACGTGTAATACATATCTTATGGCATTTTCAATTCACTGTGACAGCTTACTGTGGGCGCCGCCGGAGAACAAAGAAATGCTTCTGCGCAACAGAAAACTTTCTCATTGAATATTCATATCAGCTCCAACGTGAGACATCATGTTGTCTTGACAACCATTGGATATCATAAACCATATTCAATGTTCATTCTCCATTGGGTAGAGTGACATAATACATGGAGGATAAGTGATATGCTAACAATATTGCATGCTATCAAACCAAATCAATGAAACCCACTAGAAGGGAATAGAATAAGTTTTTATTCCATCGAAAAAGTGTCCTGTATGTATAATAATTATTTATATTGTGTAATGTCTATGTTGTACATTACATATACATATATAGTTTCTCTTATAATGCATATACCGTACATATGTTACATATACTCTTTTCCCCCTTTTCTGGCCCGCTAGAGAGACACCAGTGGGCAGAACCAAATTCCTTGTGTGTGTCAACATACTTAGCCAATAAACATGATTCTGATTCTGACTCTGAATTTGGCAGACTTGGACTGGAGAGAAGAGTAAAATTAGCAGTGTAATCTGAAGGTGTGCATCAGTCCCAGGACCTAGCCAAAAAAAAGAAAAGAAAAAAGAAAATCACAACAGCAGGCATGTTTTTATTGTCATGCAAGGAAGAGTGGGTGGTAATATTTAAAGTACATCAGACAAAGAAGGCCAGTGTTCATTTAAACAGGAGCATATAGGATTCATTTGGTTGCTTGCATGCAGATCATTTGCCACATTTATTCATCTTCAATTAAGTTAAATTCAATTTTATTTGTACAGCACTTTTAACAACAGACATTGTCACAAAGCAGCTTAACAGAAATATATAAATTCTGGAAATAAATTTTTTAATTAATAAATTTATCCTTAATGAGCAAGCCTGAGGTGATGGTGCAAAGGAAAAAGTCCCTGAGATAACATGAGGAAGAAACTTTGAGAAGAATCAGACTCAAAAGGAAACAGATACTGGGGTGAATACTGTGCAAGGCACTATATGTGTGCGCTATGTCTCTTAAATTTTCTGCTCTGTTTAAATTAGCATTTTAATAATAGCTGGCTTGTGGCTAACGGTGGGTGTTTAGTGTTTCTCTGTTATATAATAAGTTAGCTGATGAATAAAAACAAAGGAAGTCTTTTCTTATTAGCAGTATTATTTCATTCAGAATCATGAGGACTTTCATACACAAAATCACAACATGAATGAGTTGTGACAATGAATCAACACTACAATGAATGTTGGTTTAAAAAATCCATGTGTACTCTATATCAAAAAGGATATTAATAAAACAGTGGTCCCCATTTACAAACAGTAAAGAGAAATCTGAGGGGCGATGCTGGTAATAAGAAAGCTCCAAACATGAAAAAAGAAAAAAAAAGGTTCCTTCTCATATAGCAACACCAGGAAGAAAAATAGGCCAACTGTGAGCAAAATTGGTGAGGAAGTAAATTGTAGCCTAAAACTGTTCTTACATAACAATTAAGTTGTTCCCCCCTTTTGTTTTTTTTCTTGTTGTGTGTGTGTGTGTGTGTGTGTGTGTGTGTGTGTGTGTGTGTGTGTGTGTGTGTGTGTGTGTGAGAGAGAGAGAGAGAGAGAGAGAGAGAGAGAGAGAGAGAGAGAGAGAGTAGGACATATCTTTTTGTGGCGATGTTCTCTGAGGGGTGATTTTGTGTTTGTGATGACATTTGAATGTTCCCCATGTGCCCCCCCCGGTGATCATGTTCTCTTAGTAGGTATTTCTTGAATATCAGGATTTTTGAGAATGTGAGCTTTCTGTAACAGCCATTTGATTGTGCCCATTTCTGTGCTTCTTGAACCCAGAGACAAGAGGGGCCAGAACAGATGTATAATTTGGGATGGGTTGGGGGGGGGGGTTCAGTTGGAATCCAGTTCCACATGGATTTAGTAGATACTCTCCAGCCCCAATCAGGTGCACCAGTCTTTGAACTGTCATTCCTGGAGTTAAATTTATGCTTTCATGCAAATCACTTATAAATAGTTGGGTTCTAATGACTAATCTAAACTACATAAATTAATAATGGCTGCATTATGTATGTCCTACATTAAACATAGCATGGTTAAATTTCTGGATATATTGCCACCTGGGAGCTGTTTTAAAACAGAACGTTTCAGTACTTCTACCCACACAGGTCACCAACAGAACGGCCTGACAGTGGTACTCCACACAGAACTCAATCACAGTGCAGCAGCCCATTAAAGAGGAGGGAACTGTCCATTTTCTCTGCCCTCCCAATCCGTAACACTTGGATTACACAACACACCGTACGCAAGGATAAAAATTGAGGGTGTCTGTCTGGAAAATAACATGACCCCATCAAGCATGCCAGGGTGAGTAAGGAATAGGCTGCATCCCAAATGACTCCCTATTGGACACACAGCATACTAGAGAGGGTGTACGAGTCATTATTTCATACCAGATTCAGTGTTCCATTATATCACTTTGCGACAGAGAAGCCATACTGGTATAAGGAGTTTTAATTAGCCACAAATTTATAAACTGAAGACACAAAATGATATCTTATTATTGTAATTTTTGTATCTAGTGACAATTCATTGTTTTACTTTTGAGATAGCAATATTTACAGTTCATTTATTCTATAACTTGTGTCAAAATGATTATTTCTTACAGCCCATCGACCATGTTGTGAAAAACAGAAAGCAATTCATAACTTTAGTTACAACCACAGGAACCTGAACATAGTCATGACTTATATTAATTTACTTAATCCATGGAATGATACATAAAGACATACAGTGGTTGGTGGGGTTGCCATAGCTACCTGGCCATTTCTGAGACTTATCTTCAGGCTATTGTGCCATGCACAAACTCAGGAGCTTTTATGCATTGTACTTGATGGCAAAGTCAAAATTACAGTCATTATCCCCATTATCACTTCCTCTTGTCATCATTAGATATGCAGCAATCCAAAAATATTATTTCCCATCTGTTGCTCAATTTTTCAGCACTTTTCTACCCCATCCATGACTCTAAATGGAGTACTGCTGACCAGATATCCATTCAACTTGTAGGTGTACAGTTAGAGAATATACAGTAGCTCATTTCCAGGCATAATTGGTGTTAATCATTCTCCACCCCGGGCGGCACGGTGGTGTAGTGGTTAGCGCTGTCGCCTCACAGCAAGAAGGTCCGGGTTCGAGCCCCGTGGCCGGTGAGGGCCTTTCTGTGCGAAGTTTGCATGTTCTCCCCATGTCCGCGTGGGTTTCCTCCGGGTGCTCCGGTTTCCCCCACAGTCCAAAGACATGCAGGTTAGGTTAACTGGTGACTCTAAATTGACCGTAGGTGTGAATGGCTGTCTGTGTCTATGTGTCGGCCCTGTGATGACCTGGTGACTTGTCCAGGGTGTACCCCGCCTTTCGCCCGTAGTCAGCTGGGATAGGCTCCAGCTTGCCTGCGACCCTGTAGAAGGATAAAGCGGCTAGAGATAATGAGATGAGATTCTCCACCCCTTGATCACGATGAGTTTCTGGTGTTTTGGTTGGTGAGGGTTTTTTTTTTTCCTCAACACAGCAATGGCAGTTAGGTGTTTAAAAATTCCAGCAAAATAGATACACTCCGCAACACCCACTAAAATAAAAATATCTTGACACCAGTGGTTCTATGGTGGTCCCTCTCCAATGATGGAGGAAAGGTAAAGGGGGTCGAAGAAACAATGCAACACAGTGCAACCCTGCTTCGATCCTGAGCTCTGGTTTGTGTGGAAATTTTACATGTTCTGCTTGTATCTGCACTGGTTTCCTCTGGGTTCTCCAGTTTTCTCTCACTGTCTAAAAACATGTCACGAGGTGAGCTGTCTACTCTAAAATTACCCTAGGTGTGAATTAGTATGTGAATATATATGCATGATGGACAGGGATTCCTTCCAAGGTGTATTCCTACCTCCAACCCAATGTTCCCAGGATTCAGGATTTCCAGATTCACCATGACATTGAAGAGGATAAAGCAGTTACTGAAAAATGAATGAACATTTGTATGATGGCCATCATATCCAGTACGAAAATATCCACTAGGTCATTTCCTGTCTTCTACACCCAATCATTTTTTAGTACAATTAATGCCGGCCTTACACCAAATGACTTTCAAGCAATTCCAGTTTCACCGACAAATTTCCAACATAGGAATAAAATCATGAGAGTTTTGCTAGAGTTGGGGCACACTCCAGTCGTTTTGATCTTTTGGTGTATGGTCATCAGAAAAGTTGTCTTAATTCAGTCTTTTTCTCATCTTGGTGTTCTGATAAAATCAGTTGTGTTTAATTTTATCTTTAGTCATGCCTCATACAAAAAGTGACCCTGCAAGAGCCATAGTCTTTGCAAAATCATAGATAATCGCTTGAAAAGTCATTTGGCGTAAGGCCTAGAGTGGTGCTTGAAAGTTTGTGAACCCTTTAGAATTTTCTATATTTCTGCATAAATATGACCTAAAACATCATTAGATTTTCACACAAGTCCTAAAAGTAGATAAAGAGAACCCAAATGAGACAAAAATATTATACTTGGTCATTTATTTATTGAGGAAAATGATCCAATATTACATATTTGTGAGTGGCAAAATTATGTGAACCTCTAGGATTAGCAGTTAATTTGAAGGTGAAATTAGAGTCAGGTGTTTTCAATCAATGGGATGACAATCAGGTGTGAGTGGGCACCCTGTTTTATTTAAAGAACAGGGATCTATCAAAGTCTGATCTTCACAACACATGTTTGTGGAAGTGTATCATGGCACGAACAAAGGAGATTTCTGAGGACCTCAGAAAAAGCGTTGTTGATGCTCATCAGGCTGGAAAAGGTTACAAAACCGTCTCTAAAGAGTTTGGACTCCACCAATCCACAGTCAGACAGATTGTGTACAAATGGAGGAAATTCAAGATCATTGTTACCCTCCCCAGGAGTGGTCGACCAACAAAGATCACTCCAAGAGCAAGGCGTGTAATAGTCAGCGAGGTCACAAAGGACCCCAGGGTAACTTCTAAGCAACTGAAGGCCTCTCTCACATTGGCTAATGTTCATGAGTCCACCATCAGGAGAACACTGAACAATAATGGTGTGCATGGCAGGGTTGCAAGGAGAAAGCCACTGCTCTCCAAAAGGAACATAGCTGCTCATCTGCAGTTTGCTAAAGATCACATGGACAAGCCAGAAGGCTATTGGAAAAATGTTTTGTGTATGGATGAGACCAAAATAGATCTTTTTGGTTTAAATGAGAAGCGTTACGTTTCTCACTCACTGACTCTCATCCTCGCTGGCTCGTAAGAGTGTGGCGCTTCGGCAGATGACCCTCCAGTTCGTTCTGTTCTCGGCAGCGAGCCAGGCTGTGCAGAGGTTAAGTCCGGCCTCTCTCAGGTCAGCCTTAAGCTGGTCAAGCCACCTGGTCCGGGGTCTGGGGCGGGACCAGTGGGGTGGGCCGGGTTCCCTGATCAGGTTGGCCAGCTCGAGAGGTGGTGTTGTTCTGGCTATGTGGCCAAAGAAACAGAGGCGGGTTGATCGGATTAGTCTGGAGACTGGTGGCTGGTTGGTCAGCTGGCGTACTGTGGCATTTGAGGTGAAGTTGTACCACCGGAGCCTCAGTATCCTACGCAGACACTTGCTGTCAAAAGCGTCCAGGAGCTTTCTTGAGTGGCTGTCAGGGTCCAGGCTTCTGCGCCGTACAACAGGATCGACAGTACCAGGCTGTTGTACAGTCTGATCTTAGCATGGAGAGAGAGATGACTGTTGGTCCAGATGGTGGAAAGGGCTGCCATGGCTGCAGTAGCCTGGCCAATGTGGGTCCTGATGTCTGCTGTGCTTTTGCAGTCGGAGGTCAGGATGCTGCCAAGGTAGCTGAACTTCTCCACCACTTCCACCTCCTGGGTGCTGATTACTGGTGTAGCTGGGGACGGTTCGAAGTTGCTTAGGCTTTGGATCTTTGTTTTGTTCCAGCTAATCATCAGTCCCAGTGGTTTGGTTGCCTTGTCCATGACCTTGAGGGCAAGGTGGAGGGTCTGACCTAATTCGGCAAGGATGGCCACATCGTCCGCATAGTCCAGATCAGAGATGGTCACGTTGCCAAAGCTAGCTCCACAGGCACTCTGAGCCACAGTGCTTCCCATCACGTGGTCGATGGCGGTGTTGAAGATGGTTGGTGCCAAAACGCATCCCTGCCGGACGCCGCTGTTTATGAGGAAGGTGTCCGACAGCATCCCATTCACTCTTACGCAGGAGACTGTGTTGGAGTAGAGGAGGGACAGCAAGTCCAGCAGTTTTGCAGGGACTCCCAGGAACTTGAGAATCTTCCACAGAGCTTTCCAGTCCACGGAGTCAAATCCTTGCTTTAAATCCACATAGGCAGCTTAGAGAGGCTTCCTGTACTCCCGTCTCATCTCTGCTAGGAGCCTAAGTGTCAGGATCCTGTCAACTGTGGAGCGGCCTGGGGTAAATCCACTCTGTTCCTGTCGTTGCTTCCGGAGAAGAAGCAGTCGCAGTCTGGTTAGGATGATGTGGGCAAACACTTTCCCTGGGATGCTCAGCAAGGTTATACCCCTGTAGTTGCTGCAGTTGCTCTTGGGGCTCTTCTTCCAAAAGGGGAGAATGATTCCATGATGCCAGTCGGTAGGGATGGTCTCAGAGTTCCAGATGCAGGAGATCAGAGAGTGCAGTTGTTTCACCATGGGTGGGCCGCCGTGTAGCAGCAGTTCAGGAGGAATGCCATCAGCATCAGCAGTCCATCCAGGCTGGAGCTTGTGTATGGCCTTCTCTACCTCATCTGGGCTGGGGGGCTCAGTTGAGATGGACTTGTCCTCAGTGGCCTGGGCTGCTAAGGCATCCAGCTCTGGAGATGGGGGTGGCAGTGGCCGATTGAGGAGTTGAGAGAAGTGTTCTCGCCAGCGATCCAGCTGTTGTTCAGGCGTATCCAGGTCGGATCCATCTAGAGCTGTCACATAGGCTGTGGGAGGGGTTGTTTTCCCTGTGAGGGTTCTGAGTGTCTTGTACAGGGTGCCCTGGTTCCTCCTACGTGCAGCTGACTCTGCTGCATCAGTGAGTTTGTCAAGCCACTGTTGCTTGTCTCTGCGCAGTAGTTGGTTTCTTACCAGGTTCAGGCATCTGTACTCATCTTGTTTCCCTCTCAGTCTGGCCTCTCTCCGTTCCTCCACCACGCTGAGTGTCTCCTCGGATAGAAAGTCCTTCTTTCTGGCTCTCCTACGGCCAAGTACCTTTGCTGCAGAGCTTGTAATATTTTCTTTGAACGCTCCCCAGATTTCCTCCAGACTATCCTCGGTAGAGGGTTCAGATAATACTGCAAAGCGGTTTTGAAGATCGAGTTGAAAACTAGCTTTGACTTCTTCTGCCTTGAGTCTGGACAGATCGAACTTGTGTTGCTTGCTTGACATGGATTTCTTCTGCAGGTGCAGGCTGATAGTCATGGCAAGCAGCCGATGGTCTGTGTTTCCAAATTCCGCACTGCGGTAGACCCGGCAGTCAATGGAGGTATGCCAACACCTACTGGTAAGGATGTGGTCCACTTCCTTAGTGGTGTGGCCATCATTACTAATCCATGTCATGCAGTGGATTCTCTTGTGTGGGAAGAAGGATCGTTCAGAGCGAAGGTTGTAGCTAGAGCAGAACTCCTGTAGTCTCCTGCCGTTGTCGTTGCAGGTGCCTGTACCATGGGGCCCAAGTGACCTCTCAAACCCCTGTGTCTGTGCCTAGTGTGGCATTTAGATCCCCTAGAACCCAAATGATGTCGTGCCTGGAAATCCCGGCTGTGAGGTCTGACAGCTTAATGTAGAAATCGTCCTTTTCAGCGTCAGAGGCTGCATCTGTTGGAGCGTAAGCTACGATGACTGTGATCCTTCCATATTTATGTTGTAGGCGGGCTAGGAGCAGCCTATTGTCAACGTCTACGTTTGGAGAAAGGAAAACACTGCATTCCAGCATAAGAACCTTATCCCATCTGTGAAACATGGTGGTGGTAGTATCATGGTTTGGGCCTGTTTTGCTGCATCTGGGCCAGGACGGCTTGCCATCATTGATGGAACAATGAATTCTGAATTATACCAGTGAATTCTAAAGGAAAATGTCAGGACATCTGTCCATGAAGTGAAACTCAAGAGAAGGTGGGTCATGCAGCAAGGCAATGACCCTAAATACACAAGTTGTTCTACCAAAGAATGGTTAAAGAAGAATAAATTTAATCTTTTGGAATGGCCAAGTCAAAGTCCTGACTTTAATCCAATCAAAACGGTGTGGAAGGACCTGAAGCGAGCAGTTCATGTAAGGAAACCCACCAACATCCCAGAGTTGAAGCTGTTCTTTACGGAGGAATGGGAGAAAATTCCTCCAAGCTGGTGTGCAGGACTGGTCAACAGTTACTGGAAACGTTTAGTTGCAGTTATTGCTGCACAAGGGGGTCACGCCAGATACTGAAAGCAAAGGTTTACATACTTTTGCCACTCACAGATATGTAATATTGGATCATTTTCCTCAATAAATAAATTACCAAGTATAATATTTTTGTCTCATTTGTTTAACGGGGTTCTCTTTATCTACTTTTAGGACTTGTGTGAAAATCTGATGATGTTTTAGGTCATATTATTGATGCAGAAATATAGAAAATTCTAAAGGGTTCACAAACTTTCAAGCACCACTGTACATCACTCTGTGACTAATAATGCATTGTCTTTAGATGTAAGAGGTTGTCAGGCTAGTCCTTTAAAAGTCTTCTAGTGAAGCTGCATAAGCTGCATGCAAAATCTCCATCCATCCATCCATTATCCCTAGCCACTTATCCTCTGCAGGATCGTGGGCAAGCTGGAGTCTATCCCAGCTGACTATGGGTGAGAGGCGGGGGTACACCCTGGACAAGTCACCAGATCATCACAGGGCTGACACATACAGACAAACAACCATTCACACCTACAGTCAATTCAGAGTCACCAATTAACCTAACCTGCATGCCTTTGGACTGTGGGGGAAATCCATGCAGACACGGGGAGAACATGCAAATGCCACACAGAAAGGGCTTGAACCCAGAACCTTCTTGCTTTAAGGCGACAGTGCCAACCACTACACCACCGTGCTGCCCATGCAAAAATCACTTGGCATTTAAATGCACATCAGTTGAACACTCAGTATTTGAGGCCATACTCAAACCAGGGAAGAAGTGCTTCAAAAGAAGGAAGGAATAAAACATTGTTTACCAGTTAGTTCTGACAGAGAATGTGAAAAACACATTACAACCATGAAACCTTTCACTATCACTCCTCAGCTTCATTAGCATGGAAGTTGCAGCTTGGAAACCAAGACAAGCATTAGAAAAACATTGAATCAGCATTCATAATACAACTGTGATCATTCATATTGTTTCTCTGGATTTTTATCTTCTTTAAAAAGAATATAGATGGAACTGCCAGGCCAAATGTTATTGGAGGCCATTTGTTTTGATTAATCAAAGAGAAGTTTAGCTTCAACACTGCTTAGACATTCGGCATGGGGAGGCTCAATATCCAAGGGATGGAGATAGTCTCATTTCTCATTTTTAGTGACAGCGATATTGTGATAAATACCTGAGAGCAGAGGGGATTCACTTATGAGACTGAAGAAGGCTGATTGGCATGGAATTATTCATAGAACAGCAGTGGTGCCTCCTTCCATACTGTGCTGAATTAGTTCGATTTTATTTTAAGCCAATAGTATATAGGTGACCCTGAAGGTGACGGCATAAATTACAAAGTTCCAGCTTTGGGAAGTGTCTGTGAAAGCTGTTTAATAGGGCCATAGTTTATTCTAATTAACAAAGACAACACTAAACTGTGTCAAGAGGCAGAAATCCCTTGATTAGAATTTAGTGAATAAACGCTTTTTCTGCCCTTTCCCAGGCTTTAAGAACTGTGATTATTGTGCATGACACTAAATCGATAACTTTGGATTTTCAGCCCAGTTAAGCCAGTTAGTCTGTGGCATTAGGGGCCTGAGAACAAAGTCCCAAAGAGAGCTGGAAGAAATGGATCAGGTAGCTCTAATTGGAATCTATACATCAAAGGTATGCACCAAAGATAGTATCTGCTGACACATTCATTACAAGAATTACCTGCCACTAGGTAACCTGGTGCAGTATTTCTTTTGTGTATTTCTAAGGAATATCTTTACAGTATAAAGCATTTATGAAGAAAATGCCAAAGGACTTGGTTATTGTTTTAATATGCTGATACATTATATGGCTCAAAGCTTTTGGACACTCGACCATCACACCCATATGAGCTATTTTAACACCCCATTCCAGATTTAGCACTCATTGCTCTTCTTGGAAGGATTTCCATTAGATTTTGGAGCATGGCTGTGGGAATTTGTCCATTTATCCAAAAAAGCATAAGTGAGGTCAGGCACTGATGTTGGGTGAGGAGGCCTGGGGTGCAGTCAGCTTTCCAATAGTCCCCAAGCATAACGAAATCATCACTTGTTTACCACAATGCATTGTGGGGGATAGCTGGGGTCAATAGTTGAGCGTTATGACGGATGTTGGATTAAATGAGAACTGAAGGCAAAATTTTTATTATCAAAATTCTATTTATCTCATTTTATAAAATGTAGGAATGCATTTCTGACAGCTATTTTGTCACTGCTATAGCAAGTTATGAGTGTTTGAAATATGCTGTGTAATATATCAGTCCATATATCAAAGCAATGGCCATAAAAGAGATTCGCTGAGACCTGTGCAAGACTTCGTAGGACGGAAGTAAAACGTACAGTGGAAATCAAAGTGACCAACATCTATCAACATTGTCAAAAGACGCACGCGTCCTCCTTCAAATGCTGATGTAATCAAGCCGGAAGTTTTCCCTGTGTCCGAAATCGCTCCCTACTCACTATATAGGACACTATATAGTGGGGACGCCATTTTGTAGTGCTGTCCGAAACCTTAGGGAGGATCATATAGTAAATGCGCTCAGTATAATATGTATTTATCACAAAAATACATGCATGTATTTATTATTTTGAAAACCCACCAGCTGCCTGACCTGGCGCGTTTTAATTGTGAGACAGTAATGATGTAAATACCAGTGCAACAGACTAGTCCTTATCCTGTCGTCTTTCCAACTCTTCTCTACTCCACGTTGGTTTGAAGTCGTATGGAATAATCTCCATCACTGATGAAGCTGACAAATCTCGAAATTAACCTAAATTGGAATGATATGGCGATCTGGCCGCTGTGTAAATAGTTTTCAAAATGGCGGCGGCGCTCAGAGCGGCCCGTGGCATAGGCAATATAGGCAAATGCTAAGGGCGCTGCGTCCATCCAGGGGCGCAGAAACGGGGGGAGAAAAATTATGACTTCCACTATTCTGAAAACGAGTCAGCATTATAATGTCTTAGCCTAATTTAATTGTACAGCAAAGCATGTAGTCAGGGTGCGATTTGTCAAAAACAGCGGGGTGGGGTGTGGTGGTGGTTGTTAATCATGAAACAATAAGCGCTCAAGTGCGCATCCACAGCTATTCTCTGTTTTGGCCATGTAATAGCCTAAGTGTTGTTGGCTAAAGAGTGTTTTTGCATAACGTAGATAACTGACATAGATCTGTTGCTTGTTTTGAATATGGGTGCACTTGGAGCAGTCTGTCGGTGTCATTGAGCAGTCTGGGCTGAAGTAAAGGTCTTTTATGCACCGAACACGTTTCGCAGCGAGATATTCCAATGGTGCCTGGCACGTTTTTTTTTTTTTAATAAAACAAAAGTTGCTTTGTTGATCTGTGTTCTCATTAAAATGACAGTTTAGCAGCTCATTCAAGCAACCATGTTGCGAAGAGCTTCCTGGAGGAAAATATAATAAATGCGTTGAAAACAAGAAACAATCTCAGTGCGTCAAGACTGCAGGGAAACGAAACAAGCACTCAGATGTGTTCTCTTTACCAGCGCCGGCGATTGCTATAGGCGACCTAGTGTGCCCAGGGGCGCCAAGGGCAACCAAAACCCCACCAAAAAGGAGGGATGGAGTTATTGAATGGAGATGTTACCAAGTGCATCAGTGGTGTACAGTGTTTTCAACCACAGTGCTGCCGAACTCTAGTACCGCGGAACACTAGTGTGCCGTGAGAGATCACCAAGTGTACCGTGGAAAATTATAGAATGACTGTATATTGTAAATATTGGCAACAGCGTTTTGGTTTCAGTCAACATTTTCTACTGGTGATGTGCCTTGAGATTTTTTCATTGAAAAAAGTGCGCCCTGGCTCATGAAAGGTTGAAAACCTTTTTTACAACACCTCTGATGCGGCTGGGGATGTAGAAATACGCGCTCCTTACCTCTGCTGTTACACTACCTGTGACAGTAGCTTCTGCTGAAAGAAGCTTTTCAAAATTAAAACTGCTGAAGACATACTTAAGGTCAACAATGAGTCAAGAACGTCTGAATGGGCTTGCTCTAATGAGCATCAACCAAGAGATCTCAAGAGAAATATCATTTGATGATATTATCAAGGAATTTGCCATTAGGAAGACCAGACGAGTCCCATTGTAATGTTACTTCAATAACAAAGTACCCATAATAGCACTTTTGTTTGAAAATACAGCCTATTGATGTCCTAACAGGGTGCTTAAGTTTGCACAATTTCGAATTGTAGAATTTTTTATTCATTTAATTTGTTAATTCTTCAGAGATGACTTAACTTTGAATAGCAAAAAAGAAACTAAAAATAATTTCTTGTTTATTGTCCATGCACTACACTTTGAACAGGGTGCGGAAGAGTTTTTGCCCATTATATGGAGATATGTATTGAATTTGTGTGGTCATTTTACTTTGTGACACTTTATGTGAATAATGATTAACAATAATAACAATAATGAAAAAGATAAAAATGACTTCTTGTTTATTGTCCATGCACTGTACATTGTTTAATAGTAATAGAATAGAGTGATTAGATTAAAGTGTTATTTAGATGTTATTAGAGGGTTTTTTCTGGGGGGGCGCCAAAACTCAATCTCGCCTAGGGCAGCCAAAGACCTAGAGCCGGCCCTGGCGGCGCTGATACTACACGTTTGAAGTCTCGCACAAGTCTCATGAAGATCGCGCGCGAATAAGCGACACCTGCCGTGGACCATACAAACTGCATTCAATATGGCTGAAAACCGAAAAGGCCAATAAGTGTAATATAATATGTCAATACAAGTTAGGATATAGAGATCTTGCAGTCACGTGACCGGAAAGTACACAACCCCCATCTTGTCGGTCAAAAACACCGCTGAATACTGCTGCACTCGTGTACAGAATGGATCAATTTCAACCGACGGACTACACGGCTCATTTTTCTAATGAACAGATAACTAGATATATGTCTAAAATAAACGATCTACAGATTTGTGACCCTTATGGCTTTCCGGATGGAGTTTTCACGACCGGATTTTGAACTGCCAGGAATACCCAGACGTGTATAATTACCTCATTAACTTTCCCTCGCTGTTCAGTGGTGAAGCACTGCGTGCTTATAAATCTCTGGACAGTTATCGCTACAGAAATTCAGGATTTGTCAGCGACTCAGATGTGGCATCTTGTAAACAAGAAAATAATCCTCATTGGATGGGTAAGTCACTTAAGTATTGAGTATAGCACTGACCAGCTGATTATAGAATAGAATAAGGTAATTCCAAATCGTCCGTCTTGTTTACATGGATCTGGCGTTGGAGAGGTAGAGGCTTGGCAGTGGAGATTTGAGTGGCTGTTTTCTGAGCTTAGTCAACAGGCCGGCTCTGCAGCCTCGCTTTTGCTTCCACTCCCGGCGCCGCCTCCTTCGCTTTGCTTCCGATAACAATCCACGGAGACCCCGCTGGTCTCGCCATCTCGTCCGGAATGTTTTTTTTTTTTCTCGTCCAGAATGTTGTGCATGCGATGGAAATCGCTACAAACCGTCATTTTCTGCTGGAAACCAATGTCCAGTAAGTCCATACGGTTGTAGTGGATATTGAAGTCCGGTACAGACGAACAACACGCAGAAATACACACAAAAAACATAAAAACCGTGCACAGGTAGGGAGAGCTTGTAGCCGCAGCCGTTGTAGTAGAATTGTATATAGTAGGGTTTTCCAGAAGAAAAGGTAGAAGTAAAAGCAGAAGTAGAACCAGAAGTAGAAGTAGAAGTAGAAGGCGGAATATGGCGTTTGACTGACACGATGGCGTCTGTCACAATCTGGATCGGCTGTGACGTCACATGCAAGTGCTCCATAAGGTTAATAAAACCAAAAAAGTAATTGAATAAACACGTTAATTAAGAAATAAAGCAAGTTTAAAAATTACTTCAGTTCCCCTTTAATTTTATGCGAGAGGAGCGATTTTGCCGTGCTCTGTTGTAGAAGACAATGAAATTGGTGATTTAAAGAGGTGGATAACATGTCGAGGGTTTACAGCAGGAAAATCGGAATCCAAACCTTGGTGAGAAGGTAAGAGTCTAGATCGAGTCTACCACACTGTACAACAACATCAAATCTCAGAATGTCTTATTTCTTAAACTTTATTGAGAAAACAAATCTACCTGAATATCGCGAATTGTATGTAGCCTCTCTAAAATTGGCTGTAATGTTTATAGTGTTCATGGCGAAGTTACGTTCATGTTAGGCCGACTGCCAGGTCCTGCGGCCAGGTATAGCAAAACTTTATCAGCCTAATCAACGAAAATGTGCAAACAGCATAAATAATTTGTATGCTAAATAATTTCATTCCTAATTTTGAAACATTTTGCTACATCTAGTCAAATCTTAAGAAATAAACTATTTTGTAAGTCTAATCTGGATTTATTTGTTGAACATGGGTTGAACTTAATTTTTGGTGTATTTTACAGAGTGAAAGACGTAATAAACAGTGGATTAAATCACTACGTATGTGACCCAGATGGTGATGCGTTAATAAATGCCGCTAGTGAGGTACACTGAACATTATACATAGCTGAAAGAGAACCCTCGGTGGTTTGGGAGTTTTCGGTCCGACAGGCTCGTTCGGCTGCAGAATGCTTCGATACGTTGAGAGGCAAAGACCGAAGAATGCTTCTTTGCTTTGAAATATCGCTAGTTTCAGAGGATGAACCGTGTCGATTGTTATAATCATCTATAACTGAAGGCCATTCCGCAGACCATGGGAATACTACTGGACCACAGTTTAAGTACGTCTTTTTCCCACCAGAGAAATATAAACTACAAACACTTGTCCATTTCAATTCAGTTTGAAGGTTTTCGTTGCGGATTAAACTTATCCATTTCTTTCTTCTTTCCTTCACGACTGGCAGCTGATAAAAGCTAAAATTTGGTGTCCTCTTTGTTGTGGAGACACAGTAAGGCACACAGCAATTCACTTTAGGCACAGTTAAAACCAGTTAGACAGAACAATGCAGTATTTAACAATGACAAAAGTAAACAATACGGCGGAGCTGACCCCGGGTATCACCCGTAATGCATTGCGGTAAACAAGCGAGGACATAGTTATGGGTTAGGGTCATTCATCCTGAAGGTGTTCAGTGGGGTTGAGGTCAGGGCTCTGTGCAGGCCACTCAAATTCTTCCACTCCAACCCTGGCAAACCATGTCTTCATGGACCTCAGTTTATGCCCAGGGGCATTGTTATACTGGAACGTGTTTAGACCGCTTAGTTCCAGTGACATGAAATTATAATGCTACAGCATATAAAGACATTCTAGACAAGTGTTTGTGTGCTTCTAACTTTCTGGCAACAGTGTTTGAAAGGTCCATGTTTTGGTGACATGGTCAGTCATACTTTTAGCCATTTAGTTTATAGCAAGGAATGATTTGATGACTTTATTCTATGATAACAGTGCATTCCTCAATGAAACCATGTAAACTCAGAGTTGCATCACAAGGCCCACAACAATTCTGTAAAATATCCAGGGTGTACAAACAGCATGTGGACATGCAGTGACTGACTAACTGACTTTTTTTTTTTCCAACACCTTCCCTTCTAGGATCTATAGACACAAGAAATACACAAGTTTAGTCTTATTTAGTGCCTTAGGGAAGACAAAATAAAATCGCTTTTAGTAATTCACACAGACACCTGTGTGAATGTACATTCTCAGATTACCAACCCCAGCGCTCGGCCCAGCAGAGGTTCAGAGCAACAGACTTCTTCAACCATTTCTTTATCTAAACAGCAAATCTAAGGCTCAGTGGGAATTCAGCCATTAGATAGTGGACACGTTCAATACGTCTACAGAGAGATGGACGTCATTAACAACAAAGACACCCCATTCACCTGCAACAGCTAACTCCACAATTATTGGCACCCTCTAAGAGAATGGGCAAAAGTGATAAACGGTACATGGATTTTAGATGGGTCTCTCAACACAAAAATGACATGATAATTCACTTAAAGGTAGACTGCCTTTCAGATTTTTCAAGTTTAGGTCATAAAAAGAATTTTCCCTGACACCCAATTATTTTTGTTTAATGGACCGAAAGCTACTGAATTCAAATCACAGACTTCAATTTTATTCATTTTTTTTTTTTTAAATAGAACAATTAATGAATTTAAGGCCACATGGCCCTAAACTCTCTGCTACATTTTCTTGCTTCACAATGACCCAATTCAAGATATTATGTCATGCATCACGTGGTGGGCTTTCCCCGTTCGCTCAAGGCATTGTGGGATACGAATTTGAAACAGGAGAGAAAAATGGAGGACGCGAGTGTGCGAATGAAATGTGAAAGACCGACTACAGTAACAGAAAGTGAGAAGAAATCTATATTATTTACCAGCTGGGAGGTCCATATCATGAAATACCGTGACAGAGGTCTTGAAAGTACTGAGCAAGGCCCTCTGGGCCGAGGTCTGTATTTAAGGCCGAGGTCACGGTATTTCACCATACGGACCGACCTTAAGTTGGTAAATAATATATTTATTTTTTTCTTTACCAAATTCTAACAGAAAATGAGAGCGCCCAAAAGGGAAAACCGAGCCGAGCCACCATTTTGAATCCTCATTCACGGCTGTAATGCAAATTGCTCCCTCCTCGGTATACAAGTGCACTTCCATGGCAGGAAAAAAAAACTACATTTTGCCGCCTATGTAGTCCCCTATTTATACAAAATTGAGTTATTTAGGATTCAGCCATGTTTTTGCTCAGCGTTAGCAAGTTAGAGGTTTTTAGCTTTCTCCTGAAATGTTTTCTTTTATTTCTTCTTCCTCAGGGTAGTAAAACTCGCTTTTGCTGTGAACACTGTCGTTATCGCTATCCATGCTGTAAAATTAATGCTATTTTCCTGAGAAGTGCTGGCAAAATGTATAAGATTTTTGATAATCTTATAAATAAATCTTATAAAAAAGATAAATGTTGACAAAAAATGTTGACCTCGATGTGATCAGCTGTTCGTTTAGCGACAGAATGATGTTAATGTTCGTGCACGGCATGGACGTCACTAGGATTGAGAGATGGGGGGGCTTAGCCCCAGGAATGTGTTATGCGTGCACGCGCTGAAATTTTTTTTATTGTTCCTACATAGGCTTCGTCAATTATTCATTATTTGAAGAACATTTATCAGAATCTGTTATCTGGATCACTTTCTTTTTCTACCCTGCTATTTCTCTCCTAAGTCTTCAGGATATCTTCTTTATATTAACAAAATAAGTCTAAATCAGTTCATTAGATGTTTGCAAATATCTCCATCAATGCATTTGGTAAAAATTAATTAGGTTATATTACAAATAAAGCTATTTATTTCAGTCTGATGCACTGAACAGGAGACAACATAATGGTGTGGTGCTTTATTTAATTAGTTTAGTTACAACTAGCTTAGGCCAGACCAATTTAATTCGTTGGTTCTCGGATTTTTTCAGGAAAAATATGAAGCGAGCGCGCGAAATAAAAATAAAATTAAAAAATGCTCTGATGGTAAAATTAGCGGTGGAAATAGAGGGCTTTCATAATAGAGAAACAAAACAAAGACAATACATTATTGTTACACATTTCATATGGCTCTTTTAATAGCTTATCTTATTTCCACCCATATGCATTAAGAGCTAGCTCTGGCTGCACGTCTTTTATCAGGCAAACCAGTAAACAGATAGGCTAAACGATTGAATTAGTCAATTGAACATCTACAATGCACAGAAAAAAGATTTGACCAGGAGAATGATTTTTTGTTTGCCCCTCACATCATCTCATCTCATTATCTCATCTCATCTCATTATCTCTAGCCGCTTTATCCTTCTACAGGGTCGCAGGCAAGCTGGAGCCTATCCCAGCTGACTACGGGCGAAAGGCGGGGTACACCCTGGACAAGTCGCCAGGTCATCACAGGGCTGACACATAGACACAGACAACCATTCACGCTCACATTCACACCTACGCTCAATTTAGAGTCACCAGTTAACCTAACCTGCATGTCTTTGGACTGTGGGGGAAACCAGAGCACCCGGAGGAAACCCACGCGGACACGGGGAGAACATGCAAACTCCACACAGAAAGGCCCTCGCCGGCCCCGGGGCTCGAACCCAGGACCTTCTTGCTGTGAGGCGACAGCGCTAACCACTACACCACCGTGCCGCCCCCATCAATCAATGAAATATATAAATCAAACCCACCTCCACAGAGTTGTAGTCCAAGTTAGCACATCGCAGGGTAACAAGCTCACAGCATCTTGAGTACAACTGTGCAAAGTTTTCCCCCTCTTGAATTTCGACACACCTGTCAAAGATTTTACGCTTCTGTTCGCTGAATATCCTAACAATCACAAACACAGGCTTTGCAGGATTCCCCTCCACAGGCATGTTTCTTCCACAAGTCTTTATCTAAAGTGAAAGGGGCGATTTGATTGGTTTTCGACATCACGTGACCTCAACCTGCAGTCGATTTCAATTTTTTTTTTCATTTTGCATTTTCTTCAAGCGGCGATTCCGAGAACCAACTAATCGAATTGGTGTGGCCTTAGTTCAAAATCCTAGTGAAATCTGACAATACAGACAAATATGAATGTTTCTCAAACATTTATTCTGCCAAATGAGAATACAGTATACCTTAACCCTTTGGGGGACACTTAGTTTTCAGAGCAGATATCAAACAAATAAATAAGCTTAAACTGATAGTGAAGTTTAGAAAGAAAATTTGCTCATCATTTCTGTCCTATCTCAAAAACAGCTTTCATTATTTAAGTGCCAGCTAGAGCTACTTTACGAGATGGGCTAAAACACAAAGAAAAAAACTAAGGTCTTACTTGGAAGGGTAGTCCCTGAGCCCCTAACATTGAGGTAACTGTAACAATTCGCTTCAGATAGTCCCTTCTCTCTGTTATCTCATGTGCATTTGCAGACACCATCATCCGTACAACATCTCCCTGTTGGCTAGTTGCCTGATATCCTTTCCATGCAACAACACAGTCCTTATGGGACTGTGTCATGCCATCCTTATTAAAGACAGACAAAGCTTTTTTCCAATTTCTGCAACCACAACTGACCAAAGCATCATGCTTGATGTTTTTGCCAAACACTCTGCATGGGAAGCAGAAAGCAGCATTCAGGTTGACTGAATACTCTAACCATGTGTACTTAGCAAACCAGCTGTGGTGAAATGCCCTCTTCTGTGTACCAAAGATGTCTTGTGGATAGCTATTCAGCTTTACCTGTCTGGGCCCTGTGTCTTTATCACCTAAATCACTAAGAGAAGATGCTGCAGCTTCTTGATCCTTTTCTTCCTCTTGGCCTCCTTGCTCACCTTCTGTCTCTGTTTCAGTTTCTTCTCTCTCTAGATCTATTTGCTCGACCTCCTCTGAATCTGGATTCACTTCCTCTCTCTGACTTGAACTTGCCTGATGCTCATTTTCCTCCTCAGCCTCTCCTGCCTCACCCTTCAAGGAGTTCAAAAACAAAATTAACATGATGAAACCCTGAAGTTAAATTAATATCATATCTTCCAAGATTGCTAGATGACGTTGGGAATGGGGTTAGCCTACCACCAAAATAAATGCATTGGCTGATTATCTGACATGGCAATGTACAGGAGGCCTACAGTAGCCTATGACTGTTCTCATTAAATTAAATTATTATAAAAAATTCATTAATTCATTAAATATTTTGTTGTGTAGGCCTACTGTATGTAAGCTGGCCTATCTTTAACATCCAATGAGACTAGTTTAGACTATAGGCTAAGCCTAGACAGGGAATACAAGTCAAGTTGGCCGGAACTGAATATGAAATAAGGGGCTAGTTTATGCCATGCAAGACGGTTAATTCAACAGAAATAGAGGTGCACTAAAGGCGCTGATCAGACAGGAGCAGCTGAGTGGGCCATCGCTTGCCATTTGTTTTTATCCAAGCTTGATTAAGGCATATAAATATGGGGATTACTTTATTTTCACCCTTATAGCATTCAACTGGAGGTGGATAGCCTACTGTGCATGTTGTTGTTGTTTTTTTGATAGCCTGCACATCAGTGCTGATATGGTAACTTCTGACCAGGGGTGTCAGAAGCATGTTTAATGTGGGGGGGACACACTGGCAGGGGGTCTGGGGGTCCTCCCCCAGAAAATTTTTAATTAATTAGATGCCATTTCCTGCATTCTGGTGTATTTTTAACAGGTTGTTAAACACCTAATTTTACCTACAAAAGTCACTTAATTCAATGACTATTTTAGAGACTCAACAATAAGTCCTCATTCAACAACTAGTCCATATATTCATCAGCCTGTTTTTAGACCCACCGCTATGCCTAAGATAATGAGATGAATGTGACACAATTTATCACCAACAATGACTTTGAGTGCATTTTACTTTTTATTTTGTGTTTCCTTTTTTTAGTTTTAGATGTAACACAGCATGCCACTGGGCCAAGCAATAGTGACACTCAACTGTATGTTTAAAAATAAGAATATTCATAATTTCACACAATGACCAGGCATGACATGGCATCAAGCAAATTTCATAACACAAAATCACACTGTGTCAAGCAACGGTGACACATAAAAAATAACTTCACACAATGAACAGGTGCAATTTTGTTCACCACCAACAGTGACTTTAGTGGGTGCATTTGACTTTTTTCCGATTTAGTGATACTCATAACAAAAATGGCATGGCATCATGCAGTCTTCATAACACAAAATCACAATGTGTCAAGCGACGACACATAAAAGAGAACTTCACACAATGAACAAGTGCAGTTTTGTCAACCTACATGCAATGGTGGTACTACAGTAACATTTACAGATTAGTACAACAAATAGATTTATAGATAGAACTCCTTCTTACATTGATGCCACCACAATTTCTACCACTTCATAACTTTTATCCCCCTTTCCTTCACAATCCACCTGGAGTAACATCCATCTCTTTCCATCGCTTTCCTTTCTACTATTCCTTCCCTGTACACTGATTTCCCATCTTACTTTCCAGAAAACTGTCAAAGACCAGACAAAACAAGGAATCAATAAATATCATCAGAGCAGACTTGACCTCATTCTTGGCATTACAATAAGGTCGGCCTACTGGGTTTGAGTTAAATGATAGCTAACATTAAGCTAGCTGATACATCTCCTAACATTGACTAGCCAGCTAACTGCACTAACATTTCCATTGGGAAAAAAAAAAAACCCTGTCCTGTGGGGAAATTCTGACTGACTTTCTGCTTCTTTGTAAAGAATGTCCTTATGTCCATTGTGTCTGGGGAGGAGCAAATACTGCAAACAATTCATCATCAACCAAGAATACCCCATTAGGCTAAGCTTATTTCATTGTTTAGTTGAACATTAATTTAACGTGGCCTAGGGTTAATTTTGAGGGCATAAAACAAAAGAATAAGGTTTTAGCAAAAGCTAGACATTGTGAGGTGGCAATGGGGATGACGTCACCTCCTCCACTTTCCAGCAGCTGCACCAAAATGTTTCTGCTCGCGCTGAGATTCACTTCACTCGCGCGCGGTGAGCTGTTGTAGGTAACGCCCGGAAAACCCGGAGTGGATTTTCAGTGGTCTGTGTATTCTCTTATCCATCAAGTGGAATGGATTCTTTCACGAAGCAATAGAACCGGCGCTGGGTGAACTCATATTTTATGTTAAATGTGGGGGGTCCAAATGAAGAATTATAAAATGTGAAGCGGACGTGTCCCCTTCATATTCAGTGGTGGCGACGCCCATTAAAAACACTGAAAATTATATGGGGGCTTGGGAACACTTGGGGGGGGGGCTTAAGCCCCTAGCCTGGGCCCGCCCATCCTAAGTGTGACGCAACACGAGGGCCTGTTACAAGCTTAGGGCCTCTGCATGCTCTTGCGACAAGGCTTTCGCAGATAGCTTTTCGCAGACAGTTGTAATTTATCGTTGAGTGGGGAGTAATAGGCGTGCGCGATGTTATTCAACGCCACAACGCAAGGGGGCGCGAAGTCGCGAAATCGCTAGGAGTAGTTGGTGGGTGTGGTTAGTGGAGTGTTTATCCTCCGGTTACTTATAATGACTAGAACTGGAGTCGTATAGATGTACGTACTTCCTCACTTCCTCGATCAACCGCTCTTCGTGCTGCTCCATCTTCGCTCGTGTTTTTAAAAATGGCGGTAGTGAA
Source organism: Neoarius graeffei (assembly GCF_027579695.1). NCBI lineage: Eukaryota > Metazoa > Chordata > Actinopteri > Siluriformes > Ariidae > Neoarius > Neoarius graeffei. The sequence goes on along the minus strand of NC_083578.1, from coordinate 60,336,694 downwards.
AACAAACCAAACTGGGAAAGTAGGGAAGCGGAAGTGCGCGTACAGCGGATGTAGAGCGGACCAATCAGAGCCCTCTTGTCTGCGACGCTGTCTGCGAGGCTTCTGCGGTGGTCACAATTTTTGGGAGGTGCGCGCAGAGCGTCTGCGAAGGTGGGGGGGCTACGCAGACGCTATCTGCAACGCCGTCTGCAAGGACTGGGTTGTCAGCATAAATTGGCCTTTAGTCTGGCAAGGCAAGCTATCTCCAGCTCTTCCAAGCTCCCGAAAAATCGGGAGCCAATCAACTTTGAGCATCTCCAATGGCCCTGGGTAGAGGCGTGTTCAAGGCAGTGATGTAGTAGAACTGCGACCGGAAGCCATAGATTGTTTACAGAATCTATGCCGGAAGTGCTTCATTCACTAGAAACATTACGAACATGGAGCAGCGGCAAGCCTTTGACACAACGGTAGATGCTGTATTGAAAGCATTCAACGGGAAGTTCTCATTGAAAACGGAGCAAAGAGCAGCCCTGGAGGTATTTATCTTCTTCCTGTTACTCAAGCAGTTTCCGTCGCGTCACATACGTCAGAGGAAAGAGTGATGTGATTGGTTTAAGCTTCGTCACAGCCTTTTCTGGCTTCGACCAGTAGCAAACTGAGGCATTTCAGGGAGGCGGGTCAACCACGCCTTTGGGAAACGGTTGGGCTTAATATCTTTGCCAGACCAAATGCTCGCAGAGCTTTGAAGTTGCGTTAGCCAGACTATTAAGCTCCCCGAAAATAGATCTAACGACGTCCATGGTGCACGGTCAATGTAAACCTGTAGATGGCAGTAATGCAACACTGTGGATGCCAGCTGCCGTAAAACCCAAAAGAAGAAGAAAAAGAAGGTAAACCTGCTCATGCGCACACGTACTTGCTCTGTTTGCTTGACTGCAGGAAGCGAGCAATTTCATGCACATTATTTGCTCGGGAATCCCCTCAAATTAAATAACTTCCCAGCCACAGAATGGGCTGTTTTTTTTTTTTTTTTTTTAGATATTACAGAAATAAACATATATCACAATGACCAAATTTCAGAGGGAACTAAATTTCACCAGTTTTATGAAATCAAAAGGCCATCTAGCTTTAACTGTCCATCCAAAACACCAAAAGAGTTCCTGGACATAAAATCAATTTTCATCATCAACTGATTTAAATCCTATTGAAAATCTGTCTGAATTTAAAAAGTACAAACCTAAAAATATGAACAGGCTTCGAATGTTCTGTATGGTGTTTCAAGATCTATCTATAAGACACTCCAATCGTGTTAGCCATTACAAAAAGATTTTCAGATCTGTTCTTCTCTCAAGTGAAGGCCTCCATCAGGACCCTGACCAGTGTGAAGGGGTTACTGAAGATAAATGAATCAATGAATGATTTTTTTTCCCCCTCACTCTAATGAAGGGTGCTAATCATTCGGAAAACATTATAATAAATTAATTTACATGAGAATAGAATGTATTCATATTATAATAGTTATATTTTAAAATGATTTTATTCTAGCTGAAGTTAGACCCCCAAAAGGCTTAGTTATGTGAATGAGTTTTGCTGTTTCTTTTTTTAGTCGCAGTGAATATACTTGTGTGTTTTTGAATCAATTCATTAATTAATATGAATGAAGGACCATTTCAAAACATTTTCATTAGTCAACAAGCCTGATGTGTTGTGTGCTGTCCTGCTGCTTCATTAACCACTGCATCTGGCAAGGTTTATTAACATGATATTTCAGAGTACATTGGAACTGCTCTAGTAAAATACCCATCCACTAGGGTTGTACAAGACAGTGCATACTTAGTGTCGGTCCCAAGCCTGGATAGATTAAAGGCCCAGTGTAAGTTTAGCGTGAGCTAAACTGGTTATTAACCTTCTGAAAACAAAGCCTCATAAAGTCTCATATACTATGTTCAAGGATTAACATAGGTATCTAGTGCTTTGTGGGACAAATAAGGATCAAATATCCTTAAAATGGAAATTATTGAATGTGTATTTTAGATATTAGATATTTTAGGGGAAAAGCATGATGGCCTGTAAGAGTGAAACAAATTAACAAACCCAACACACAGCAGCAAAACCAAAAATACAACAGCAAATTCAGAAACGCAACAGCCATCCATTATCTGTAACCGCTTATCCTGTGCAGGGTCATAGGCAAGCTGGAGCCTATCCCAGCTGACTATGGGCAAGAGGCGGGGTACACCCTAACCTGCATGTTTTTGGATTGTGGGGGAAACCAGAGCACCCAGAGGAAACCCACACAGACACAGGGAGAACATGCAAACTCCACACAGAAAGGCCCCTGTTGGTCACTGGGATCGAACCCAGAAGGTGAGGAGACAGTGCTAACCACTACATCACTGTGCCGCCCCTAAACACAACAGCATTAACTGAAAATCAAAAGCTTAAGTCCTTATTGGCTGTTTGGACATGGTCTATGACTATGAAAATGAAAACTACATTTTCAGTCTGATATATAGTTAGTCTAGTGAAAATTGTATGCAAAATTACTTGTGCTATTCCGCTGAGGAGTAAATCATTCTTCTGTATAGCAGAGTTTTAGGGTCCTCATACTCATATTAATGCAATGTTGACAGCATATAAAATAGTTCAATAATGTATTCACTGGCCACTTTAATAGGAACTTGTTCTTGATTCTAAGATACCTGTCCTTTGCTGGCAGGAGTGGAACCCAATGTGTTCTTCTGCTGTTGTATGCTGAGATGCTTTTCTGCTTACAGTTGTAAAGAGTGATTATATGAGTTGCTAGATCCTTCCTGGCATCTCGAACCAATCTGGGATGGATTTCCCAAAAGCATCGTAGCACAAAGATCATCATTAAAAGGTGGAGCGAGCATCATAATGAACATTCTCTCCTAGTTAAGCTGTACTTAGTGTTAAGAGGCTTTTGGGAAACCCACCCCTGAACATTTTCATCTGACTTCTCATCAACAAGACGTCTCCACCCACAGAACTGTGGCTCACTCAATGTTTTTTGTTTTTCGCACCATTCTGTGTAAACTCTAGAGACTGTTGTGTGTGAAAACCCTAGGAGATCAGCAGTTTCTGAAATACTCAAACCAGTCCATCTGGCACCAGCACCCATGCCACAATGAAATTCACAGAACTCACAATTTTTCCCATTCTGATGTTTGACGTGAACATTAACTGAAGCTCTTGATTTGTATCTGCATGATTTTATGCACTGTGCTACTGCCAAGGGATTGGCTGATTAGATAACTGTATAAAACAGCAGGTGTATGGGTTTTCCTAAAAAAGTGGCCATTGAGTGTAAGCCATATGAATGATCTTGAAAAAAAAGCATGAATAAAAGCATCAATAGATTTATTTGTTCTTACTGTAAAAATCCACAAGTTCTCTGTTTTCTGCAGTTTCTCAGACTGATCCATGCTGTAGCTAATCAGCAATGAGCATGTGATGTTCAAAGCTACCCTAGCCTTTCAGTTTTGAGTTAATACTAACATTTTTTCTGATTTTCCTGTTGTGTTTTTGATTTTTTTTATTGCATTTTCTGATTTGTTATTGTTTTGCACAGATGGGAAACCATAGAAATGAATGACTGCATGTGCTAATGCATTTCCGAAACAAAATTCAGCCAAAATGATAGTAATAAAATATAATAATAAAAAAACGGCCACGCAGGATTAATCTTTAACCAATAACAGATTACCATAAAACTCCCCAAAGAGCAGTGCCTTATATCCATGCACACACAAAAACAAACATAAAACAGCCTGACAGTCCAAATCCATCATTACATCATTCCTACTTCTTTCCTGCTGTTGACTGCCAGATGTGCCTTTCTTTGCATTATATGTGCTGAGAAGGGCCAAGAGCTGACAAAGAGAGGGCAAGTCAGGCTCTTTAAAATGGTCTTTCAAAAGCTTCTCAAGAGCTACCACATGTCAAAACAATGTCAGAAATATGAGGTGTGAGATTGTGTCTAATAAACAAACAAGTCAAACATGAAACATAAAACAGTTTGACTGAATCTTTATTTTTTTTCTTTTGGTGGCATATAGTGGTTAGCACTGTTGCCTCACAGCAAGAAGGTTCTGGGTTCAAGCCCAGTGGCTGATGGGGGCCTTCCTGTGTGGAGTTGGCATGTTCTCCCCGTGGGTTTCCTCTGGGTGCTCCGGTTTCCCCCACAGTTCAAAGACATGCAGGTTAGGCTAATTGGTGGCTCGAAATTGACTGTAGGTGTGGTGTGAATGGTTGGTTGTCTCTATGTGTCAGCCCTGCGATGACCTGGTGACTTCTCCAGGGTTTACCCTGCCTCTCGCCCATAGTCAGCTGGGATAGGCTCCAGCTTGCCCGTGACCCTGCACACAATAAGCGGCTACGGATAACAGATGGATGAATCTTTTTTTTTTTTTTTAGTCAAGCCATTACTGATATAAGGATTACCCTTTAATCAGTAGCGTATTTACTGTATATGGTAGTTTTCTACAAATACAATCGTAAAACTATGACATCTTTTTCAGGGCAAAAATGCATTAAAACTTGAAATACCATTCAATTCACAGTGGTGTAATATCTGCTGTCAACATCCCACTGTGACAAAAGAGTAAGCATGAAAGTGGATGGATTAGCAGATTCTAATCCTGTTACCACTGTATGCTGACCAGTCCTAATAAGGTTTGGAATGCACACAGGAGCAGCTTCTCTTCACAGATTAAGTTAAAAGGATTTGTCAGAAGAATGAAAAAGAAATAATATACTGTATCTTTGTGCTGGTTTATTTACGCAGCTGTAAATAATGTTTAAATTCATTTCTGTTCTGAGGAGAAGGTGCTGAAAACATCCAGCAATAATCTACTTTATTCAATTAGGAATTGACAAGCTTCAACTAAATAATCCAAAAGATCGATTAAAACCATATTATCCCAAGGAGATACAGTAAAAGAAGAACTGAAAAAATATTGTAAGAAAGAGACAGACTGAGAAAGATGCCACAATACCATGAGATGATTATGCAAGAATACACTGTGCTACAGGCAGTAAGTGAGGAATCAATTTCTTTAGAGGTGAACACAAAGAGAACGAGAGAGATTTTTCAAAAGTATGGTGAACAAACCCCCATCTTTTAAATGAAAAAAATATATATTAAAAGAGAAATAAATATAAGGTTTCATATTTTGGGCATCCACATCATCTTATCTGTGGTTAACAAACATTTTAAAGAAATTATTTGTGATTTTCTTTTTAAACTGTATGTAAAAGCACCAGTAGTGCTCAGACAAGAAAACACAGAATGATAAGAAGCAAGGCTGTGGGTTCACTGAAACGAGCCCAGTGGTGTAGGATCATGGAGCAAATCAGCAACAGTCATGGCACATGACTACACATCATCATATGCTCCCCTAGTTTTGAGCTTCAATGGGCTAATATATTCTAACCCATTTTGGTGACAGTTCTGTAATATGTTGTCAGTAGGCATTGTTATGTATTTAGTCGCAGGTGTAATTAACGTAAAGTAAGTGGATTATTTACTCTATCATTATTTTTCTGCAAAAAAAATATGCTTGGAGGAGAAACTGAAAAGTGACAGACTGAGCACACATTGTCGAACCAAAGAACAGGTTCCACAAAAGGACCCGTGACAAAACCATAAGTTTATTCATCGTTGTTTTTTATCTGAACAAGTGTTACAACTTTTCTGTGTACCATGTTTGTTATTCAGATGAAACACAGTTCAGATTCAATGACAAAATTATATATTTTATTTTATTATTAAATTTATATTATAATTATATTATTATTATTATAAATTATATTATAATTATAATTATAATTATTATTATAATTTAAAATTATAAACTTTGAAAGTTGGGACAGGAAAATGCAAATAAAAAAAGAAAGCAGTGATTTCTAAATTTACTTTAACTTGTATTTCATTGAAGACAGTATGAACCCAAAATTTTTAATGTTTTGTGTGGCCAAGTTAATTTCATTTGCTAAAATACATCCGTTCCTGCGTTTCAGGCCTGCAATACATTACAAAAAAAGTTGGGACGGGGCAATTTAGGGCTAGTAATGAGGTAAAACAATGAAATAATCATGTGATTTGAAATGGATGATGTCAACAGATGACTGTAATCATGATTTGGTACAAAATCAGTATCCAAGAAAGGCCTTGTCTTTGAGGAGAAAAGATGGGCCAAGGATCTCCAGCTTGTCAACAAATGAATTACTGGAATGTTTTTTTAAAATGTTCCTCAAAAGAAAGATATGAAGGGATTTGGATATTTCACCCTCTATGGTAAATAATATTAAACAATTCAAGGAATCTGGAGGAATTTCAGTGCATAAAGGACAAGAGCACAAGCCTAAGTTGAACATGTGATCTTTGCTCCCTCAGATAGCACTGCATCAAGAACCATCATTCATCTACAGCTGATATAACCACATGGGCTCAGGATTACTTTGGCAAACCTTTGTCAAGCACTACAATACAGAGTTACATCCATAAATGCCAGTTAAAACTTTACCATGCAAAAAGGAAGCCTTATGTTAACTGTGCTCAGAAGCGCCATTGACTCCTCTAGGCTCAGAGGCATCTGGGATGGACCATCACACAGTGGAAATATGTATTGTGGTCAAATGAATCAGTATTCCAGGTCTTTTTTGTAAGAAATGGATGCCTTGTGCTCCAGACCAAAGATGAAAAGGACCATCCAAACTGTTACCAGCAACAAGTCCAAAAGCCAGGGTATGGGGTTGTGTCAGTGCCCTTGGCAAAGGTAACTTACACTTCTGTGATGGCAGCATTAATGCAGAAAAGTACATTGAGATTTTGGAGCAGCATATGCTGACTTCAAGATGACAACTTTTCCAGGGATATTTCAACAAGACAATGCAAAACCACATTCTGCACACATTACAAAGACATGGCTGGGGAAGAAGAGGGTGCCTGTCCCCTCTGTCCCTAACAGAGAATGTGTGGTGACTTTTGAAATGAAAAATACAATAATGACGACCCCATACTGTTGCACACCTTAAGACCTGTTTGTAGGAAGAACAGGACAAAATATCACCTGAAACGTTTAATCACTTGGTGTTTTCAATCCCTAAACATTTTTAAGTGTTGTGAGAAGCAATGGCAACATTACAAAGTGGTAAGTGCTTAAAAGTTTATAAGTGCTTATTTTGAAAAAAAAGAAAAAAAATATTTGATGCTTTGCCTCATTAAATGTGCTGTTGTATTGTTTTTAGTGCATTACAGATTATTTACAAACCATTGTTTTCAGTTTTAATTTCAACATAATGTCCCAACTTTTTCTTTTCCGAATTGAGGTTGTATATTAATGCCCAAACTCACCCACCCCAACAACAGCAAAAAAAAATTACCACCATCCGCCACTGATAGTGAAAATTTGCAGGCAATAACACAATATTGCAATATGTACATCACTAACATTATGCCAGAGACACCATTTCAAAGCCAGAGTCCAGTGCCGCCATCCTGTCCCCATCTACTGGCGTGCACACACACACACAAGCCCTTTTCCATTCATTACAAGAATTACTTTAAAGGCGTCACGCAGTGGCGATAAAAGTCGCATTATTCTGCACCAGAATGCTTTCGAGATTCGAAATAAATTGACCGTCGATTTTTCAAAAGCTTCCCGCGGTTGTAATCGGTCCTTATTTGGTCATGCCCATCACTTGAAATTTCCCGCGTTCGCAGCGCCCCCTCTCGGTCAATGGAACAGCTGCGTGACGTCATACCAGTAACCACTCGGTGCAGTTGCAATCATAGACATCCTAATTGAGGTATTTCACCTGACGTCACAGGGTCACGTGACGCCCCGGTGTCCACCATTTTGGACGGCAAGCTAGCTAATGTCAACAACAGTAGCTAGTATGTTACTGTAGCAATATTTACGTTCAGTCATTTGGATGACTGTTAAAACCTTTCAGTCTCAAGTTTTTCCTTTACTGGATTTACTAGTTTACTGAGCTAGCGCGCGATGGCTCCCGGCTCGGCCGCCGAGCGCGCGATGGCTCCCGGCTCGGCCGCCGAGCGCGCGATGGCTCCCGGCTCGGCCGCCGAGCGCGCGATGGCTCCCTGCTCGGCCGCCGAGCGCGCGATGGCTCCCGGCTCGGCCGCCGAGCGCGCGATGGCTCCCGGCTCGGCCGCCGAGCGCGCTCGCTCAGTAAACTAGTAAATCCAGTAAAGGAAAAACTTGAGACTGAAGGGTTTTAACAGTCATCCAAATGACTGAACGTAAATATTGCTACAGTAACATACTAGCTACGATGTTGTTGACATTAGCTAGTGCTAACAGCTAGTTGCTAATACACTGCTACAACTACACCGACCCTAATAATACAGTTCTTGGTCATTGCCTGGTAACAGCAAATTTATAACGGGCCATGTCTCAACAGACTAAGAAGTTATTTCAATGACATTTAATAACATTTTGTTTATCCTGTGGACCGAAAGTAAATGAAAATGTGAACAAACCTTAGCTGTAATAAGATGGCGACCACCGGCTCCAGGGACGACCCACTGATGTAGGCATGTTACCCAGCCTGACACAAAATATTTGTAGGCATCCAAACTCGTATACGCTTTCAGATCAATACCTGTGTATGGCGATGGGTTTTTAACGATATAGGTATACAGATCATGTGGGCCGAAGTCAGGTAAAGACGAGGGCTTCGTGTACTTCCGTATGTCAGTGAACAATCCTGGTGGAAGCAGGTAAACGTCGTTCTCTAAGCCTGCTAACCTCAATTTTTGCAAATACCTCTCCCTCTGCTCGCCCTGTAAATGCCCTACGTCGCTGGATAGTGAAGGTGTTTTCTGCATCTCGCTCCTTTTTCTTTTATGTTTTTCGTTTTTCGCCTTCCTCGCATTCAAACTGATTCGAGCCGTGCCGTCCAAAATGGCAGCGTCACATGACTTGGTCACGTGAGTGAAATACCTCAATACATAGACGGAGCATCCAATGTAAATTCTAAAAGCGCTGACGAGACGCGGGGCCGCCGTCTTGGAGTGGTGATCCGCTGCACTCAGTGTAATACTAAATACATTAGATATAAACAGCTTAACGTTTTTCTATCGGCTACAACCACCAATCTGTTGCAAATAAAATGCGGTTTTAACAATCTAAATCCATTATAATGATTCTGTGTGCATGTTTTCTTTAAATAGATTGTTAAGAACATATCAAAGAGGAAATTAATCTAGTCAGTGAATTTATAAGAGATGGCGAAGTGTAATCTAGTAGCATTTCCTCTACTGTTATTTACAGGTTACTTTAACCGACAAAAATTTTTTTTTGAAACCGTGAAAAATTTGACAGGTTAACGTAGGTTAACAGCCCTACCCCTAACACAATCTAGACTGTACATTTATACCCGTTGGCGTTCACAATCATCATAATTTCATCATTTATTTCAACTTTATCATATTTAATTTCATTCATGTCTAGACTAGTGCTACCTGATGACAATTTAAGTCTCTTAGCTCCTTCTCAGCTCTGGTAATATACTATTTAAAAACAACAACAAATAGTACGGTAATGTTAAATCTTGCTTGTGAAAAGTAATCCCCCTGCTTCTGTTTGAAACGGTTCGCTCGTTTGAGCAGGAGTACGCTGAGCACCAGCCTGGCATCTTGTCTCTTGTCTTCTTCTTCAGTCGTGCAGTAATAGACGGTACTTTTTTTATTATTTCCCAAAACATTCAAAATACAAACAAATAGAGCACCATATATATACAGATCCAAAAACATAAAAATAGTAAAACACACACATAGCAATAAAGTAAAAAATATAAACAAGAAAGGGGTTAACTATCTTTACATATGTTAATCGAGTAAATCAAAGTCATCCAAAAAAGATATAAAATAACCAACATCCTTATTTTCAACTAACTTTAGAGATTTGGCAAAAAGCTTGAGGTCATTCTTCCAGTGTGTAACATAAGGTTTAGTTTTAAAAAAACGACATTTGTGAATAAAGTGTTTACCTAAAAGTAGTAAATTATTAATACCATATTCAATTTTGTTATTATTTAAAAACACTCCAAATTTAATTTCTTTAATGGATAAAGGGGCAAACTGAATCTCTGCCCTAGACTAATAGACGGTATATCTGGCGCTTTCTCACCATTCCAAGATGGCGACCGTATTTCTCGCGTCAGAACAGCCAACTCTCCGTCTATGTATTAGGATGTCTATGGTTGCAATGGCGGACACACCAGAAAATAGGAGCGATGCTGAGGAAATTAGCTTTGATTTTACCGATACAGAAGAAGAAAATGGCCCACAAGTAGAGATTTTGACAGCTGAATGTCCTGGTGGTATCCAGCCTTACAGATTTGAACCTGAGCGCTCATCTTCAGAAGAAAATGAGGACAGTTCTGACGACGACAGAAACGAAGACGAGAATGAAGAAGACCGGCGACTTGAAGACTTGTTTTGGTTGGTTTCTCTGACTAAATCACTACTTGTGTGTATTTTTAAAGACCATTTTCACTTGAATTAGAATGCTGTGTGATTAATCTATGATTATGTGTAATACTGATAGCTGTAGGGGGTGAAAGTATAGCTAGAAAGATTGAATTCTAGCAACTTGACAGCTTGCGATCTCGCGAAATGCAGTGGGCCTTCTGATACAGTAGACCCCTTGATATTCCAGTTTTCATCATTTTCCTTTTATTGCGGTTGATTTTAACTTGATATTCAGTATGTTATAGGCTGAGAGTATTGAGCTTTGTATTGTATTGTTTAGTAAACGTACAATCGTCAGTAATAAGTGATAATTATTAGTTAAAGGCAGCTCTGTGGCATAAATCTTTCAATTAATCTTCTGTCATCCATTTGCTAAAATTATGTGCCACATATGTTATCAAGACAACACTTCATGTGACAAAGAAAGATATGACAAATACATAAATGTATGAAAATCATTTTGTACAATTAATGATTGATACATAGAAACACTTAAAACATGTGTTTTTAAAAAAATATTTTTTTCTATCAATACCTAGCCATGACCTTGAAATCAGATCCATTGATAACAGTCACAAATAGTGTTCAGTGTTCGTTGTTACAGCCAAACACAATACACTGATTAGGCATTTTGTATCACAGAATATTAATACATCATTTCATAGTGTTTTGAGTGTTCAAAACTATCCACAAACTGAATAAATCCACAAAATCCGCAATGTAAACAACTCTGGTAAACGCACGCTATAAAGAAATCATGGCGACAGGCCAGCATCACCCAAGGGAGGTTACTGGTATGACGTCACACATAAGTTGACCTAGTTAACGGCTGGCTGCCTAAATTTGGCTGTGCGCGTCAACTTTAAATGCTTGTAGCGGGCGCATCGTGACACTGAGATCGCGGGAAACCGAGGGGCTTGAATAACCCACCAAACCCGACATTTTGACACATGATATAGCCTGATTGCTGAAATTACCGCACGACGCCTTTAAGGATAAGGTCTTCCCCAGTCCAGGCGCTATAATTCAACCAATATAGCAGAAAAGATTCATCAATTCGATCTCTGGTTTTTTAGGTATACATTAAATTCTCATATATACTGTACACATAGACACATACAGTGGGGCAAAAAAGTATTTAGTCAGCCACCAATTGTGCAAGTTCTCCCACTTAAAAAGATGAGAGAGGCCTGTAATTTTCATCATAGGTACACTTCAACTATGAGACACAGAATGGGGGGAAAGAATCCAGGAAATCACATTGTAGGATTTTTAATGAATTAATTGGTAAATTCCTCGGTAAAATAAGTATTTGGTCACCTACAAACAAGCAAGATTTCTGGCTCTCACAGACCTGTAACAACTTCTTTAAGAGGCTCCTCTGTCCTCCACTCGTTACCTGTATTAATGGCATCTGTTTGAACACGTTATCAGTATAAAAGACACCTGTCCACAACCTCAAACAGTCACACTCCAAACTCCACTATGGCCAAGACCAAAGAGCTGTCAAAGGACACCAGAAACAAAATTGTAGACCTGCACCAGGCTGGGAAGACTGAATCTGCAATAGGTAAGCAGCTTGGTGTGAAGAAATCAACTGTGGGAGCAATTATTAGAAAATGGAAGACATACAAGACCATTGATAATCTCCCTCGATCTGGGGCTCCACACAAGATCTCACCCCGTGGGGTCAAAATGATCACAAGAACGGTGAGCAAAAATCCCAGAACCACACGGGGGGACCTAGTGAATGACCTGCAGAGAGCTGGGACCAAAGTAACAAAGGCTACCATCAGTAACACACTACGCCGCCAGGGACTCAAATCCTGCAGTGCCAGACGTGTCCCCCTGCTTAAGCCAGTACATGTCCAGGCCCGTCTGAAGTTTGCTAGAGAGCATTTGGATGATCCAGAAGAGGATTGGGAGAATGTCATTATGGTCAGATGAAACCAAAATAGAACTTTCTGGCAAAAACTCAACTTGTCGTGTTTGGAGGAGAAAGAATGCTGAGTTGCATCCAAAGAACACCATACCTACTGTGAAACATGGGGGTGGAAACATCATGCTTTGCGGCTGTTTTTCTGCAAAGGGACCAGGACAACTGATCCGTGTAAAGGAATGAATGAATGGAGCCATGTATCGTGAGATTTTGAGTGAAAACCTCCTTCCATCAGCAAGGGCATTGAAGATGAAACGTGGCTGGGTCTTTCAGCATGACAAAGATCCCAAACACACCGCCCGGGCAACGAAGGAGTGGCTTCGTAAGAAGCATTTCAAGGTCCTGGAGTGGCCTAGCCAGTCTCCAGATCTCAACCCCATAGAAAATCTTTGGAGGGAGTTGAAAGTCTGTGTTGCTCAGCGATAGCCCCAAAACATCACTGCTCTAGAGGAGATCTGCATGAAGGAATGGGCCAAAATGGGCAACAGTGTGTGAAAACCTTGTGAAGACTTACAGAAAACATTTGACCTCTGTCATTGGCAAAGTATTGAGATGAACTTTTGTTTTTGACCAAATACTTATTTTCCACCATAATTTGCAAATAAATCCTTTAAAAATCAGACAATGTGATTTTCTGGATTTTTTTTTTCCTCATTTTGTCTCTCATAGTTGAAGTGTACCTATGATGAAAATTACAGGCCTCTCTCATCTTTTTAAGTGGGAGAACTTGCACAATTGGTGACTGACTAAATACTTTTTTGCCCCACTGTAACCCTGACCCAGATAATCACAAGGTATCGTCATTGAATCCACTAAGAAACCTCAATAGCGTTGTGCACATGAATACAACAGCACCTGCAGATTTTGTCAAAACCTAGTTGAACAGTGTGGCCCTAGTGGGAAAATTCCACAGTCTAAACAATTGCAATTGTGATTCCAGGCAATTCAGATGATAAATAAAACCTCAGAGACTCTGAACACAATAATCCACACAACATTCAATCATATGAGGAAAAATAGAAGAAGTGTTGTGTGCCATGAGTACTTTTTCATTTTAGACATAGAAATTTGTTGGGCAAGGTTGAGCGGTTGGCTTCCTGAAGCAATGTTGATTTGTGCACCAGTACAATTGGAAAATAATAAGCCCAGGACTTTTCAGCACATGGCATGGATCTGTTCAGCTTGACAGATGAATCTGGAAAGGGACAAACAGTAAAGGGTTTTTAAAATCACAAGAAATATATTTTTATTGTCTCCATCTTCAACTAAATTGATTCTCCTGGAGATAGGTTTCACTACCTGGGCACATCAATTGCAATACTGACAGTGCAGTGAAAGAACAGAACCTTAATGAGCCTTCCAACCTTTATTTAACTGACAAAAGTACAAAGAAAAGATTTTCAGTAGGTTTACTGACCAACTTAAATGTATTTTGTAAATAAAAGTGAAATTAGAATTTGATGCCTGCAACACACTCAAAAAAAAAAAGTTGGGACAGAGGCAAAATAAGACTGAAAAGTTCATAGGCTATTCAAGTAACACCATTTTGGAAGATTCCACAATAAACAGATCAACTGATCTCATGATTGTGTATAAAAGGAGCAGCACCAAAGGCTCAGTCTTTGCAAGCAAAGATGGGTCGTGGCTCACTCTTTTGTGCCAAAATCTCATCTCATCTCATTATCTGTAGCCGCTTTATCCTGTTCTACAGGGTCGCAGGCAAGCTGGAGCCTATCCCAGCTGACTACAGGCAAAAGGTGGGGTACACCCTGGACAAGTTGTCAGGTCATCACAGGGCTGACACATAGACACAGACAACCATTCACACTCACATTCACACCTACGGTCAATTTAGAGTCACCAGTTAACCTAACCTGTATGTCTTTGGACTGTGGGGGAAACCGGAGCACCCAGAGGAAACCCACATGGACATGGGGAGAACATGCAAACTCCGCACAGAAAGGCCCTCGCCGGCCACGGGGCTCGAACCCGGACCTTCTTGCTGTGAGGTGACAGCGCTAACCACTACACCACCATGCTGCCCCTTTTGTGCCAAAATTAGTGAGAGAATTGTTAGTCAATTCAAAAAGAACATTTCTCAATGCAAGATTTTAGGTCTTTCAAAATCTACAGTATATAATATTGTGAAAAGATTCAGGAACTTTGGAGACATCTCAGTGCGTAAAGGGCAAGGTTGGAAGCCACTGTTGAATCTGCGTGACCTTCAAACCCTCAGGCAGCATTGCCTGAGAAACTGTCATGCTAATGTGACAATTATAACCACATGGGCTTGGGAGTACTTCAGAAAACTGTTGTCACTTAGCACAGTCCGCTGCTGCATCCAGAAATGCAACATGAAACTGTATTACGCAAGGAGGAAGCCATTCATCAATTCTATGCAGAAACAATGCCAATTTCTCTGGGCCTGAACTCATCTCAGATGGAGCGAAAGACAGTGGAAATGTGTGCTGTGGTCACATAAGTCCACATTTCAACATGTTTTCGGGAAAACCAGACATTGAGTTTTCAGTGCCAAAGGTGAACATGACCATCCAATTTATCATCAGAGAAAGATGCAAAAGCCAACATCTGTGATGGTATGGGGTGCATCAGTGCCCACAGCGTAGTGAGTTGCATGTGTATGAAGGTACCATTGATATGTTGGGGCATATATTGGGGTTTTAAAGACACATTCATCAAGGCAACATTTCTTCCAGGGAAGTCCATGCTTATTTGAGCATTCTGCACAAGCTACAATAGCATGGCTTCATAGACAGAGTGCGTGTGCTTGACTGGCCTGCTGCCAGTCCAGATCTGTCTCTTCTTGAGAATGTATGGCACATCATGAATAGAAGAATCAGACAATGGCAACCACGGACTGTTGAGCAGCTGAAGTCTTGTATCAAATGAGAATGGACAAAAATTCCAATTACAAAACTATAGCAATTAGTCTCCTCAGGTCCCATACGATTTAAAAAAAAAATGTTATTAAAGGAAAGGTGATGTAACAATGGTAATAATGCCTCTGTCCCAACTTTTTTTTGAGTGTGTTGCAGGCATCGAATTCTAACTTTGTTTATATTTGCAAAATACAATTACGTTGGTTAGTAAAACTATTGAAAATCTTTTCTTTGTACTTTTGTCAGTTAAATAAAGGTTCACACAAATTAACAAATCACATTTTTGTTTTTATTGCATTTTGGAAAATATCCCAACTTTTCTGGAAATGGGGTTTGTATAACGTTGTTCCTATAACACTGAGGCAACATTTTTATTTGTAGGAATGTAAATGATAATGTTTTTCATGTTAATTTTTGTCTAAATGGGAACAATCATTTGAGAAACATTCTAATGAAGCAAATCATTGTTACAGCAGATCTTTTTTGAACATAGCAGGAACATTTTTTTAATGCATCAGTCTACCCATCTTAGGATCTTTTAAATACTGCCTGAACATTTTAATCGTGTTCCTGTTACTTGGGATAATACTGATGCATTGTTTATTCAAAGGTTGGATGTGTAATATGGCAAAGGTTCACACTTGCCATCATTACTGTTAACTATTAATTTGCAAGGGCCAAATTACATCATTTTTGTGAAAATAATATTTGTTAGTTTTATACCACAACACTTGAAGTCTTGTTTCTCATTAGTGGGAAAGGGTTCATCAATTTTCTCTGATAGTAGCTCTGACAGCAGTTCCATCAGTAATCCAAATCACAATGTGTTATTTCTGTGATAACGGGTACTTCACAGGGATATGTATGGCAGATTTTAATTGGATTTTTTTTAAAATACATTGTTATTTGACAAAGAAAAATGTATTGCTGCTAATTCTGCAGTGGTGGCTTGTCTATAGGAGAAGCCCCACTGTTTATATCAGCCATTCAACAAGTGTTAATCTTCATAAAGTACTCACTGACAATTCAAACTCCATTTAAATACTTCTTATTTTGAGTGGCCAATGATTCCAAACATTTCGTTATTTGACAGATAAGCTGAATTTCCATTGATTTGCTCACATTTCGAAACAGTGCAGAACTGTGGGGCAGCACATGCCAAACCCACTTCATCTTCTACAGAATTATTATTGTACTTAGTCAAAAATGGGAACCAGACTTGCACTGCCCCATGCTCGCGCTGTAAATATCAGTAAAGGATGAGGAACGGTCGGAGAGTTATTGACAGGGTTGCTAGAGTAAGACATTTAATAATGGCAAGCCATTAATACAGCCAAGACTTTTTTTATAGCAAATAGTCTGAATTAAATCAAATAAATTCCCTCAAACGGCTGTATGTAAGTGCAGTGTGTTTATGATGTACAGAACAATTTCTCTTGTAAAATACATTGCAATGGCTGGGAGAGAGAAAGGAGGATTATGGAGTGGATAAAATCCACATATCAGAAATGCGTGTAAAATATTAATTTCCCACTGCAAATGCTGAGAAAAAGAAGAAACATAGCCCCCTTTCCTAATGCTCAAATGTTTTGACCTATTTGTAGGTCCTTTTTATGGTTTTTGATATTTAGTTTGGCTGGAAATTTTGCTACAAACCTATCAAACCTGGTTAATGATATTAGCTCAAACACAGTTGAGTTTTTTTTATTTATTTATTTATTTATTTATTTATTTCATTTAGCTGCTATACTGTATGCTGGCTGACTATGTCTCACCTCCCTATTACATGGTTCATCTAAAGATTCACTTGTTATTAGCCTATATTATAAAGTCAAGTGTGATAGCCTCTTAAATTAATTTAGCTTGAGGTTAATATTATTAATGTCAGCCTGCCCCACTAAATTCTATGGTCATGAGCCACTGTTGTAAAGATTTCTATAAGACAGAGAGGAACCATCAGGACCTTCTAGGCCTTCAGAGAAGGCCCAAACATATCAGCATTTCAAATGTTATATTTAATTTTTCATTCTTTAATTTCTTTCATAATTAATTATTCTCTTCTAATTCGGCCTCGTTTTCCATCAGATTTGCCCCAGAAATGAAAGGGTTACCATCCTGAAAACATTAGAGTTATCCAATGAGATATTTTGTTCATTGTCACTAGGCTGACAAGAGTTTAGAGCTGCTCACCTATTGGTTAGGACTTCATTGCCAGGACAGAAGGCCATGGCAGTGCATGTTTATGTAGAAAGTGACAAATGAATTAACCAATCAGATTTTGATTTATAGTGGGAAGGACCAAAAATTCATCGCCCTAGGCCTTCTCGAAGGCCAATGCGAGCTTAACTGTGACTCAGCGCCGTCCGTGCAGCAATGAAGTCACCTTCCAGCCCATGTAGCGTTCCTCAGTAGTGTTAGCGAATGCTAATAAAGCAGTCAAGCCAGTGCTATGAATGAGCAAGTAGCACAGGCTAACAACTGAGAAAGTAAGTGTAGCAAGTGTTCTAGGTGGGTGGAGCACAGAAGCACGTCAGGCCAGAACTGAGTTCTCAAAGCTCGTTTATTGTAGCTTTTCAGCTTTTAACTATACACGCATGCACGCACGCACGCGCGCGCGCGCGCACACACACACACACACACACACACACACACACACACACACACACAGGTATCCAGGTCGGGAGTAGCTCCCTTCCTCCACGCTCCCTCTCCTCTTATAGGGCATGGTCACTGGGGAAGACACACAAACACAGGTTAATTCCCGTCAGGTGTAGTGATTCCGCCACTTACCTTCCCTGACTCCACCCTCCATTCACAGACCGCCGCTTGACCACGCCCCCACTGCCACATACCCCCACCGCCCGGCTCAGGCCGGGCAGCCATCCAGCCTGCAGCCAACTCCCCCCCCCCCCCCCTTGACGGGAGAGGAAGTCCGCCACAACCATCTGCACCCCGGCCTGTGGATCACCTCGAACTTAAACGGCTGGAGTGCCAGATACCAACGGGTGATCCGTGCGTTGGCATCCTTCATGCAGTGGAGCCACTGCAGGGGCGCGTGGTCCAACCAGAGGGTGAAAGGGCGCCCCAGGAGATAGTAGCGGAGGGCGAGAACCGCCCACTTGATGGCGAGGCATTCCTTCTCTATGGTGCTGTACCTGCCCTCGCGCACCGACAGCTTGCGGCTGATGTACAGCACTGGACGGTCCTCCCCCTCCACCTCCTGGGACAGAACAGCCCCCAGCCCTCTGTCCAATGCGTCCGTCTGTAAAACAAAGGGGAGAGAAAAGTCAGGGGAGTGTAACAGTGGCCCCCCACACAGTGCAGCCTTTACCTTAGAGAAAGCCCACTGGCATTGCTCTGTCCACTGGACCGGATCTGGTGCCCCCTTTTTAGTGAGATCAGTCAGCAGGCTGGTGACATCCAAATAATTAGGTATAAACCTACGATAGTAGCCAGCCAGCCCCAGGAACTGCCTCACCCCCTTTTTGGTCTTGGGCCTCGGGCAGGCCGCAATCGCTGCTGTCTTATTGATTTGGGGATGCACCTGCCCATTGCCCAAGTGGAAGCCCAGATACCGTACTTCCACCCACCCAATCGCACACTTCTTCAGGTTGGCTGTGAGCCCCGCTCACCTCAGCGACCTCAGGATGGCCCTCAGGTGTTTTAGGTGCCGCGGCCAGTCATTACTATAAATAATAATGTCATCCAAGTATGTGGCCGCATAGGTGGCGTGGGGGCGGAGGACCCTATCCATAAGCCGCTGGAATGTAGCGGGCGCCCCAAACAGCCCAAACGGAAGTGTGATGAACTGGTGTAAGCCAAACGGTGTGGAAAAGGCTGTTTTCTCTCAGGATAGTGGAGTCAAGGGGATCTGCCAATATCCCTTTGTCAAATCCAGTGTCGAATAAAAACAAGCCGTGCCTAGTCGATTGAGCAACTCGTCAATACGAGGCATTGGGTATGCGTCAAATTTAGACACCGCGTTGACTTTTCTATAGTCCACACAGAATCGGACCGACCTGTCGGCCTTGGGAACCAAGACCACCGGACTGCTCCAGTCACTGTGGGACTCCTTGACAATGCCCATTTCAAGCATGGTCTCGAGTTCTTCCCGAACCACCTTTTTCTTGTGTTCGGGCAGTCTGTAAGGGCGGCTGCACACTACCACCCCCGGGGGCATCTCAATGTGGTGTTCTATGAGGTGGGTGCAGCCGAGCAGGGGCGAGAACACATCAGAAAATTCTGTTTGCAACTGGGCGACCTCCGCGAGCTGGGTTGGGGAGAGGTGGGCTCCACAGGGGAACGGAGCAGTGGATGATGCCAATTTTCCCTTTTGAACCTCCGGCCCCAGCTCCGCCTTCTCTGGAACCACCGACACCAGCGCCACGGGGACCTCCTCGATCCAACGTGTTAACAGATTGAGGTGGTATACCTGTAACGCCCCACCCCTGTCCGTTTGCCTCACCTCATAGTCGACGTCCCCGACTCGCCGTGTGACCTCAAAGGGTCCTTGCCACCTGGCGATTAATTTAGAGCTCGATGTGGGCAATAACACGAGTACTTTGTCTCCCGGTGTGAATTCCCTAAGGCACGTGCCCCTGTTGTACAGGTGGACTTGACGTTCTTGAGCCTGCCGCAAATTCTCCTGGGTTAGGTGTGTGGAGTTTTGTGCGCAGGTCAATAACGTATTGAATTTCATTTTTGCACGGGGAATGTCCCTCCTCCCAATTTTCCCACAGCACATCTAGGATGCCACGCAGCTTACACCCATATAATAATTCAAATGGGGAGAACCCCGTGGAGGCTTGTGGGACCTCTTGCACTGCAAAAACCAGGGGTTCGAGCCATTTATC
Source organism: Neoarius graeffei (assembly GCF_027579695.1). Classification (NCBI taxonomy): domain Eukaryota; kingdom Metazoa; phylum Chordata; class Actinopteri; order Siluriformes; family Ariidae; genus Neoarius; species Neoarius graeffei. Next base: position 60,316,501 of record NC_083578.1, on the reverse strand, counting down.
CCAGTTACGTGCATCCTTGCTTACAAATTTTTAAATTATGTTTTTGAGGGTGCGATTAAACCGTTCGACTAAGCCGTCCGTTTGTGGGTGATAAACGCTGGTGCGGATCAGCTTGATTCCCAATAACCCATACAGTTCGCGCAGTGTACGTGACATGAACGTAGTGCCTTGATCAGTCAGAATCTCTTTGGGGATTCCAACTCGGGAGATAACATGGAAGAGCGCTTCCGCAATACTACATGCGGAGATATTGCGGAGCAGCACCGCTTCCGGATATCGCGTTGCATAGTCCACCAGAACTAAAATAAAGCGATACTCCCGTGTTGACCGATCTAATGGCCCGACGAGATCCATCCCAATTCTTTCGAACGGGGTCTCAATTAATGGTAGAGGGCGCAAAGGCGCTTTTGGGATGGCCGCTGGATTTACTAACTGGCATTCACGGCATGCCGTACACCAGGGGTTAAATTGGGCCGGGGCTGTCCGGGGCTGAGCCCCGGCACATAAGCTCGGAGCGGATGGCATATGATCACGCACACATCAAAAGCAACAAACCCTTTTCACGATTTTCAGTTCTGAATAATTAAATATCGTTTTATTAATCAATAAACCCATGACTTTTTATGAGAGAGATCATAGTTTTCCTGATAACAAGACGACCTGTCAAAGCTATTTAGAACAGAACTTGCGATCAGAGATTCTGGTTTCTGGAACACTGCGTGGGTTGCCAATTCCGCTTTTTATAAGCGACTTTGGGGTTTCTTTTTTTGTGAGCTCGCTTTAAAAAAAAAATCAGAAGTCGTGGTTTGCGGGTTTTTGGGCTTGTGTTTCAGTGTTGTGACTTGTTTATAATTTTCTCCGTACACCGTCTCCCCTTTTACCTGCATACGATCCTAATCCATCAGAGGTGCTTGAACGAACTGTCTGTGCATTTGGCGAGTTCAATTTCCATAGTCCCCAGTTATCGACAGAAATTAGCCAGGGGGAAGGGGGAGATGTCAGTTAAAGTTAGCTACTGAGATTGACCAAAAGTTGAGCCTAACGTTGCCTCAAGTTAGCTACCTTTGGCAAACATAAACAAAACACTCGTCTTGTGCTCTAGCCTTAATTAACTGTCGATACAGTCAATTTCACTTTTATACAAGAAGGTTAATAAATTGTTTTGTTGTCTTGGATTTTTAGAGGTCAGCAGCTAAAGGTTAAAAATGAGGAAAGCAAAGAGGAGGAAGCTTACAGATTTCTTCAAAAGGTGGGCAGCAAACAACAATATTAAATATTAACAATAAATAATAAAACACTAATAATATTAACAATACAGTGAACATAATCATTATCATATTTTTTATTATTAAAAACAAAATATCAAATAATACTGAAGAGGGGAAAAAATAATACTGATCTAAATATGTTGTGTTTTTATTTTTAGACAGTATACTGTCTAAAAATAAAAACACAACATATTTAGATCAGTATTATTTTTTCCCCTCTTCAGTATTTGATATTTTGTTCTTAATAATAAAAAATGATAATGATTATGTTCACTGTATTGTTAATATTATTAGTGTTTTATTATTTATTGTTAATATTTAATTTAATGTTAATTTATTATTATTTATTGTTAATATTATTAGTGTATTATTAGTGTAATTATTATTGTTATTATTATGTATTCAATTATTTATTTGGCATGTGGTGCTTTTTGTATTGTCTAGAACATACATAAGATGAGCATATTATAGCAGCAAAATAGAAGCACAATCATTTGAATGCAGCAAAAGTTTTGCTGCATTCAAATGATTGTGCTTCTATTTTGCTGCTATAATATGCTCATCTTATGTATGTTCTAGACAATACAAAAAGCACCACATGCCAAATAAATAATTGAATACATAATAATAACAATAATAATAAATGCTTCCAATGTTATAGTGTTGTTTGTATTTGGTTGCATTCACTGCATGAATATATTTGATTGACAATTTGACTGACAGTGTTTTGGCATATTTAACATTTATCCTCCAAAATAAATCAACTGTTTTGGTTTAAGATTGTGCAAGCCTTCAAATTTTCTCACTGAACATTTCTCCTTCACATTTTTCACCTGTAGGCATGTGACAAGATTTAACATGATATTGCTCAACCTACCTCTGTAAAGTCAGCTAACAACTTATTAAAATGCACCAGAATTCAGCAAATAACATGTATGATAATAAAAAACTTCTGGGGGAGGACCCCCAGATCCCCCACTAATCATTTCCTTCAAACCAATGTACAACAACCTGTACAATCTGTTACATTGGCCAACCAATCTACATTCAAACTGCCATAATGTGTAGGGGGGCACTACAAGACACACATCGGCCTACAACACACAGATAAGGTGTATATCTCTGTGCAATATGATATGGTTATCAAATTAGAGGGTTATTTTCCAAAAAGTATATTGGGGCAGGGTGGCGGGGGCAGGGGCGGGTACGAGGCAGAGCCCCCCCACATAACCAATCCCAATTTAACCCCTGCCGTACACCACCTACGGACATCGCCGCAAATCCCTGGCCAATAGAACCGGGCCATTATTCGGGCTAGTGTCTTATCCTGCCCTAAGTGTCCAGCCATGGGATTAAAGTGAGCCACCTGGAATACCAATTCCCGGCGTTTTTTTGGGATCAAAAGTTGGGTTATTTGTTCCTTAGATTGAGTGTCCTGCGTCACTCGGTATAACCTATCCTTAATAATGGAAAAATAGGGGAAGGACGGGGTGGCGTTTGGCTGGAGCATTTGACCATCGATTTCTCTCACTTGGTCAAACGCATGCCGCAGAGACTCGTCTCGCGATTGCTCTAACAGGAAATCTGCGAGGGATTCGCCGAGAGAGGGAGAAGGAGCCTGCTGCTCTTCACTCTGACGCGGTGATGACGTAGACGGCTCTGTGATAGCTGCTCCTGCTAATGCCACTCCGAGACCTCCCCCCGCTAAACTACGGCAGGACCCACTCTTCATTAAGTGCGTCATTAAATCCCGAAATCCCGGCCAATCAGTCCCCAAAATTATAGAGTGGGTGAGGCAAGGATTAACCACCGCCTGAACTCTAAATTTTTCCCCTCGAAACAGAATGTGGACCGACACTAAAGGATAGTTGTGAACATCCCCGTGCACACACAACACCTTCACCAATTGTGCTCTCCCCAATGCCTCGTTTTGCACCAGGCTTTGGTGGATTGAGGTCTGATTACAGCCGGAATCCACCAAAGCCTGATACGTATCCCCTTGGATACTCACCGGTATGCAATACGCTCCAGCCCAATCGAGGGCGATTCCTGGCGCGTCGGGGATCCGGACCACCGCGCCCACCTCTATCACCGAGCACTGATGCTGGAGGTGCCCCGGCTCCCCGCAGCACCAGCACACCGGCCCGGGCTCTCTGTCTGCACCGGTGTTCCGGATATCACTCACCTGAGGGGGGGAAGACACAGACACAGAAGTAGGAAACGGTAGGACACCGCGGGTGCGGCAGGCTGGCTGGGGTGGAGCTGGCCCCCGCCTCCGCGGTGGGGGAATGGGGCGAGGGAGAGGAACAGAAGGGGAGAGAGAGGGAGGGGGGAGGGGGAAACACGCAGTCCTGCCGTTGGAACGGCCGCCATATGGTCCTCCGCCAGCTCAATGGCCTGATCCAGCGACGCCGGGCAATGGCACTGGACCCACTCCGCGGTTCCCTCTGGAAGTCGAGCGACGAACTGCTCCAGCGCCACCAGATCGATGATCTCCTCAGCATCACGGTTGTCGGCCCTCAGCCACCGGCGGCAGGCGTCCCGGAGTACGCGAACGGCTGGCCGACCTCCTCCAGGTGCAGCGCGCGAAAGCGCTGCCGCTGCTACTCCAGAGTGCGACCCACGCGCTGGAGGACGGCCCTGCGGAGGTCCACATAGACCAGCCGGCTGTCAGCGGGGAGCTGTAGCGTGGCCAGCTGTGCCTCGCCTGTGAGCAGGGGGAGGAGGCGCGCCATGCGCTGTTCCACTGGCCAACCCCAAGCCTCTGCTGCCCAAGCCTCTGCTGCCTGCTCAAAGAGAGCAAGGAAGGCCTTGGGGTCGTCATGCGGGCCCATCTTCGTCAGGGTGAGGTGGGAAGGGCCCGCGGCGGTGGAGGTGGTGGACCCTGCCGACGCGAGTAGGTGCCGGAACGCCTGGCGATCTTCCTGCTGCGCCAGCACCAGGGCCTTGAACCTTTGCTCCTGTTCTTCCCGGAGGGCGACCAGCACCTGGTGCTGGCTCTGTTTGGCCGTGGCGAGGGCATGGATCAGGTCCTTGAAGGGGGAGGACTCCATGGGGCTGTTCTCTCCTGCACTCCGTCCCAGGTTTCAGCACCACTGTAGCAAGTGTTCTAGGTGGGTGGAGCACAGAAGCACGTCAGGCCAGAACTGAGTTCTCAAAACTCGTTTATTGTAGCATTTCAGCTTTTAACTATATGCGCACACACACAGGTATCCAGGTCGGGAGTAGCTCCCTTCCTCCGTGTTCCCTCTCCTCTTAAAGGGCGCAGTCACTGGGGAAGACACACAAACAGAGGTTAATTTCCGTCAGGTGCAGTGATTCCGCCACTTACCTTCCCTGACTCCGCCCTCCATTCACAGACCGACGCTTGACCACGCCCCCGCTGCCACAGTAAGATTTCTGTCTCAAGACTCTTCTTCCACATATACTTGCCACAGTATTTTTCACTCAGGCTTAAGTATTCATTTCCCTGTGTAATTTACTGAGTTACTTTAAAATCAGCATTGATAACTACACACAATGGAACGACCTGGCACCCTGCTGCTAATCCCTTGCAAAATCCTTTGCCCTGTTGCTTTTTGGTATGTCTGGCTAAGTTTTGGCTGAGCTGAAGTCCCAGCTCTAAGAGTAACAGTTCACCACTGCTACAAGAAGACATTTATTTAACATTTTTGGAAGGAGTCTCTGGTTTCAGTGCTTTGTAACATCCATCAACCCATCTATACCACTTACAGTATCCATCAGGGTCACAGGTGAGCTGGAGCCAATCCCAGCTGACTTCAGGCAAGAGGCAGGGTACACCCTGGGCAGCAATCCACCACAGGGCTAACACTGACTACGTTTACATTCACATCCAAATCGAGCTGCTGTCGGTAATCGAGCTGAAGGTCCCAGCAGGGTGCCAGAGAAATCCAATCCTACATGCACACAATGAAATCGGGCTATTGTGTGAGGTGCATTGTGCACCCGAGCCACAGGTGGCGCAACACGCCCCATCGTGTTGGTACACTTCCGGTTGTCGTCATGAAGAGCTATTCAAGAGTGTAAACAAAGTTATCAGTTCCGTGTTCTCCATTGCGCGTTTTTCTCCCGTCCATGAATTTTAATATATTCAACTCCTTAAGCTGAATGAGCATGAACTCTGTCTCCTCATTGCTCCAGAAGTGCACGTTTCTGCTTGCCTGTGGCAGTGGGGGTGTGGTCAAGCGCCGGTCTGTGACAGGAGGGCGGAGCCAGGGAAGGTGAGTGGCAGAATCACTTCACCTGACGGTAATTAACCTGTGTTTGTGTATCTTCCCAGTAACCGCGCCCTATTTAAGGAGGCAGAGCAGAGGGGAAAGCTCATCCCAGGACTAGAACACAGCGCGCGCGTGTTTTTTTTCTCTCAAGAATAAAAGTAGGCTGTTAAACTGAAAAGTCTGACAATAAAAAGCCTATTAGTACCAGAAGCTTTGTCCTGCCGTCCTCTGTGCTCCACCCACACTTCAGAGAGCTCTACATCGCCATTTTCTCTTCTTCGTTTGTTCCTCCTGACCTCTTCTGCTGCTCGCTACTACTGTTGTCATGCCGACCGAGGCTGTTGTGTTTCCCACTTGTGGTCTCGTCACTCGTCACTTCTGGAAGTAGCTCGACAACTAGCTCGATAGGGTATACATGCACAAAGTAGCTCGGCAGAAATTGCATAAACTAGGTCGTGTAGCTCGATTCCGAGAAATCAAGTTCGGTTCAATTTCAGCCGAATTAAGGTGTATACATGGCATTTTGAACTTCGATTTCAGTCGAGCAACGGCAGAAATTCGATTCTCTCTATGTGCATGTAAACGTAGTGAGTGAGACAAACAACCATTCACGCCTATGGGCAATTTAGAGTAGCCAGTTGGCCTAATCAGCATGTCTTTTACATAGACTGTGGGAAGAAACTGGAGCACCCACAGGAAAAACATGTAAACTCCACACAGAAAGGTCCCCATCAGACACAGGATTTGAACCCAGAACCTTCTTATTGTGAGACAACAGTGCTAACCACCGCACCACCATGTCACCCTGCTTTGTGGTATATATGTTCCTTTAAAGTTTCTGTTATGGGAGCCTCTTCAGGATAGATGACTTTGTGCTTTGCATTTTCTCAGAAAAAAGCTGCATTTTATTTTTGCTTGTTACCTTCAAGAGAAAGAAAAAAGAGAAGCTGGTGAGGGAAGGACTATTTATAGGTGCTATAATGTAAGTGAGAATAAGTTAGAAGTTATATCTCAGAAAATTGCTGTAGTATAATCCCCGGGTGGTGACATCCCTCCATTTCACGTCAAGCCACACATCACGCCTTTGTTGATTTTACTACAACAGCACACCATGGTGTTTTATTTCATGCATATTGTTATTCAACAGCATGATAAAAGATAGTTCTTCATTCATTCCTGATAATATTAATCATTATGTCTTCAATGACATTGAAAGAGTGCGTATCCAGACAAGAATAAAATTTAAATGATGGCATTAAATTCTCCTCCCTAGGATTCTGTTGATGTTTGCCAAACAGTAGGCTGCAAGGAAGGTTGAGAGTGTGAATAATAACAATGTTCCCCTGGACTTCAATCATATAAAATTGTTATCCAGTCAGTGTTAGCAGCCGCCCATAAACCAAATCACTGGCTGAGATTTTGTCGTCATTAGATGTAATAGATGGCTGCATGAAGAGCTTGGCCATTGAGCCCAGCCTATCCATCTACACATAGCACAGACAGAATCGAGCCATTGCCAGGTCAAAGGAGAGCCATTATATCACGGCTCTCCAGTTACACTGGGTGTTGAGATGGTACGTCTTCTGTTGACTGTGGTAATAATGTTGTACATCACTGAATGTCATCACTGTTTTCTCTCTTCTCTTTTTCCCCTATAAAATTAAACAGTGCCCTCTTATGGCCCATTACCAGCAGAGTATTTATTCAGCTTCCTTGGGTCAGGCCTCATTTTCTTCACACTAAAATGGCATGAACTTGGCTTTTTTTATCCTTTATTACTGATCCTTTCCTATTCTCAGCTCATTAATGATTTCAATCCTGAAACACAATCGATTCATTACACTGAATAAATTATTTTTAGCGTTACCTTAAATTATTCTCCTCAGACCTCAGATCAAAGAGAAAACTGAAATGAATCCTGAGGCTGAGAGACTGAGAAATCCACTTAGCGGCAAGTGCCATCATACATATCCAAGAGGTGAAAGAAAATTGGTCCCAGTCTGACAGAGAAGCCGCAGTGCTGTGATCAGGCTGCAGAAACCTGTAGGGAGATCAGGAGAGCAGGTCCGAATAGACCACTGAACTGAGAGGAAAGTCTCCACACAACTGAACACAGCGCAAACTTGATTCTGCTCCATATACTCACGACTGCTAATTATCCTCAAGGATATGAAAAATACGACACAAATAAGTAGGGCTGTATAGTTTGGAGTTTTGGAAGCTGGAAGAGAAAAAAGTGGACTGTCTAGAGGTCCCTGGTGTCTGTTCATGGAAGAAAATGCTCCATTAGCTGGCAATTTCAGTACATTTTTAAAAATCTTTTTCCATGACCTTGATCAATCTAGAATATTTACTGCACAATAAATAAAAGAACCCCCCAAATAATAGAGATTCCTTTGTGCAGTGCAGTGAGAGATCATTTTTGTTGAAGGAAGTGTTGTAGTGCTTTGTTTCACCTCAAACAAAGCACTACAAAAAGAACATTCATTGCAAGCAATCAGAAGCAATCTAGTATTTACTGACTGCAATAATGTTTATCGTGTGTCGGCTGTAACTGTCAACACTGGTCCAAAAGTAATTTCTCATTTCTGTGCATACCATGAAGTCATTAATGTAAAATGAAATAAAGGTGCCATGGAAATCAAACCTGGTCATGAATGCAATTACCAATGCTTTCAAAATGGCCCTGGGGTTTTTGAATTAGGACTGTTGTTTTGAAATATTAGACATGATATATAATGCACCTGCTTAATTTTAGCTTGAGGGAAAATGAATACATGTTTAAATCAAGGGTGATTCTAAGGTTTAATCCTTAGGTGGGCTCAGCCCCAAACAGGAATCTATGATGTGCAAACAATAAGAAAATAGAAATACCTCTGCAGCTGAAAGCAAAAGGACACATTCACATTCGTGTGTGTGTGTGTGTGTGTGTGTGTGTGTGTGTGTGTGTGTGTGTGTGTGTGTGTGACCTCACATCAGAAAATATTTAACAGTTATTCCACGAAATCGAGTCACACATGAGCTGATAGCTATAAGCCATGTGCGACAATTGAAATTATATTATCCTTTGTTTCAGAAATTATATTGCCTGAAAGCAAATTAAAAAATAAAAACAATTCATTTAGACAATATAAACAACTCTATTTTGTGCTAAACTGAATTTATTTTGCATTCTGATAGACTGTCGTCCCATGCAGAATACATCCTTGCCTGTGGCTAAAACACAGTCCTGAACAGAATAAAGCAGTTACCTAAGGGAAACAAAAAATAATGAAAGCATTTATTCTTTAGGGAAAAAAAACAAAACAAAAAAACACCCATTCCAGCTATTGTCCTCTTGACTTGAATACCTCAATGCATAAATAGATAGTAAAACACCCATGAAGAATGGTGGCAGAGCAGAATAGACCTGCTCTTATCTGTAACTGGGGAATTTTAAAGACAGCCTACAAGATTAGCATCCAATCATGCATTCTTTTATATATATTCGCTTAATGCTAAATGCAAAGTTAAGTAGCTAGCACAAGTTACCAACGGATTATCTTCTTGATAACTTTAACATACAAGACAGATGAGAATGAAGCATGTATGAACTCATGCAAGGTTATACAAGGCTGGCTGCTGCTGCAGTTTTCTTTTCTTCAAATTCATCAAATGTGAGGAGCAGCAATCTAGTCATTGTACAGTAAATTCAATAGTTCACTGACACTATACAGTCATCTTAAAGTTTTCCTATTTAATAATTGGTCTATTTGTGAATTAAAGCAATTATCTTAAAGGAGAACTGAAGTCTTTTTTATACTTGCTTTATTTCTTAATTAACGTGTTATTCAATTACGTTTTTGGTTTTAGTAACCTTATATCGTGACTCGTATTAGCAACTAATTGCAATTAATTATAATACTTATCGGCCTATTCGGTTTTTAGTCATGTTGAATTTAGTTCGTTTGGTCCATGACAGGCGTCGCTTATCCGCGCGATCTTCACGAGACTTGTGCAAGACTTCAAAATGTGAAGTGTCAGCCAGGTGTCAGTGCCGCCATTTTGAAAACTGTTTTCCAAACGAAATATTGCACAAAAACGAGTTTAAATGACAATTACTGCTTACTTTTTTCAAACTTTCCTGATTGCTATCAAAACAAACAAAACTTCCGACTTGATTACATCAGCATTTAAAGGAGGGCGCGCGCATCTTTTGACATCGTTGGCAGATGTTGGTCACTCTGATCTCCGCTGTACATTTTACTTCCGTCCTACGATGTCTCGCACAGGTCTCAACAAATCTCGTTTATGGCCATTGCTTTGACATATGGACTGATATATTCATCTCATCTCATTATATCTAGCCGCTTTATCCTTCTACAGGGTCGCAGGCAAGCTGGAGCCTATCCCAGCTGACTACGGGCGAAAGGCGGGGTACACCCTGGACAAGTCGCCAGGTCATCACAGGGCTGACACATAGACACAGACAACCATTCACACTCACATTCACACCTACGGTCAATTTAGAGTCACCAGTTAACCTAACCTGCATGTCTTTGGACTGTGGGGGAAACCGGAGCACCCGGAGGAAACCCACGCGGACACGGGGAGAACATGCAAACTCCGCACAGAAAGGCCCTCGCCGGCCCCGGGGCTTGAACCCAGGACCTTCTTGCTGTGAGGCGACAGCGCTAACCACTACACCACCATGCCGCCCTGGACTGATATATTACAGAGCATATTTCAAACACTCAACTTGCTATAGCAGTGACAAAATAGCCATCAAAAATGCATTTCTATATTTAATAAGAGAAATAGAATTTTGATGATAAAAAAAAGTTTGCCTTCAGTTCCCCTTTAATTAGCATTGGCATATTGTAACATTGGTATAAGTTTATGTAGCATATTTACTGTATGCATGTAATCAGGGCACAAATGTGGAATTAAGAATTCAGTGGCTGCTCTATAGATGGTGCTCAGTCATTTGCCCGACATGTGTTATTACATTAAAACAGCTGAAGCAAAGTAAAGCATTTGCTAAATGGCAGCTTCATTTACCATTTTGCAACCTCTGCAGATGGGGATGCATTATGTTCTTGAAGCCAAGAAGTCTAATCACATCCATTAGTGCAATAAACTTGCAATGACAGATTGAAGCAAATTAAGAAGCACACTAACCACATTAGTCATATAGCAGATACATTGCATTTCAAGGTCTATGCATCCCAACTGTCCAGCATTTTTCATAATCACTTAGAATATACTGAGACACATTCTGTTAGACTGCTTGAGAGGCAGAACATGTAACTTACTACTTTGTGCTAATTAGTGTTAGTTAAACTGTGATTATACTTAAAATGAGAAAGTACTGAGCGACACACTGAAGTGCATCTTGAATGTAATGCAGGCCATCTTGGACAGGATTCCTAACCGTACCAGGTTCCGATAAACATGGGAGGTTAACTTAATTTTTTTAAATACATTGTAATGTTATTGTAAACCATGATATAAAATTAGGCACTTATTACCATTCAGTGTCAACATATTCCTAAAGAGGCAAAATACGGTTCACTCTAGTCATACACTGTAGTATTTCAATTATGACATGTGGATGGAGCTGACAAAACAGAGCCGAGTTTCCCAAGAGCATCGTAGCACAAAGATCATCGTTAAATGGTAGAGCGAGTGGCACAATGAACACCCTCTCTCCTAGTGAAGACGCTCTTAGCATTAAGAGGCTTTTGGGAAACCCACCACAGATTTTTAAATGTGTCAATTTGTTTTCCTTTTTACTGCACAGTTTTAACCGTAGAGGTTAAACCTATCAAACAGTTTGGCCACGTTTTACAATTGTAAAAAGACGACATTGCATATAGGCCTCCACTAAAGAGTACAGTGCCTACAGCTCCTTTCCATCCAAAATAGTTAACCTGCTTGTTTTTGTAATTTGCAGCGGCCTCTGTTGCCTGCAAGGCAAGCTGCAATTCTTGGGTTTCAGTCACGTGACTTTTCTTAGCAGTTTCACTTCCGGTAAAACAGCTGGTGGTCTAGCAAACCAAAACGGCTGCCATAGTGCAAACAACTAGCGATAACTTAGAGTATGCTCGTAATCTAGAAGCCACTCCTTGCTTTAGATATATTCAGAAGATTGCAATGGAATCGATCCCTACAGTCTGGGAAAGAAGGATGTCATACAATCTTGAAAACCACCCTTCAGTCGAGTTCCCAGACATCTCGAACTATCTAGTGTTGCAGACGTCCTTCTATACCGTAAAACAGATGAAAGTGTGGAAGAGTATGGAGGCTTACAACTCTTTTGTATGTGGCTGGGTAAAGGACCTCGCTATCAAGTCGCTGCTGAATGAATCCTGTATTGTTTTTGCCCGTGTAAGTGTGTGTTCTTTTTTTTTTTTAAGCTTTTCGTTCGTGTCTTTACAACGAAGCGCTGCAAGTTGAAGTGTAAACAAACAACAGTTCACTTGATTCTCACTTGTGTTCGCTCTTATCTTTCAGGTAAATCATTCACAAAGATCATCAGAAACCCCTTTAAAAGACCTGGATCTTAGTTAAACAAGACGAAGAAGTGATCACAGCGCATTCTAATTGTTTGGCTGGGTAAGAATTTTGTCACAACCTTCATGTATATGGAATTTGTGAGGAGTGAGGAGTAAACAAAGAAGCAGCTGGGGACTTTAGCGCTTTGTGACTTTAAAAAAAAAAAAAAGTACCGTCAAATAATGACACAACAAGAAAAGTACTTGCAAAACACTAAGGACATAGCTGAGAGGGATATACAAACCTTTCACCAAGTGATCACTGCAAACTCGAGCATGCTTCGACTCGGCTCCCTCCGATTTCACTGAGAGGTTCAAAAGCCACCTTTCTCAATGTCTTTTTTTGAAATCCTGTGTTCGTTCACCCTTTTTTTATTAGTTCACTGGGAACCTTGAAGAAACTCATCAGTTTCATGGTTTGATCGATTCAAACAACCTAAAACAATGCAAGTATAAGGCATTTTTCATGCGAGCAATGCACCTCCTCCGTACAAACACTTTAACAACTGAGCTTTGGTAGACCACCAGCTAAAGTTTTGAATAACTAATGAGGCAGATGTGATGTCACATGAAACCCAAGAATTACAAATGACTTGACAAGCCTTCTTCATTTCCTCGGTAAAGATGTACTAAATTGTGCACATGGTTTAGTTTAATGTGGCCACAGGATAAGCAGTCAAGGTCTTTCAGAGGAGCACACAAATGAACCAAAAAGTGGGAACAATTGTGTTAATTTGAGAACTCAAAATTAATTCTCAAAAGACCAGAGTGTAGCAAGACAGAGACCAGACAGACTTTGAGTGGTTTTTACATCCAATCACAGTAATGATGTTAATCAGAAAATGCACAGGCAATTTAGTGATATCCCCACAGTTATTGTCTTGACCAGTCTTGAAATACAATCCTCTTATGCATGAGACAAAGACAAGGCTGAATTAAAAATGTGGTTGATTACAAGAAGAAACCGATCTCAAGCACTACAACACTAGGTACTACTAATAGGTGCTTTTATGCGAAGTTAGCAATATACTGTACAATAACATAAAAACACATCTTAGCAGTCTAACATAAAACAACGTAGGTGCCAGATGAATAAGCAGAGCAATGGTTACTGGGAATTTTGAGGCAAACAATGAAGCACTTATTCTGGTTGACATCTTGCCTTATTCAGTTATCCAACACTTATGGAAGATAAGTGTTTCAGGCTTCTAAAGAAGCAACAGAAAATGGCAAGTTTATCACTAAATCTTGTATGCTTGGGCTGCCTTATGTAGATCTGCACATTAATTATTAAATGCAACCAAAGCCCATGATTTAAACTTTGCTGTATCTCTTAGAAGTAGACTGATAACTGATATCTGAGCAACAATCAGATAAGCAAATGGTATGTTTCTGATTGACTACTCAGGATAAAACGCTCTAATAACCAGTGTATGCTGGAGTACGGAGAAAACATGAAAACTTGGTCATGATGAGTAAATGTAGACGATAACCTCTGCATGTATTACTTTCACTTAATTTTAAATGTGAAAACGTAGGTCGACATGTAGAGCTAGTAGAATCCCAAATCAGAAAAAAGCTGGGACGGTATGGAAAATGCTAATTAAAAAAAGAAAGCAGTACTTTCTAAATTTACTTTGACTTGCATTTCATTGCAGACAGAATGAACCCAAGATATTTCATGTTTTGCCTGGTCAACTTCATTTCATTTCTTAATATACAGCCATTCCTGCATTTCAGGCCTGTAACACATTCCAAAAAAAAAAAATTGGGACAGAGGCAATTTAGGGCTAGTAATGAGGTAAAATAATTAAATCATGATGTGATTTGAAACGGGTGATGTCATCTATCCATCCATCCATCATCTGTAGCCACTTATCCTGTTCTACAGGGTCACAGGCAAGCTGGAGCCTATCCCAGCTAACTATGGGCGAGAGGCGAGGTACACCCTGGACAAGTCGCCAGGTTATCGCAGGGCTGACATAGACACACAACCATTCACACTCACATTCACACCTACGATCAATTTAGAGCCACCAATTAGCCTAACCTGCATGTCTTTGGACTGTGGGGGAAACCGGAGCACCCGGAGGAAACCCACACAGACACGGGGAGAACATGCAAACTCCACACAGGAAGGCCCTCGCCAGCCGCTGGGCTCGAACCCAGGACCTTCTTGCTGTGAGGCTACAGTGCTAACCACTACACCAGGTGATGTCAACACGTGAGTGTATTCATGATTTGGTACAACAGCAGTATCCAGGAAAAACCTGGTCTCTGAGGAGCAAAGATGGGCTGAGGATTTCCAGTTTGCCAACAAATGCATGAGAAAATTATTGAAAGGTTTAGAAACAATATTCCTCACAGAAAGATATGAAGGGATTTCATATTTCACCCAATTCAAGGAATTTGGAGGAATTTTGGTGCACAAAAGGGCAAGGGCACAAGCCTAAGCTGAACAACACATGATTTCCGATCCCTTAGACAGCACTGCATCAAAAAACATCATTCATCTATAGTTGATAGAACCACATGGGCTCAGGATTACTTTAGCAAACCTTTGTCAAGCACTAAAATATGGAATTACATCTATAAATTTCAGTTAAAACTTTACTGTGTAAAAAGGAGGCCTTATGTTAACTGTGTCCAGAAGCACTGTCAACTTCTCTGGGCTCGGCGGCATCTGTAATGGCCCCTCACACAGTGGAAATGTGTCCTTTCCATCTTTGGTTGAAAAGAATCAAAATTGAAATGTGCTTCTTTTGAAGAAATAAAATTCATGAAAATATAAAATGTGCTGTTGTATTGTTTTGAACACAATGCAGTTCAAAGATTTGTAAATAATCATCGTTTTCAGTTTTAATTTCAACATACATCACAAAGTTTTCTGATTTGGGGTTTTAGATGATCTCCTTTGTGCTTTGATCTCATTCAGGGATCCAAGTCAAACCTGATCCAGGAACATTTATTTGAAGAAAAAGGATGTCAAATTTACAGGTTTCCAGTCCAATTTGTGAAACAGTTTGTATGCTATTAGGACATCCAATCTCAAACCTCAAAATAAATGCTGCTCCTCTTAAGTTATTGATCAATCTTACATGGAGGAAGCCATTGCATCATTGCACTAATAATTGTTTTTTCCCCATTTCTTATCTGCCAGAGATGAGATTCTTATCACCCTGATATATGGGTGAATGACCATCTACTGTACATGCTCAGATACCGACAGTTTGGCTCCCTGGTACAGAATACATACAAAAATATGTTTAGCTGGGATGCAGTAATTTGACTCGTGATTTTTGTAATATTTGTTTATTGATTGTAGGGTTTCAAAATGTAATTCCATGACAGAATGCGATCATGAATCAGTGTTATGCTGGTACAGGCAAAATGTCCCCTTCACTTAGAAATTTATCAATGTACTTTAATATATGTTATGTTATAAATGGAGGGATGACTAAAGTGTACTATAATCTTTTTTCCTGGATTGCCACTAATAATCCAAGTACAGCTTTTCACTGATATATTGACTGGTGAAGTATAGCATTTACTTGTTTTGAATTGCCCTTAAAGTAATTCACATTTTCTCATATCTTTTAATAATATCCTTGTATATTTAATGCATTGCCTGTTTGCACAATTTGAGTTTTCACTTTGTTCCATTCTGTGTTGTGTAGAAAGCATTAGTTGCTGGTATTCGAAACCTGATGGGGGTCTTTGCAAGTTCCAAAGTTGGTGTTGACGATGGATCCTCCAACGGACCAGTCACCTTCACATTTAAGTCCGTCCTCACAAGTGCAGTAGTAATATGTTCCATACAGGCTCTATGTGGGGGGGAAAGCACTCAAAGTATCAGAACTTCTGTGTGACTCCCGTAATATCCAACCAATATCTTCAATGGACCACTACCAGACCATTATAAAAAGACAGATATGGTAAATAGGCAGTCAACAAATTTTAGGAATCCTATGAAGAGCAACACAATATATGCTTTTCTTCCAATGTCAGCTACAATAGTCAGCTAATATAAACTTATGAGAAAGGCCAGCAGGCCCTCCTTCATCACTTTCAAACTTCAGGTCATGCTATGCATCAGCTAGAACAACTGGACCTTCTCAAAACCAGCTGTAAGCTCTGCATACACTACATACATTTGAGGTCAGAAGTTTACATACAGTGACATGTCATGGCAATATTTGGGCTTTCAATGATTTCTCTGAACTGTTCTTTTTCTGTGGCAGAATGATTGTACAGCATATATCTTGAAAAAAAACAACAACTAGAATTCAGTGCACAAATTTCCTTAGGTTTTCTGAAATCAACATAGGATCAAAAGTATACATATACAGGGTCAAAAATTTACATACAGCACACCTAATATTTGGGTAAAATGTCTCTTTGCAAGATTCACCAAAACATTTTTTGTTTACCATGAACAAGCTTCTGGCAGAATTCTGGTTGGATAGACCACAACTCTTCATGGTAGAATTGGTAGAGTTCAATTAAATTTTTTTTTTCTTGGCACAGACTCAACTTAAGAAGAAACCTTTATTCGTCACATGCACACTTCAAGCACAGTGAAATTCATCCTCTGCATTTAACCCATCTGAAGCAGTGAACACACGCACACACCCAGAGCGGCGGGCAGCCACACTAGAGCGCCCGGAGAGCAGTCAGGTTCGGTACCTTGCTCAAGGGCACTTCAGCCCAAGGCCGCCCCACGTCAACCCAACTGCATGTCTTTTGGATTGTGGGGGAAACCGGAGCACCCGGAGGAAACCCACACAGACACAGGGAGAACATCCAAACTCCACACAGAAAGGCCCTTGCCGGCCGCTGGGTTCGAACCCGGAACCTTCTTGCTGTGAGGCAACTGTGCTAACCACTACACCACCGTGCCGCCCCATATAAGCACAGTCCATACATTTTCAATAGGGTTGAAGTCAAGGCTTGTTTTAAGCTTAATGTTAGCCTGCTTTATCCTCCACAACCAGCTCTGATGCGTGTTTGGGTTCATTTTCCTGTTGTGACTCCCAATCATGTTCAAGTTTCCAATGGTTTGAGGTTATGCTGAAGACTTCTGAGGTAGTTCTTCATTATTCCATCCACTTTATGCAATGAACCGGTTCCACTTGCAGTAAAACGGCCCCAAAGCATGATGATCCTACCACCACCACCAGCTGGTACAGTGTCCCTCTGTACGTCGTGGTCATTGTGGCCAAACAACTCCGTCTTTGTCTCATCTGACAAATACAGCTATCATCCAGAATATGATCACCATGGACTAAGAGGCTGCTATCCAAGAAATAACCCCCTGCTCCAAAATTGACACCTTCAAGCTTAACTAAAGTTTGAAGCTGACCACACGGACCACACTTTGTCCGTGTGATCAGCTTCAAACTTTAGTTAAGCTTGAAGGTGTCAATTTTGGAGCAGGGGGTTATTTCTTGGATAGCAGCCTCTTAGTCCATGGTGATATAAAACTCACTGAACTATAGGCAGTGATCCATCAGCTTCCAGTTCATGGCAGGGCTGTGCATTGGTGGTTCCTGACCATCCAAACCA
The DNA here is from genome assembly GCF_027579695.1 of Neoarius graeffei. NCBI lineage: Eukaryota > Metazoa > Chordata > Actinopteri > Siluriformes > Ariidae > Neoarius > Neoarius graeffei. The sequence goes on along the minus strand of NC_083578.1, from coordinate 60,298,894 downwards.
ATTTCCTTTTCAGCTGAGGGTGACAGTTTGGGTTTTCTTGAAGCAAAGTGGCTTGGCAAAGTGACTACACCTCACAATAACTTGCATACAATTGTTTGAACTGATCTTGGGATCTGCAGTTGTTTAGAAATGGCTCCAAGAGACATTCCTGCGTTGTGTACATCTGTGATCCTCTTTCTCAGATCTGCACTGAGCTCCTTGGACTTTCCCATTTTACTGTGTGTTGGTCAATCCAAGGAGTGCTGTAAACAAGCCCTTGTTATGAAGGCACAGAGAAGCTACCAGCTGTAGTCAATCATGATCACTAACAGGAGGTTAAGAGGCCTCAGCCTTGGCAAGATAAGAGACATTTTAGAAGTTTCAGCACCTCTGAATTAATAATCCGAGTCTGTAAATTTTGACCCTGTGTTGATTTCAGAAAACCCAAAATAACAAAACTTCTACACCAAATTCATGGGTTTTTTCTATTAAAGAAACATGTTATGCAATCATTTCGCCACAGAAAACGAACAGTTCAGAGAAATCATTGAAAGCCCAATATTGCCATGACCACCATATCCAAGATGACATTCATGTCACTGTATGTAAACTTCTGACCACAACTGTACAAAGTGCTTTCATCACAGGTCACTGTAGGGGCAGTAAACAGGAGAAGCACTCAGTAAAATCCCAGTTAAGCATTTATGAAAGAATGCCACTGTTGACTGATAGAATGGAAAATGTACATGAAAATGAATTAAAACATTTAAAAGGACTAAATGTTTACATTTTCTGCCCCCAGGCATAATAATGCCTTGCTAATAGATGTACTAATTAATTTTTTCCCCCAATTTGTGTGACACTGACAATGTTTCCTCTTAAATATTAGTTAGCATTTCCTATACTGTTTATCGAGTAAGTGGTTACTACAAGATTGCCTCTTTCTTCAGTCGACTGCATTATCTATGGAGGAAGTGTTTTGTCCTCATCTTTTACAGCTTTGTTAGAGTTTTTTGCTTAATTTTGCCTTCGTGTGAAGGCAAATACATAGGTGAGTGCAAATTCAATGACAATAGAAAACACCATGTTTGTTTTTTTTCTTTGAAAATGTTGCCATTAAATATTCAATAATTTTAAATACAAGAAGAAATTGATTACGTTCTTTATGTTGACCTGAAATTAATTAGGCCATAGAGTTATGCTGATCCGTGAATTGTTATAGGGCCCAAGTTGTTTTGAAAACGTCCGTGGCATGGCCTTTACCTTTTTAGAGCATACTTCATTCTCTGCAGAGCGTGGGGCGCAGCGAGCCAGGCTAGTAGCAGAATGACGATGGCAGCAGGAGCTCTTGCACTGTGCACTGATGAAGCACAGCTCCCCATTATTCTACAGAGCAGACATTTCAACAAGAAATGCTAATTGGAATACAGATCGATACATTGGAATGTGCAAGATCAGTTATCTTTGACCCCAAGAAAGGAAGAAAATATAGAACAGTTTATATTTTCAGGTTCCATGGCAGATCCAAAAAAGTACTCTGGCAACGTTAATAATTCGGTTCAGCTGCTTGCTCTCAAGTTTCAGCGCTCTTACCAGGTTGATGATAATGCCCCTTTCATCAGAGGTTTCATGAGTAGTGGCCAGGGCCAGAGCCATCAGGCACATTGCAATCACTAACACAGCCTTCATCCCGTTGTGTCTAGATCCACAATTCCTTTCCACAGGTTCTGCTTTTTTTCCCCCCCCTATATATCAGACCGCCCATTCTGAACCGTGCCCAGCGTTAACAAAGGTCATCTTTCTCAAATACAGCTTAAGTACATTTGTGACCAAGCTCTAAGTTCTTGACAGCTGTACAAACACAGCTTCCCCCCCCCCTTTAGTCTATGCTAATGACAGAAGGCTTATTCCCAACAAGCATTATAATGGGTAATGTATTATTAAGGCAATATTTCTGCGTTTCAAATAAGCCACTGAAACAGACCTGGACTAAAATCATTCAAAATGTAATCAATCAATCAGAGTATAGAATTAGTGCCGGTTCTAGCTTGTATGGTGCCATGGCCAACCCCCCTGTTATCCCCCATCCCAATATATAAAACTATATAAAATATCTATATATTGTATATGAATTTTACTAACAATGTCTTACTGTTCAGAAATTTTGGCCTTGTTAAGCCTGATGAGATTAATAGCAAAACAAAACAAACACTTGGGGCACCTAATAGCAGAAAATACTAAAATACATGGGGCACCTACGGTAATAGCAAAACACATCAGAGACCTCGGGTTTGACAAAGACTTTTTAGGCATGTTAGAGAGAAAGAATGCAGCAACGAGAGTCCTTACTAGAACCAGACCACATTGCCCCATCTTATACACACTGCATTGGCTCCCAGCCAAATTTTGCATGGATTATATCTTGTGCCACAGTACCCGAGCGACCTTCTGGTGTTTTATGACCCACCCTGCCTACTTGGATCAAAAGGTGCAGGCTATTTGTTTGTACCTTGAATGCAGAAGGCTAGGAGTTATGGAACAGCCTTCTAATTAGTGTTCGGGACTCAGACACAGTCTCAGTGTTTAAGTCTAAGCTGAAAATATATTTGTTTAGTCAAGCCTGTAAATAAAACCCCCTTTCCAAAAAAATTGGGTTGTGTAAAATACAAATAAAAACAAAATGTGATTATTTGCAAATTATGGAAATCCTATATTTCATTGAAAATAGTGCAAAGGCAACATATCAAATGTTAAAATTGAGAAATTTTATTATTATTTGAAAAAGATGTACTCATTTTTGAATTTGATGCCAGGAACACATTTCAAAAAAAGGTGGGATGGAGGCATGTTTACCACTGTGTTGCATCACCTCTTCTTTTAAACAAGCCATGGCCTAAAGATTAGAGAAGCTGCTTTGGACCAAAAGGTCGCTAGTTCGATTCTCTAGACCAGCAGGAATGGCTGAAGTGCCCTTGAACCCCCATCTACTCCGCAGGCTGCTCTGGGTATGTTGTACATCACTCTGGATAAGAGCAACTACTAAATGCCTGTAAATGTAATGTAACAACACTCTGTTAAAAGAAGTTTGGTAACTGAGGAGACCAATTCTCTACTTTCACATACCCATAATGCCTTGCGGGGTAACCTGGCACTATATTTGTTTACCAAGTCAGATAACCTCAGTCATTTCTTCAAATTCACATGAGGAAAAATTACTTTTATTATGCGCCAACTTGTTCAAATAACCGTAAAAAGGAGTCCTGATTTAAAGTTTTATAGAATACCTAAAGAAGCTAAGCGTGGAAAAGCGTGGTTAGACAGAATTCGCAGTCAAAATTTTACACCAACAGACAACACGTGACTGTATTCTGCACACTTCAGTGGCGGAGTAAAGTCTGATTATCCAAGTCACGAAGCCTACAACTCCTCTGTCTTTGTGTTGAGTCATAAAAAGTGCGAAAAAAAAACAAGGACAAGTCAAAGAACTGAAAAGGAAACTTTATTGAAGGATCAACTCCCAAAACAAAAGTGCAAATGATGCAGTGTAAGTAAGCTTACATGTACTTCCCCTTTTAGTGTTTACATAGGTAGATCAAATGTAGTCCATGACCCTATCGTCCTAACAGCTTCCTTGAACAGCCCAAAGATTGTTGTAATCTGGTAGCATATGAGCTCGAGGAAAATCAGTGAAGGAAATCAAAATCAAATTAAACTTAAAAAAAAAAAGACAATTCTGTGGTGTTTACAGTACTTACTTGACTGAATGAATTCCATGCTCGTGTTCCCATACATGAAGTATTTTCTCATGACTTTCTCGTCGTAACAGGCAACCAGCAAAACCAATCAATTTCACTGTGGATTCTTCTATGATCAATCTTTTAACTTCTGCAGGTAAGTAATTATTGGAACACCCATGCTGACAGATGAAGAAAGCTGCTTTATGTCACCCAAAGTAGAGATGCTCAAAGCATTCGATATGATATTTACAAGCACTTTTTTTTTTTTTTTTACAGACCACAGTTACTATGATAACTTTAGGACTGCAGTTGCCACAGTCTTGCATTCAAGTCTCCAGCAGTGAATAGTTGATAACCATCAAAATAGACGTCGTCATGTTAAAACTACAATGACTTTCCCGGTTACACAATTGCACTTTTTGACTATATAGCGCAAAGTTATAGAAGCGAGTTATTTATAAAACCACACTATCCAGGGTCACCCAGATGAGGATGGGTTCCCTTCTGAGTCTGGTTCCTCTCAAAGTTTCTTCCTCATGTCATCTCAGGGGGTTTTGCCCTGCTACTACCACATCAGGCTTGCTCATAAATTCATAGATGCAGAACCCCAAATCAGAAAAACTTGGGATGGGATGGAAAATGCAAATTAAAAATAAGAAAGCAGTGACTTCTAAATTTACTTTGACTTGCAGTTTACTGCAGACAGTATGAACCCAAGATATGCAGAGGGGAACTGTCGGGGCCTTCTAGGCCTTCAGAGAAGGCCCAAACATATCGGCATTTCAAATTTTATATGCTTTCATTGTAATTATTCTCTTCTAACTTGGCCTAATTTTCTATCAATTTTTTTTTTTTTTTAGAAATGAAAGGGTTACTACTCTGAGAACATTAGAGTTAAATCCAATAAGATTTTTTTGTTCATTGTCTCTAGGCAGAGAAGAGTTTAGAGCTGTTCACTTATTGGTTCAGACTTCATCATCGGGACAGAAGGCCACGGCTGTGTATGTTTATGTAGGAAGTGATATAAATTAACCAATCAGATTTTGATTTATAGTGGGAAGGACCAAAAATTTATCACTCTCTGCCTTCTCAAAGGCCAACGCAAGCTTAACTGTGAATCGATGCCGTCAGCACAGCAGTGAAGTAATCTTCCAGCCCGTGTAGCATTCATCAGTAGTGTTAGCGAATGCTAATAAAGCAGTCAAGCCAGTGCTATCGAGAGCAAGTAGCACAGGCTAACAACCAAGAAACTAAGATTTCTGTCTCTAGACTCTTCTTCCACACAAGGTCACCACAGTATTTTTCACTCAGACTCAAGTATTCATTTCCCGGTGTAATTTACTGAGTTACTTTTAAAATCAACATCGACAGCTACACATGACGGAGCTACCTAGCAGCTTGCCACTAATCCCTTACAAAATCTTTTGCCCTGTTACTTTTTTAGCTGAGCTGAAATCCCAGCTTGAAAAGTAACAGTTTGCTGCTGAAGATATGTCATGTTTTGTTTGAACAATGCTATTTCATTTGTTAATATACATCCATTCCTGAATTTCAGGCTGAATGTCAGTGCCCTTTACTAAGGTAACTAGCACTTCTATGAAGCAGCATTAATTCAGAAAAGTACACGGATTCAGGAGCAGCATATGTTACCTTCAATTTGACATCTTTTCCAGGGATATTTCAACAAGACCATGCAAAACCAAGTTCTGCACACATTACAAAGGCATGGCTGGGGAAGAAGAGGGTGTCTGTCCCCAACAGAGAATGTGTGGTGAATTTTGAAATGAAAAATACAATAATGACGACCCCATACTGTTGCACACCTTAAGACTTGTTTGCAGGAAGAACAGGACAAAATATCACCTGATGTCCTCAGTCCCTAAACAAATGCTGTGAGAATGAATGGCAACATTATAAAGTGGTAAATGTTTTACCATCACAACTTTTTTGAAATCTGTTACAAGAATCAAAATTGTAATGTGTTTATTTTGGGGAAAAAATAAATAAAATTCACGAGGTAAAACATGGAATACTGTTATACTGTTTTGAGTGCAATACAGATTAAAGGTTATTTACAAGTCATTGCTTTCCGTTTTAATTTCAACATACCATCACAACTTCTTCTGATTTGGGGCTGTAAAATTTATATATTCCTGCAAAACTGCTTTGTGACAATGTTAAAAGCGCTTGAACTGAATTTTGAGAGAGAGATACACACTTCATTCTTTATTCTGAGCTCCGTGTTTTACATCCTGTTTGAGCCAACATAATAGTCCACTCAACACTGAAATCACTCAAACTAATAAACGCTCACCCACTATTTCTATACAACTCCACCTGCTCATTCACATTTGGCACTTGACCACACCCTCAGTACCCCACCCATTTTGAATGCATTTTCTCTGAATAAAAAAAAGAGAGAAATGAATTCAAATCTATTTATGTGCATTGTTTCCCCCACATGTGGTGCAGAGATGGTGGAGTAATGTTTTTGCTCAAGTTGGGGAGGTATAGATGATGTTTGTATTCGATGTAATACGGTTTTTATTTAGGCGAATGTTATTTGCACCCAGTGCGCCAGTAGCCAGCAAAGCTATTTGTACCTGGGGTAGATAGCCAATTTACACCCAGGTGTATATAGCATCACCCAGAGACAAGACAAGCACCCAAGTGTCCATAGTGAACACAACCTTCAATCCCTCAGGCAGCACTGCATTAAAAACTGACACGATTGTATATAGGAGGTTATTGCATGGGCTCAGGAACACTTGAAAACTGGTGTCAGTAAACGCAGATCGTCACTGCATCTACCATGCAAACCAAAAGTCATACATCAACAACATCCAGAAACACCACCAAATTCTCTGGGCCTATGCTCATCTGACAAGTCCACATTTCGACTTGGTTTTGGAAATCATGGACATTGTGTCCTCTGGGCTAAAGAGGAAAATGACCATCCGGACTGTTACCAACACAATGTTCAAAAGCCAGCATCTGTGATGGTATGGGGGTTGTCTATAGACCCTTTTCAGTCACGTGACCTTCGTAAACGCGACCACCATTTTGGACATGTAGCGGACTTCGGCTCGAATTGGTTTGAATGCGAGGAAGGCGACAAACGGAGAACATACAAGAAAAAGGAGCGAGATGCAGAAAACACCTTCGCTATCCAGCGACGTAGGGCATTTACAGGGCGAGCAGAGGGAGAAATAACAGTAACGACACATTAGCAACGCCGTACAGAAATAACGGTTTATGGCACAGACCCTTTCGGTTCTCGCTCATCTAGCTGCTACAATGACTGCTTAGACTGCAACAATAATATCTAACACACATTTAAGTATCCGTCGTAAAGACGTGAAACTCGTCGAGTGACGAGTGTGTTCATTGATAAGCTAACACAATCTAAAAGTAGACATACCATCACACTGCCCTGGCGCTGTGTACAGTTTACCTTCTATGGTTTATGCACTCACTATTTGCCATTACTTTCTCCAACCGTTGTTAGAGATTACAGGGAACGGCCTGGATTTAAGAGACAAATACATGTTCCTCTTGTTTTGAACACTTAGCCCATGTTTACATTAGACCGGATCAGCGGATCATCAGATTAACGTTTTTAAAAGCGATTAGTGTGCACACAGCAACACCAATACACGATTCGTCTGCACACAGCAACACCAAACAGCAACACGGATACGCTCAGCTCCGCAGGCATCCTGCGCTCCAAATCACTCCGCCCTGAACAGCGAGTGCCCTCTGGAGGGTGCGCACTCCGGCCCTGCGCAGCTCACACAGCGCGCGAGTGAAGTGCACGAGCCACGATTCGGGACTGAGCCGCTGTGTGTGCGATCCCAGCGCAGATCACTTACCACTCGCAAGTGGAAGGATGGCAAGCCTAAAGACAATCGTTTTTTTTTTTTGTTACATAGTCAAGAGAGGTGTCGGATCACTGGATCCAGTGTAAATAGCTGCCGGAGCCAACGCCCGAGGTTCCGGAGCGCGCTCCGGTTTGCTCCCCCTCAAATTAAGCGCTGTTTGTAGAACACTGCCTCTGATCTGTCCTACAGTCTACCAACAGCAAAGGAACACAACGCTAGCTAATGTCGTTAGCTAATAGCTACTACAGAAGAACAAAGAGGTTACAATGGGTTATTTTAACCTATTTGGTTACACACTCGCCGCCACAGAATGTTAACAGCAATGTAATGCCTTTTCTGGCTAATTTTATTCGTCTTACCGCCAACAAAGTGGTCACTACACAAGCGCTGGTATGCCGAGGGCTGACAATCTGTTAATGGCCGCTATCCATCTTCTCCGTCGGGATCCGATAAAATGATAACCCTTGCCTTGTGTGTTGATGGTTACTACATCCAGGTGCACAACAATATAGTGGCATGATGGAAGTCTTGCTGAAAATAAACACTTTCTTTGCTGCCGTTCCTCAATGTTGGCTGTGGTAAACTACTGGTAGTACATGTCCAAAATGGCGGCCGCGTTTGTCGTGACGTCACGTGAAAAGGGTCCATAGCATGGGTAACATGCACACTTGTGAAGGTACTATTAAATGTTATAAAAAGGTACATACAGGTTTTGGAGCAACGCATGATGCTATCTAGACGACGTCTCTTTCAGGAACAATCCTGCTTCTTCTATAGCAAGACAATGCCAAGCCACATTCTACACTTTTACTATGAAGCTATGCTGATGTAAAAGAGTGCAGGTGCTAAACTGGCCTGCCTGCCTCCCATTGAAAATGTGCTGTGCATTACAAAGCACAGAATATGACAATAGATACTCCAGACTGTTGAGCAACTGAAGTCACATGTCAAGCAAGAATGGGAAAGAATTTCACATTCAAAACAAACAATTAGTGTCCTCAATTAACAAAGGCTTATTGAGTGTTGCCAACTAAAACATGTAGCACAGCAATAAATATACCCCTTTCCAACCTTTTTGGAACATGTTGCAGCCATCAAATTCAGAAAGAGAGTGTATATTTACAAAAAAAAAGTATCAGTTTGAACATGAAATATCTTGTCTTTGTATTGTATTCAACTGAATACAAGCCAGTCAAAAAGGATTTGTAAATAATTGCATTGTGTTTAATTTTTTTTTTTAAATCAGGGCTGAACCACTTAAAAGTTACTAGCTAGCAACTCCTACCATCAAACAATTATCAGAGAATGAGAAGCTTTTCCAGGTCTGCAAGTTTCTTCTTTCTCCACATTTTTTTCTGCTCTGCTCTGTCTCCCTTTCCTTTCCTTCAACCCTGAACCAGAACATCATAACTAAAATGCAAAAGAAAATAAAAATACATTTTAGTTATTAAATGACAAAATTTGAGTGGGACCCCAAATTTTTTTTAATCATGTATGTATAAAATTATGCTAGATCATGAAGCTTAATTATTAGTTATTAATTATTAGTTTGGACTTGGAGCAACATTTGAAACCATTTAGATGTTTAGTTATGGTACAATATCTATTACAGATACCAACATATCCGAGATATTTATATTTGAGATATTCACATACACAAAGCAAAGTGCTTGTAAAATATCAGGACTGATGTTAAAACCAGTTTCAAACCAAGAACCCTGCCCTGTCCGAGTCCTCTTCATGGCATTCAGGAAGCAGCTGTACACTTACACCAAGGCTTGTTGTATATCTGATTACTCTGGTCAACTGTTTCATTACCTTATTCTGATCACATTACCATTTAAAATTTATACCCCATGACACCTCTGTTGGTTGAGGCATTGTTTCTAACACAAAACAACAAGCGTTGATGACTCAGTCACTTTTTGAAGACATGCCTGTACCAGTGAACTTTTACCAGTTACAGAGAGTGCGCATAAATGTTCTTAGGTTGTAACAGTAAGGATTAGGAAAAAAAAAATCTGTGGTAATGGATTTTTTTGTAGCATAGCTTTGGCCAGATAAAGATTTTGCTGACGTTTTCTTAGCTAGTTGCAGGTATTTTGGTTTTCACATCTTATTGGACAGCTCTAAATCATCATCAACATGGAGAAAATGCTTCCTGCTACAGAGGCAGTCAAAATCTACCAGACAAACTACGTGAGAAATGCCAGAGCTATTGGTGTGTTGTGGGCAATTTTCACCATCTGCTTTGCCATCATCACAGTGGTGGTGTTCATTCAGCCCTACTGGATCGGCGACAGTATCAACACACCACAGTCTGGCTACTTTGGGCTCTTCTACTACTGCATAGGCAACCCCATCACTCAAGAGCTTGTCTGCAAGGGCAGTGTGCTTGATTTTAGCTCCATTCCATCTGGGGCATTTAAGACTGCCATGTTCTTCGTGGGAACCTCAATGCTGCTTAATGTGGCCACCATGGTCTCCTTCAGTCTCTTCTTTTTCTGCGGCGCAGCCAGCGTGTACAAGATATGTGCATGGATACAGACGTCATCCGGTAAAATTTAACAGTGTAACAGAGCTGAAGTTTGGTTCTCTCATTTGAAAGTTAAACTTGGTGACAAGAGCTTTTCAATTTTAAAGGAAATCAATTATATAGTTGACTTTCTCCCCCCCCAAAATAAAAAAAAAATCCATCCAGATAACTAGATTTTAGACATATTTTGGGCAGTTTCAGGCACTCCTATTATTACTTACATAATTATTTACATTAAATGTTAGGCAGGAAGTTGTTTAGGCCAGACGGGAAAATTAACAGGCTGTCAAAATAAGAGCAAAAGATAGTAGTGTGATAAGTGTATAAACACAGCACCTGTATTGTCCATAATGATTAAGAGTTCACTCAAAAATAATTTTACCTCTTTATTAACATAGGCATCTAGCTAAATATAGTCTACTAGTTTAACTAGTAACAATTAAATTAAAAATAAAACTTAACTTTTTAAAATGGATAAATTGTTACGATATTGCTAAAAATGGCCTTACCCGGCCGCAACCATTTGCACTGAAACCAGATATCCACCTGTGACGTTAAAGGCACCCTAGAAGGCCGTTGACCTTCATAACAGAGCCATCAAATAAAGGCTTCCATTTCTTAAAAAAATTTTATATATATATATATATATATATATATATATAAAATAATAATAAAGAAAAAAGGGCGGCACGGTGGTGTAGTGGTTAGCGCTGTCGCCTCACAGCAAGAAGGTCCTGGGTTCGAGCCCCGTGGCTGGCGAGGGCCTTTCTGTGTGGAGTTTGCATGTTCTCCCCGTGTCCGCGTGGGTTTCCTCCGGGTGCTCCGGTTTCCCCCACAGTCCAAAGACATGCAGGTTAGGTTAACTGGTGGCTCTAAATTGACTGTAGGTGTGAATGTGAGTGTGAATGGTTGTCTGTGTCTATGTGTCAGCCCTGTGATGACCTGGTGGCTTGTCCAGGGTGTACCCCGCCTTTCGCCCGTAGTCAGCTGGGATAGGCTCCAGCTTGCCTGCGACCCTGTAGAACAGGATAAAGCGGCCAGAGATAATGAGATGAGATCTTCTGATATCAAAAAGCTATAAGCTTGCTGTTGATTTGCTTGCATTTCTATATGTTGTACAATCACAGGGAAGAGTATGCAACTGCCTCTCTTAGCTTCTGCTATTATTACACCTAGTGGTCAAAAATAGGAACTGCAGTAAGCACTAATTAGACATCCATATGAGCAATTTTGTCTTCTGCCCATACTCACTCGATGAATATTTTCAGTAGAGGATGACAGGACACAATGGTTAGTGACTGGGTTGCCAGACTGGGATAGGATCAAATACTCTTCATTCCCCAATATCTTGTTGTGCAAGTTTATCTAGAATATATAGACAGGGCCAGATCCGGGTCCAGTGAAGTCCCTGGGCACATCCTTTGGAGTGCCTCCCTTTTCTTTTTTTAAATTGATACTTTTCTTGCCTTTCTCCTTGGAAAAGAATCCAATAGATTGTCAAAATCTAGGTGTCTGACAAGGTCTGACGCCACGGACAATAAGCTGAGACATGTTTGGCATATGCTACTCAACAGCTTTTTTTTTTTCTTCTACTTAGAGGGGAAAATGTCTGCTCACCTTGGCAGTTTGTCACTGGCAAAGTTTAAAAAAAAATTGCTATGAAAACAATTGGGAACAGTGGAGGGGCTTTAAGCCCCACAGGCCTAGGGACCTTATTGGTCAGCTTACAGTTTAAACCCCAAGGGGCTTCTGACCTCACATTATAAGCACTGAAGGATTTGGGGCCTGTAATAGTGAGCTCACATTTTGAACAAGGGGCCCTCACATTGTAAGCACTGAAGGATCTGGGGGTCCTAGTGGTTAGCTCGCATTACAAGCACCCAGGAGCCTTGTGATCTGCTTGTGCTGTCTGCACTGAGGACCCTGGCATTCAACTTCCTTCAGAAGTCTTGGGCCACACACAGCACGCAGCCTAAGACCCCCTTGCAGCCTCGAGGCCCTGGGGTAACTGGCCTGGTCCATCAGCCCACCTTGTGTACAGATATATAATTTTTTTAGATATATTGCAAAAATTGAGAGGGGGAAAGTGGAAATATGGATTGAATAGTGTCTATACATCAGAAATACTTGTGAAATATTTGCTTCCAACACAAAGGCTGTGAAAAAGAAGAAACATCTCCATTTTCCAATGCCCAAATGTTTGCTTTAGCTCCAGGTAGTTTGTGTGGTTTTGGAGGTTTAGTTGAGCTGGAAATTTGGCTGAAACCCATCAGCCTTAATTAACGATGTTGGTTTGAACACAGTTGAAGGTACGTCTAAACCCGTTCAGAATGAGCTGCTAAACTGGATTCTGAACGATTGCATGTTGTTGACTCTCATTATAATACTCGTCTGAGTATTAGGTAGTTACCTAATACTCAGAGGCTATAGCATAAGTCAACTCAGAGATCCTGAGCTTCCTAGGGCCCCAAGGCAATGGTTGGTTGCTTGTTTCTGAACTTCACATCCAACTCTACCAAGACAGAATAATCATTAACCAAGTTTTCTTCCAAGTAGCATGACTGCCTCACAGCTCCAGGGCCCTACATTCGATCTTGATTGATCATCTGTGTGGACTGTGTAAATTCCCCCCATGTCTGCATGGATTACCTGCAGGTTCTCTAGTTTCCTCCCACCTCCCAAAAACATGCGTACTGGACAAGAAACCATTAAAAACAAACAATTCACAAAAAATAATGCTGCCATACTTGGTGAATATTTTGTTTAAGGTGTTCTCAATCCTGTAGCTGTGCTGTTGGTGATGGGTTGTATGATTTACCCTGATGGATGGGACTCTCCTGAGGTAAAGCGGATGTGTGGCGAGAAGACGAGCAAGTACACATTGGGGAACTGCACAGTGCGTTGGGCCTACATTTTGGCCATCATCTGCATTCTGGATGCCCTCATGCTCGCACTTGTGGCCTTCACATTGGGAAACCGACAGGACAACCTGCTTCCTGATGAATTTGAAGTGGAGACAGGGGAAGGTAAGACGAAAAAGTAAACAATTATTTTTGAAAAACTACTGGTGAGTTTGGGCACTTGACTGAAAGCGTCTCACTGCAAAATTCAGACTAGACTATAAAATTCATAAAGCTAGAAGTTTCCAGTGCAAGTGTCTGGATTAGATAAGTATTGCTCAAATTCAGTATTTAGATTGGTGAAGCTAGATACAGTAATTCAAAGAAAAAAATTTTTTACAAAATACGCATAGCCAATTTTGGCATGACAACATACATAATTCTTTGTCGCCACAGGAAAAGCCTGAATCCAGAAGCTGTTCTGACACCTGCGAAGAATCAAAATGAGCATCTGAAAGCCAATGAGAAGGACCACTGGGGCAGATGGTGAATAGTAAAACTGGAAAAAAAAATCCAAATAAAAGCATTACAAATTGTATTCACACCTTTTGAGACGCTATGCAGTGTATGTGGGTTTTACCCATTTTAAACAAATTTTGCAATTAGGTCATAAAACAATGTTTATCTAAATTAAATGTTAAAAATCAAATTCAGAAAACAAATTTCACCCATCATCCAATTATTTTATTAAAACATTACTGTCCAGCTAAATACTCTTAGTTATCAATAGTAGGATTTCTTTAAAAACTGTACATGGCTGTAATATACAGATCAAGGCAAACTCTTTGGTACACACACACATACATATATATACACACACACACACACACACACACAACAAACACACGTGCGCAAGCACACTTTTCACAACCATCTTTTGGGTGATGTTTAACAGCTACTCAGTTTCCGGAAGCATAGAAAGTGAGAAAGCAACCCTCATGTACTCAGAATTGACCAAAAATGACACAAAGAAAACTGACACTTTTTGAGACAAAATTACACAGTGGTATGGCATTTCCTAAAATAAACTACAAATCAGTTAAATGCATTTTCTACAGTTATGAGGTAAACCTAATGGGTTCCTTTTTTTTTTCCAAAAAATCTCTGGTGTGCGTACTCCCAAAACTAGGAAACATGTAAAAAGTGACCCACAATATGTGCCCTTACATCAACCATGTTCAGTTAAAGCCTAGCAAAATACAGAAATCTGATCTTTCAGCATGGAGCACACAGCTTAAATAATACAAGAGGAGATGTTCCCTAAAACTGTTGTGCAAATTTAGAGGGGGGAGGAAAAAAATAAAATAAAAAAAGTTTGAGGACAAACACCGCCTCAGGAAACAAGTCCCAAGACATAACACCACCAAGAAAACAAAAACATTTCTCAGGTGAAACGTACAAGAAACCACACACAAAGTAGTACAAGTACTATTCAGGTAAGCAGTCAAACTGGAAAGTGATATGTTGCAGTCTGTCATGTGGAAGTGGAGGAAAAATGGGGCTGCGGTTGTTTATACGAGTCACTAGAGGGCGAGCCAGGGGTGGCACAGGCATTCAGCCGCTGTGGCCCGTTTCTCAGGGATGAGTTCAAGCATGGGGAGCAGGAAGTCTGCAAAAGTCTCGGCATCCTCGTGGGACCACTCGTACTTATCCAGCAGCACCTCCAACAGACCCCATGGCTTCAACTTGGTGATGTGCTTCAGGTCACCTACACACAGAACACATTTAAACCCTGCACAATACCCTTTCTACGCACACTCATTGGCACACGATACAGATTAACCTGTGAAGCGTGTATACATGACAGAGGGCTGTAGGGTTTTGAGAAAAATGATAAATGACTGCATTTTTTTTTTTTTTTAAACAGCAACATTATTTTTACTATCTGCCAAATACAAATCGGCTACGATTGTCAAGCTGCATGAAACAACAAATAGTGTTGCAGCAAACTTGATAAATCCAACAAATTTAATAATGGTGAAATCATTCAAATCATCTACACTTTTCCAATTAAACCTTCATGGACTTGCTCAACTGCTAGACACTGTACTACTTTTTAAACATTTATCATTCTATCGTTTACGTGCAAGGTAGTCACAGCAAAAGGTGCAAAGTTATAAATATTCTTTGATTAGGCAGTGGGGGGAGAAAAAAAAAAACATTCGCTATTCGATAAATATCAACAGCTTTGTCATTTTTGACACCTTATCATTCACTCAAGCATTCCTGTCTGCCTTGTTTCACTTACAGTTTCATGCTGTAAACAAGTTCACTGCTTTGAACAAATATACATTTTAATCTCCATTTAGATGCAGTGAGGTGATTCCCAACAGAAGAGTTTTGCATCCTACTGCTGATTTTCTTTTATTAAATGCAAACTGGTAACTGTAGGTACGCCTCCAATCACATACACACGTACGATCTAGACCAGGGGTTTTCAAAGTGTGGGAGAGTCAGCCCCCCCTCGGAGAGCAAATAAACAACAGCGCCCCCCCTTACAATTTTTGTTGTTGCTATACTTAATGTTCCATTCGTATTTTTAAAAAAATGGTTGTTGTACACATTATTTTTTTCTTTTTCACATTTTAAACATCTGTGCTTTTTAAAACATCTTGTTTTACACATTTTAAACATCCCATAGCATCGTTAGCTAGCATCTCTTGGCAGACAACACACTGTGGCAGTGGAGCATCTTCAGATCCAGTCCATGAAAATCCAAACTTTAAATAATCGTGGTCATACTTCCTTCTTTTTCCAGTCCCCCAGGATTCCGTGGGCCTTTTTTGTGATTGTTGTGGGCTAAAATGTCTGATGTTGCGGGGGGTTTTCCAAAAAATTGCGATGAAAGTTGTGTTTTTTTAGGTTTTTGTTGCGATTACATTGCGGGAGGAAGTGAAAGTTGCGAGAAATTGTTGCGATTTTCTCTTTTTGTGATTAAAATTGAGTGATATGTTAAATATTAAGTTATTACTGAAAAACTATTGATTAAAAAAACAAAGAGAAATGGTCCTATAAACAACTTTACCAATATAAAAGATTACCAGGACTACAAAAATGCAGAAAAATAGGCTTTACTTATCCAAATGCACCTGTTGGTTCAAAAGTTAAAGTGCATAGAACCTCACAGCACAACATGAAGTTACCTTAAAATAGAATATAAATGCCTCAGCTTTCATGTAAGAAAAAAAAAACCTATTAATACTAGTACTGTGTGCAGGCAGTCTCTCCTGAAGACTAAATTAAACAATAATTATAAACTAATAAAATAAATGGCTCAGGCTTCATAGAAGAAAAAAAACAATTTGAACAGAATCTCACAGTATGATGCTGAAGCTGCCTAAACAATGGAAAATAAAATACCATTTTGGCAAAAATGTTGGCATCCATTAACTTCTTGTATTAAGTAAAAAAAAAAATAAAGTGCACACAGTCCTTCACTGTAAACATAACACACTTCAGTGTTGCCAGATACTGCTGACGTTTTCCAGTCCAAAATATGTTCAAAACCCGCCAAAATGCACTTGAAATCATCCAATCTGGCAACACGACGCGCATGCTGCTTCTCTTGAACACACGGAAGTAAGGCGGAAGGTAGTTTGTCGACGTCACCTCAAGACGACGCCAACGATTGGTCAAATTTGCGGGAAAGTTGCGGTGATTGGATACAATTGCAACACCGCCCTGAATTCGCGGGGATTGGTTGAATTTGCGCTGAAGTTGCAAATCGCAACATCCTGGAGGCTCTGTTTTTTTGCTTGGCCCAGACTTTGTCTCCTCCCTCACTGTAGCTTTAGGTACTAAAAACCATAGACAGCTAAAAACCGATCCATTTTGTCTCTCACGTTGCGCCCCCCCTGAAGAACTCTGGCGCCCCCCGGGGGGACGCGCCCCACACTTTGAAAAGCCCTGAGACTACGTGAATAAAGTCTTTACAGCACATGAATTTTAATGTGATTTTCTGACAAAATCATTAGTGCTTGAATCAAACGAACCTAAAAGTAGGTTTATGTATTACTCTATTAGATCAATACATACTAAAAGTGTTGGTCTCTTTGCATAACACACAACTGAGGGAACCAAATAGTGCTGGTATTTATGTCTCCACACCACTCCACAGAGGCAAAATGTGTCCTAGAACAGCTGCTGTAAAATCATTATTTACAGGTAAATACAAAATACAGGGATGTTTTTCGCCGTGTGCACACATTTACAAGCCATCGTGTAGAACACCAGCCTTAATAAGCAGCCATATTTCAGTACAACACTTCTCTTCCCCCAATGCCCCAACCCCCACCCATTTCACATTCCGCTTATAGACCCTTTTCAGTCACGTGACCTTCGTAAACACGACCGCCATTTTGGACATGTAGTGGACTTCGGCTCGAATCGGTTTGAATGCGAGGAAGGCGACAAACATAAAAGAAAAAGGAGCGAGATGCAGAAAACTGTATTTACTAGTTTACTGTAATTATGATCTGGCAGCTATTTACACCGGATCCAGTGTAAATAGCTGCCGGAGCCAACGTCTGGCCGGCCGCGAGCTAGTGCGCTCCGGAACCTCGGACGTTGGCTCCGGCAGCTATTTACACTGGATCCGGCGTAAATAGCTGCCAGATCATAATTACAGTAAACTAGAATGGAATGTTAACAGCAATGTAATGCCTTTTCTGGCTAATTTTATTCGTCTTACCTCCAACAAAGTGGTCACTACACAAGCGTTGGTATGCCGCTATCCATCTTCTCCGTCGGTCAGCATCTACCGGGATCCGATAAAATGATAACCCTTGCCTTGTTTGTTGATGGTTACTACATCCAGGTGCACAACAATATAGTGGCATGATGGAAGTCTTGCTGAAAATAAACACTTTCTTTGCTGCCGTTCCTCAATGTTGGCTGTGGTAAACTACTGGCAGTACATGTCCAAAATGGTGGCCGCGTTTGTCGTGACGTCACGTGAAAAGGGTCCATAGAATGTTGTCATCACACTACAGAGTTTAACATAACTACAGGATGCTTAACCACTTACTGTACAAAGATGAGCAAATTCTTAAACATTTATTAAAGGGCTCATCATAGAAATAGTCACAGAATATATCATTAATATTTTTCAAGCTTTCTTTCTACATGGAATCGGTCATACAAAACGAGGAATTCACAAAACAGTATTACCTTTCTTGGTGAAAAAGTCCTTGGCGTATTTTCCTGCAATTATGAGTTTGCGTGGGACCATCCCCAGTAGCTCAATGATCAAAGCAATGTGGTCTGTCATTTGGCACAGCACCAAAAAAATTGGGGTGGTTGTGAAGTTTGGTGGTGGTGGTGGTGGGAGGGAGGGTGTGTGGGGAAGACAAACCCAAAAAAAAAAAAACACACACACAGATCAAACATGATTAATGGTCATTTATCCACTCTGGGAGAATAGTCCGGCTGTTAAGCAAAAAACCTTGAAGTTGTTCACTTTGTGATAGGAGCATGAAATTTGGCACACTAGCTCAAGTTGATATATATAATAATTTTAGATATGGGGGCATTTCAAATTCGGCTTCTAAACCCTGGAATATGCATGCGCAAAATCAACTCAACATGAAAACAAAGCTAAACGAATTCTCTTTTGTTTCAAGGTTCGACCCCCCAATATTTTGAGATCACATGATCATATGAATCCATATTAACAGCTAAAACTTTGAACTGCAAAAATGCTCTTCTGGCAGCCTTTTTATTTACTTAATACTGTATCCCTATGTCATGTGACTAATCACGTGATGTATCTTTGAGAACAAGAAATTCTCTATTTGTGAGGTAGACGGTCATTCAATCAATGTGTCATTTATTGTAAGCAATCTTCTAAAAATATCTTGAAAACAAAAAATTTGTTTAGCCTCGTTTTCATGTGGGGTCGATTTTGCACACGCGTATTCCAGGCTTTAGAAGCTGAATTTGAAATTACTCCTTCTCTAGAATTTTATATATCAACTTGAGCTAGTCTGCGGGCGGCACGGTGGTGTAGTGGTTAGCGCTGTCGCCTCACAGCAAGAAGGTCCTGGGTTCGAGCCCCGGGGCCGGCGAGGGCCTTTCTGTGCGGAGTTTGCATGTTCTCCCCGTGTCCGCGTGGGTTTCCTCCGGGTGCTCCGGTTTCCCCCACAGTCCAAAGACATGCAGGTTAGGTTAACTGGTGACTCTAAACTGACCGTAGGTGTGAATGTGAGTGTGAATGGTTGTCTGTGTCTATGTGTCAGCCCTGTGATGACCTGGCGACTTGTCCAGGGTGTACCCCGCCTTTCGCCCGTAGTCAGCTGGGATAGGCTCCAGCTTGCCTGCGACCCTGTAGAAGGATAAAGCGGCTAGAGATAATGAGATGAAATGAACTTGAGCTAGTCTGCCAAATTTCATGCTTCGATCACAAAGTGAACAATTTCTCACTTTAACAACCTGACTAGAAGGGTGGCGCAGAGAGGAAGCATGTTGCTCAAATCTGACCACACAGAGACAATAGTCAGCAGTATGACTGGCTGCATTATTCCATTTTATACTTCTAGTTTTTGTGATGGCTGTTAACGCAAGGCCAAAATGTCCACATTCCTTTATTAAAATAATTTTTTTTTTAAAAAAAGCATACGCTAGCCACTAATCCTAGCCATCAACTAAAAAAGGAACTTGTATCCTGAAGTAGCTGAACAATTTAGGAATCCAGACACTTCATCCTTTTAACTGTGATGTCTCAGAAATGCTAATTTGTATTTGCACATGGAAAATGCACTGTCAAACGAAGCTGCAAAAACAAAACACTCTCGCACTTCCCCTTGAGGCCCAGGGTGGAATTCTTACCATCATTACTCGCATACCTCTCCTGCTGAAGTATTCCTGTGAGACTTTCCCACACAGAGCATAGTGTCGGGGAATTCTACCCAACAGTTCAATGATCAGAGCAAGGTGGTCTGGAGGAAAATCAATAGTAGGACAGGAGAAAGAGAGACAGAGAATGACAGTAGCAAGGACAAAAGCAAGATGAGCAGTCACAGGCATGATCCTAAAAGTGTTTACAGCAGTATAAGGGTTACCAGGCAGTCATAGGCCCTGTCCACACGGCAACGGATTCAGGTGAATCTGATAAAATTGTTTATCGTTTCGGCCTGGCGTCCACACGGCACCGGCGTTTTGGGTGCCCCAAAATGAAATATTTTGAGAACGGGTTCCAGAGTGAAAAAATCTGGCAACGGAGCCGTTGCGAAGTCGTCTGGATGAGTAGAACGGATTTGTTTACGATGACGTCACAACCACATGTGCTTCACGCCGGGTAGAAGTGTAACGAACTCGATGCGAGTTGTCAACAAATCCTATAACTTGGTTCATGAAATGCGCTTACAAAATATTTTCACTGTGAATATTTATTGTGTAATGGTGCAAAGTGAGAGAGAGAGAGAGAGAGAGAGAGAGAGAGAGAGAGAATAGCCCTTAGGGCAAAGTCAATCCCACCAGCAAAAATAGGAAAAAAAAAAAGGAGCGATCTCACCTCTTCAGATGTTGGTTTAAGTCCGACAATACATTCCTCAGAAAGGGCATAGAAGAATAAAGTAATCCATCAACGCGTAGCATTCAATTTATTCCGGACCATTAAAGAATTCTGGAGGATATCAGAATGTTGGCGTACCGGCTTCCATCTACCCCCATTCATTCCTCTTTCCGCGTCTCCATTCAAAAACCGAGCACGTGATTTAAAGGGACTATATCCATAGGATAGGGAGTGAGAAATAGAGGTCTGCGCGGGTCGGATTTTTCAGTCCCGCTCCCGCCCGCATTGTGCAGTCCCACTCCCGCCCGCAAAGAATTATGATTTTCAGTCCCGCTCCCGCCTGCCATATTTTGTCCCGCTCCCTCTGATTAACATTGTAGACTAACGCAAGCAGTAAATCACTTCACTCATGGTTGTCTTGCTAGCTGGGTGTGAACTGAGAGTCATTAGAGTGATCAAAGGATTTCCCATTAGGGTGATCAATGGCAAGTTTAAGATGCCATTCCTCACTCAATCTGGCAATCTGACTCTCTCTGCAAATTTAGGCATCTTAAAATGATTTTATTAATGCCAAATAAAATATCCAGCACAAATTATATATGATATACATAAATTAATAATTTATAAATTTTATTTCAAACACATTTTTAGTTAGCGGGACTGCAGCTTATCACCGCTCCCGCCCGCGCCGCATATGTGCACTCCTGCTCCCGCGCGCATATGTGCACTTCCAGTCCCGCCCGCGCCCGCAATGAGCTTTCAAAATTTGTCCCGCGCCGCACTGCTTTGCGGCGGGTCCCGCGAGACTCCCGCGGGAGTGCAGGGCTCTAGTGAGAAAGTGTGTGCGTGTGACAGTGACAGTCACTGTGCGCATGCGCAGTTATGCACATGCGTCTACTTCTATTGTTCTGGGGTCTCCGATGGGACCGTCTTACAGCGCACGTAGAGGTGTGGCATGTGTATTGCATCGTTTTCAACAAGCGTTGCGTTGCCATATGAACCTGATATTTTACTGATCCGTTGCCCATGTGGACGCGATATTTAAAAAAAAAAAAATCTCGTTGTGGTGTGGATGTAGCCATAGTCATGATGGCTCACATTTAGCACGTTGCATGCGCATCAAGACAAAAAAGTTATTGTAGATGGAAAAAGTGAATGCTGTCTAAAATTCAACATAGATCAGGGACAGGCGATACCAGAACACGTCAGAGCACTGAATCTGGTTCAAATCAGATAGTGACAGCAGGGCAAAAACTGCACCATCCAATGTTTTGGACCTTGATAACATTTTCTCCATTTTGTGTTGTTTTTGGAGGGGTTTGGGGGCATGGTCACTTTGTTGGGTATTAAGAATGTGCTGCGTCAATCGTCAACATATTTGAACTAGAATAGTTCATTCACAGATTAATTATTTCAGAATAACCTCAAATCAAGAGGCAGAAGTTGTTTATATTTTATCAAGTGAATCACCACAAGCCTTCGTACAGCAGATGAAATGGATACCTGGGATTGTTCTAGTATAAATGCTGTAAGATTCCATGCAAGACAGGTGAGAAAAATGGCGAGCTAAACACAATGTAACATTTAGCACATGCACAAAACATCCAGGTAAATTTCCAATAGAATTTCTGATCTTCAAGAAACTTATTCCCAAGTTTATATTTGTATGTCTAACTGATGACATATTCTATTAGAGATGAAAGTGGAGCAAAGAAAAAAAATCCTGAACCTTTGAAAGTCAAACTGGGGGGGGGGGGGGGGGGGGGGGGGGGGGCAACATCCCCCGAAAAATTTTTAATAAACATAACACACAAAACCCTGCATTCTAGTATTTATTTTCACTAAAACAAGTTATAACTTTTAAGCCTTTTTCTTTCATGTGCATTAATGATTAACATGTCAAAAATATCAAATTTAATTCCCCTAGTTAATGAGTAATTTTCAGGAGTGCATTTAGAAAACGCGGTGATTTTCCTGCTACACACTTCATTACTTTAAAAAAAAAAAAAAAAAAAAAACAGTTGAAGGTAAACTCAGCAAAATCCCAAAACAGTACTGTTGAAAAGTAAAGGTCTGTTAGAGTTTCTAAAGCTTTCAGGTTTCAATGTTGGGGACATTGAGCCTCGTTTATCAATCTTTCAGTAGAGTTGTGCGTTTGCAGAAGCTAAAGTGAACTAAACATTTCCAATTCATATTTATGCGAGTTGAAGCCAATTGTTTACATTAGTTCGTATTGTCTGTAAATTTAAACACACCAACGAATACCAAATTTCTCATGTAAATCAGGGGCGTAGGGTGTGTGTGTGTCAGTCACACACTGACTGGCAGCCTGAGTGCATTATGTAACAAAAAGAAAATTACCATTGCTAGTTTTAGGTAGCTTAGAAACCGGCTCTTCCATTATTGCCGTTTCTTCCACGTTTTCTTGATGTTGTGTTCTAGAAACGGCACTAAAACTTAGCTTCGAAGCCACAAAATGCAACTTTGATGGAAAAAATTTGCTTGCCTCTCTTCACATCGAAAGAAGGAGGAAAGGTTTGCTTGTTTTGACACGGCCAATTATTAACACAAGAGGAAATACTTGTAATTCGCAACTAAAAAGACTGCAGCTACACTGGCAGCTTGAACATGCTTTCTAGTGCGATTGTGTTGCGCTTGCGCAGAATGGTGTCAGTCCTGCGAGCCTTAGCTCGTGCACCTGAAGGCGCGCCTTGGGCACGCGCACCGTTAACAAAGAACACCTGTCTAAATCAATGAACTATGTTTGGGCTATTTAAGGACTGCGCCCATGCAAGGACAATGCGAAGTATTATGCCGCATCTAGGAACGCTAAAAATCCGAAAAATAAATTTCTCCATTCGGGAAACCGAAGTTTTTCAAGAGTTTTGTCAAATATCCGATTTCCGAGTAAATCCGGAAGACTTTCATCTATATTCTATGATCATGGATTCACCATTTGTGGGTAAAAAAGGACAAGTACTTTTGCTAGTGCCACATTACATTTAAACTGCAGTAGCATTTGTGAAGGAACAAAAGCATCTTTTTTTTTTTTTTTGTGTGTGTGTGTGTGTGTGTGTGTGTGTGTGTGTGTGTGTGTGTGTGTCTGTCGCTGGATACATGCAGAAAGAGCAGGATATGGAATAAGCAGCACAAAAGCACCTGGCTATATGAAGGATGGGGGGGAGACCCATAAATCTGAGTCTTTTTAAAAACATCCCTGAAGATTTACAGGACTTGGAAATAAGGCTCGAGTCAGATCATCATCTTTACACTAACAGGATGCAGATGTTAAGAGTCAGCAGTTATGCAACTGAAATGTAGGCGGATGAGAGAAAAAGGAGAGAATCAAGTGAGAAATGAAAGACAAGTAGAAAAGGTGGAGAATTTGTTCAGATTTACTTGTAGCTCTGTTAGAAGGGAAAGAGACGCAGGGATACAGACAGTAATGTTATCTTTTGTAATGATAAGTCTCAGCGTTGTGCCGGAAACAAAACGAGCAAAGTACTCGATACCTGCGGTCTGGATTGCAGATACAGAGTACGTGATGTGATGACAATTTATTTGTCAAGCGTATTCTAATGCATACTGCGTAGCACAAGATACCATTAAGCAAGATGTTAATTATTCTTAATCTTCATTCATTAATCAATCAGTAACATTAGGAGAGGTGGAACTGAATTGAAAAGCTTACAGTAGATATATTTGCAGCCCAATTTTAACGAGTCTATACTTAGCTCTTAGCTGAAAGTAGCCATCCATAGAATCAGTGTGACTGCACTTCTTACTACGTTAACGACATCTGCACACAGGTCTAGGCATAATGCGTCATTTGGAAAAGGAAGTCAAAGGCAAACAAAGTAGAGACAGGAAGAAACTGCTTTACCCTCATCTCTGGAGTAATCTTCACCAGAGTGGGGTTCAAACAAGTAGTCCCCAGTGGCCAGCTCAAATGCCTGCAATAAGTGGAATGAGATACAGAGGAAGAGAGATTCTATTTTGATAAAGAAATATCAGGAAATGGTCAGAAAACTACTGTAACTTTATTTCCATGCCAACAATCAAACAATCATTGCAAAAAAAGATTTAGTAGGGGTTAAGTCAAAATTTTTACAAACTTACTAATGCCTATTGTGACATTATGGCACAAGACAGAGCATTAACTTTAATTAAAAACGTAAAGTTATCTGCAGTGTTAAAACTACAGACTTGTTCAGTGCTTGATACAAGTATTGCATTGTACATCTCTCACCATACAAGCTGTGCTCCATATATCAGCTGGTGTACTGTAACCTGCACCAATCAGCACCTCCAGGGAGCGATACTGCCTTGTCTGAATGTCCTCAGTGAAGTGTTTGTGCTGCAGGAAAACAGCCTTTTCATTCATGGGTTAAAGCATAACCATATGGTAACCGTGCACTTAATATCATGTACAAAAAAAAAAAAAGCCGATAACTAATCCAACAACTAAAGTGTTTCCTACAGATCTAAAATATCCTATTGCAATAAATGTACTGGGTTACTCTTTCCCTCTTGATGTTAATTGCAGTTTAGCACAAAATTAAACCTGATGTTAAAATTATTAGATTTACTAATTTCTATGCAAGTCTGGGTTACTTCACCTCGCAGTTAGTTTTTATTTCTACATTTGCTTCCTGAGCAAAAACTTTTTATAATCATCTCATCTCTCATCTCATTATCTCTAGCCGCTTTATCCTGTTCTACAGGGTCGCAGGCAAGCTGGAGCCTATCCCAGCTGACTACGGGCGAAAGGCGGGGTACACCCTGGACAAGTCGCCAGGTCATCACAGGGCTGACACATAGACACAGACAACCATTCACACTCGCATTCACACCTACGGTCAATTTAGAGTCACCAGTTAACCTAACCTGCATGTCTTTGGACTGTGGGGGAAACCGGAGCACCCGGAGGAAACCCACGCGGACACGGGGAGAACATGCAAACTCCGCACAGAAAGGCCCTCATCGGCCACGGGGCTTGAACCCGGACCTTCTTGCTGTGAGGCGACAGTGCTAACCACTACACCACCGTGCCGCCCACAAATAACAATAATCCTTTTAAATTGGTCCTTTAACTACAAAAAGTAGAGGTTTTTGCCATTTATATTACATTTACATTAAATAGAAGAGACAACAGCTGATTACATCTTTTCAAATTACTGCTCATGTAACGTCAGGGGCAGCGTAACATGCTGAAAAAAGCACTATTCCTACTTCCGTATGCAGGAGCTCACTGATACCCACGACTGACTAGTGTCAGTGTACCTGACAGGGTAGAGAGTCTGTGTCACCCAGGAAGGTTTTCAGGCATTTAACCTTGACCCAGTTTGGATCAATTCCAAAAATCAGTTTTATCTGCTGGTTAGAATCATAATTCTCGATGAATCCTAAACGGTCAACCACTTGTTCCAGAGATATCACACGAACAGACAGACACACACAGGGACAACCTAAAAACGTGTCTCCAGCACCTACTGGCAGAGGCATAAAAACAAATCAAACAAGCTCAACTGTGAGCTACTGCTCACTTACGTATCCCCCCCCGCGCTTGCTTCGATCAGAATGCAAGCAATCGGAGGAATAGGACACTTATTATGAACGTTGACTTCAACAAATAATCAACCCTGAAACAAGTAAAGAGCAGTGTTCTCCCCAGGGATTTCAAACAGCATCCTGGTAAACTGTCATTTTGAAATGGCGTCAAATTCACTGTATAATCCATTATAAAATTAACACCGATAGCATCATATTCAGACAATATAGCATCATATTTATACCATGATGCTATCAGGAACTGGGGAGAATTTGTTGTCTCTCATTGTCTGAATACTTGCATACGAGCACAAACCATTCACAAATCTCTTTTTTTTTTTTAAATCTTTTCAACCATTTGTTGATTAACATGTCATTTACATAGAAACACAGGGGAATAAAATGTTCATCTGAATCCACTGGTTCCAATGACAGAAATAATCATTTACACAAATATCATCACATCCAAGAGAAAACCTTGTCCATATTAATCTGCTAGTCCAAAAAAAAAAAAAATTAAAAAGGCAAGAAAAAAAAATGTTGAAGATTTTGTAAATCCACACCGTGTGTTTCGTAAATACATTAAGTCGGTAAACAGGAAGTTGATGTGTGACAGACCTGAAAACGGTATGCATGGTATAGAACCCCAAGCTGAAGTTTGGTACCAAGTAGCTATGATTTGTGGTTACTGAGAAAAAGGGCATTTTGGACAGACGGAAATACGGACAGCGGTAAATCAGTATACACACACACCCCTTCAGAGCAGGGCTATAAAAATAAATAAATAAATAAATAAATAAATAACTTTAAAAATGGATATTGGACGTTGCCAATCCAGAAAAGGTCAATGGAAAGATGAAGTCTCTTACCACCCAGCATGCATTGCCCAAGTCAGCAATCTTGACCTTGATCTTGTCTGAATTTAGAGGTTCCAAGGGATTGACCAGAAGGCTTCCTGGTGCCAGCTTGGCTGCAAGAGGATGAGAGAGAGAATTATCATCAAAAAAAGGGATATAAAGAAAAATTTATTCACAAGTTTGTGACTAGATTAAAACAAAAACAGGAAGAAGCAGGGATTAATTATTGTACACATAATTATTGTGTAGCTAGCTGACCATTTTGTGGTGTGGACTGCTTGTCTCTGGCAGGCACTGGCCTTCCTTGCAATTTGTTGTCTTCTCCCTCCTCCCTCACGTCTCCATTACTCTGATCAGGTTCAGGAGAATACAACCCGTTACAGTACTCATAAGGGCTCTGGGACATGTCCCTTGAAGGTCCTGCATTAGCATTGTGCTGGTCCTCCTGCTTCAGCAGCATTTGTTTCTTGACTTCATCTAGTTCTTCCTCGGGTTGGGCTCGGCTGCCAGGCACATGGCCGTTACAGTTGAGCTCATCCGAGGTCAGACGCTCTCTGGGGTTACCTGGGTCTAAAGGAGAGAGGAAGATAAATCCAGTCCAAAAGTATAAAAAGCTCAGCCCATGCTGAGCACATTCTAATCCAAAACATCTAAACTGAATGAATATTTTCAAAATATAAACTTTTTTTTTTCAACCAAATGATGCATTGTGAAATGGAAACCAAGCACTAACATTTAATACTTAAATGTTCATCTAGGCATCCATCCATTATCTCTAGCCGCTTACCCCTGTACACAGTCGCAGGCAAGCTGGAGCCTATCCCAGCTGACTACGGGCGAAAGGCGGGGTACACCCTGGACAAGTCGCCAGGTCATCACAGGGCTGACACATAGACACAGACAACCATTCACACTCACATTCACACCTACGGTCAATTTAGAGTCACCAGTTAACTTAACCTGCATGTCTTTGGACTGTGGGGGAAACCGGAGCACCCGGAGGAAACCCACGCGGACACGGGGAGAACATGCAAACTCCGCACAGAAAGGCCCTCGCCGGCCACAGGGCTCGAACCCGGACCTTCTTGCTGTGAGGCGACAGCGCTAAACACTACACTACCGTGCCGCCCTCATCCAAGCATTCATTTCCAAAATGTCAAATTATTAAGTGGGGGGGAAAAAAAAAAGTTTTATGGGAAGATATGCATTTTTTTGGTCTCTGATTTTTTTTTAAGCTAGCTGGTATGCCAACAGTTAGTGGTGAAAGGAGTTTTTTTTTTTTTTTTTTTTTAAACAGGCTATAGAACAGACATTAATTTGGAGCAAAACGTCCACAGATCTCATAAGGGAGAACCTCACACATCAAAAGAAATCAAATGTGATCATTTTGTTCAGACCTATAGCACTAATCACGATGTACATTTAATGTTACTCATACAAAATTATGTGTATGTGCTAAAATATTTAACAGAATAAGATAATTTTACATTAGAATGCAAAGTTTTATCACCATCAAATGTGAAAATAGTAATTTCCTTAACAGAAGTAAGGAATAATCCTGAATAATTAGGTTTTTAACGTAAAAATGTGTGCAACATCGCATTTACATGTACTGAAGAAACTTTTTTTCTTTCCATTTATATTTTCAAAATGCAACCATGTTAGTTTGAATATAATTATATGCTAATGTTAAAGTTGAACTTTCAGCATTTTTGAGGGAGCAAGAAAAAATATAACGGCCTGGTTTGAGTTGTGTGATCGAAGTACTCATCGAAGTACTCAAAAGAGAACTGAAGGCAAATTTATTAGCATCAAAATTCTATTTCTCTCATTTTATTAAATATAGGAATGCATTTTTGATAGCTATTCTCTCACTGCTATAGCAAGTTATGAGTGTTTGAAATATGCTGTATATCAGTCCATATGTCAAAGCAATGGCTGTAAACGAGATTCGTTGAGACCTGTGCGAGACGTCGTAGGACGGAAGTAAAACTACTACTTCTTTTGGCTGCTCCCGATTAGGGGTCGCCACAGCGGATCCTTCATCTCCATTGCTCCCTGTCCTCCGCATCCTTCTCTACCACACCTGCCACTTTCATGTCCTCCATCACCACATCCATGTATCTCCTCTTTGGCCTTCCTCGTTTTCGTTTGCCTGGCAGCTCCATCCTCAACATTCTCCTTCCAACATGCTCTGCATCTCTTCTCAGGATGTGCCCATACCATCTCAGTCTCATCTCTCTTAGCTTAATTCCCAAGCTCTCCACATGTGCTGTCCCTCTGATGTGCTCGTTTCTTATCCTGTCCAACCTCCCATCGCAAACCTTAACATCCTCAACTCCGCCGCTGCCAACTTTGCCTCCTGTCTCTTTGTTAAGGGTCCGGTCTCCAATCCGTACATCACAGCTGGTCTCACTACTGTCTTATACATCTTACTTTTCACTTTTGCTGGGACTTTCCTATCACAAATGACTCCCGAAATCCTTCTCCAACTGCTCCACCCTGCCTGCACTCTCTTCCTCACCTCACTATCGCAGCCCCCATTTTCCTGCACAGTTGACCCCAGGTACTTTCTTTACGTCTACTCCTTGCATCTTCACTACACTCTCATCCCCATTCTCACTGATGCGCATGTATTCTGTTTTGCTCCTGCTCACCTTCATTCCTCTTCGTTCCAATGCATACCTCCATCTTTCCAAACCCAACTCAACCCCCGTTCTACTTTCACCACATATCACAATATCATCCGCAAACATCATGTTCCACGGTAACTCCTGCCGCACTTCGTCCGCAAGCTATCCATCACTATGGCAAGCAAAAAAAGGACTCAAAGCAGATCCTTGATGGAGTCCCACCTTCACCTTGAACCATTCAGTCGTTCCAACTGCACACCTCACTGCTGTTTCACTGTTCTCATACATGTCTTGCACCACTCGAATATACTTCTCATTCACTCCACTCTCTCATACAATACCATAACTCATCTCTCGGCACTCTATCGTATGCCTTCTCCAGGTCTACAAACACACAATGTAGCTTTCTCTGGCCTTCTCTGTAGCTTCTCATTAACATTCTTAAAGCAAAAATTGCATCCGACGTGCTCTTCCTCGGCATAAACCCGTACTGCTGTTCACAGATTGCTACCTCTCCTCAATCTCGCCTCCAATACCCTTTCCCATAGCTTCATGGTGTGGCTCATCAATTTTATCCCTCTGTAATTACTGCAGCTCTGTACATCTCCCTTATTCTTGTATATTGGGACTAGCACACTCTCCATTCATTCGGCATTTTCTCATTCTTTAGGATCCTCACTCCCTCACTCACTCACTCACTCACTCGGAACTCCACAGCCGTCTCACCCAGACATCTCCAAGCCTCAATCGGGATACCATCTGGTCCGACTGCTTTCCCAGTCTTCATTCTTTTCATGGCTGCTCTCACCTCGTCCTTACCAACCAACTCTGCTTCCTGATTTGCTGTCTCCAATGAATCTGACCTTTTCTCTCTTGGATTCTCCTCACTTAATAAATCCTCAAAGTACTCTTGCCACCTTCTTTCTACACCGTCAGCACATTTCCATTTACATCTTTCATCACTCTTACCTGCTGTACATCCCTTGCTTCCCTGTTT
Source organism: Neoarius graeffei (assembly GCF_027579695.1). Lineage (NCBI taxonomy): Eukaryota > Metazoa > Chordata > Actinopteri > Siluriformes > Ariidae > Neoarius > Neoarius graeffei. Next base: position 60,268,314 of record NC_083578.1, on the reverse strand, counting down.
CTCTGCCTAGCTAGTCTGTACAGGTCTCTCTCTCCTCCTTTGGTCTCCAGTCTTTCATTCAACTCCTGCTATGCAACTGCTTTTGCCTTCGCTACCGCTCTGTCTCGTCTCTCTGTATAACCGCCTGCTTTCCTCATCTCTCTGATCATCCCAATTCCTCTTTGCTAGCCTCTTCTCTTTTATAATTTCCTGCACTTCTTTGTTCCACCACCATGTCTCCTTGTCTTCCTTCCTCCTTCCCGATGACCACCCTAGCACCTTGCTGCCTCTCTTACTAGTACAGCAGTAGTATTCCAATCTTCTGGTAGACTTCCATTACCACTCAATGCTTGTCTCATTTCTTCCCTAAACTCCTTCTGATGTTCAACATCTTTTAGTTTCCACCACTTAATCTTCGGCTCCACTATTTCACGCTTCCTCTTGTTCACTTTCAAGCTCATCCTGCACACAACCACTCGATGTTGTCTATACTCTCCCCTGCCATCACTTTACAGTCTCCAATCTCCTTCAGGTTACCCCTTCTGCAGAGTATGTCGTCCACCTGTGTAGATCTTCCTCCACTCTTAAACATTATCCTGTGCTGCTCTTTCTTCTCGAAGTATGTATTGACTATTGGGTCTGTCTCAGAAACTGGGTACTGTGGGGGTACCCCACTAAATATACTCACAGTCAATAAACTATACGGTTTTGAATGGTGATGTTGGTTTTAATTTGAAATAAAACGATGAAAGAAATAATACAGATAAAACTAAATCTTTGATGTGAATATTCAGAATTTGGCAAAAATTCTGTAAATTTGTGGAAAAACGGCAGCTTGATCTGGGACATGATAAATGGTTGACTACATCGCATTCCCTTAAAAAGGTTGTAGTCCACTGAAAAGTCTACAGTTATCACTAATTGTATTTTAAGTTGTAACTTTATACACGTAAGGATTGGTGCGCTCACAGAATAATCATAACCGTAATAAAACATCATGCAAAATATTTGATCACCGTTGTAACTCCATTTTCCGCAAACCCAAAACCAATACGATCGTGTGTTTTGATCTAAAACAGAAAGCCTCAGGGTCAAGGTCACTACCTCAACAAAAGTAGTAACTTAAAATCACTACGGCATATAAAAATTTAGTTATAAATTTGCGATTTTGTTTTTTAAAACGAAAGCTGAAAGTTAGGTATAGAATATGTTTCTTACAGAATATGTTACGATGGTAGCTGGTCTTGCATGAATTTCTGAGCTATAAAATGAGTTGTGGTCTATTTTTTACCGTAGCGTGTTATTTGTGTGCGGGGAAGGACACACATTAACAATTTGCATGTGTAGAATGGAATTTTCCACTCCAGCAGTTAGAAGTTGATCGTGCTTCCATTTGCGGTCTTTCTGTTACGCGAGTGATCTGTTCGGACGTTATCACTGAAAAGGGGAGTTTTGACAGTTTTATTTTGTTTTAGTCTTGCAGTATAAGGCAATAGAATGTTTCTTTTTCATCTTACGTTCATATTTCATAGTGTTTGCGTATTTTTGGCCAATATTTTGCCAAATTTAGATCGAACTTTTGATAGAATCTACGGCCAGTCATTTTGCCCCGCCCCCGCCTCACGCTCCGTCCGGTGCGGTAGTGATGTCCCGTTGCTCACGCGCCGCAGCAGAGACCCGCGCGACCTTCAGCCGGTACAATCGCTGTTCTTTTACCACCGCCGCTATTCTCATCTTTCCGGTGTGTTCTTGATTTTTCCATTGTGTCCTATTTCGCTATATCAAATACCCAAAATGTATCATATTATTCATATTTAAGTGAATAATCAATTCAGTCATCATAACTTGGCATTTTTAACCCAAGCAATCAAAAAGAAGAAATTTATTCAATATTTTCACTCATCTGTGAAGGAGGGGCTTTAATTCTTCATGATGTAGTTATTTTATATGGAAATCAATTTTACAAAAGCATTTGAATTGTAATCAAAAAAATTTTCCACAGTGGAGGCCAGATAAAGCAAGATACTCTCTTTATTCTTATTAAGCATGACAAAAGAAACATTGAGTGTTAGGTAAATGCAAAAAAAATAAAAAATAAAAAATAAAAAAATAGTAAAACTAGAAAATTTATTTTTTGACCATAATGTTCCACATAAGAGACCAGTTTCTGAGACGGACCCTATTTGAAGAGTCAATCACCATTTGCCTTTCCACATTTCTCTCTCTTACACCATATCTGCCCATCACGTCCTCATCGCCATTTCCCTCACCAACATGTCCGTTGAAATCTGCTCCTATCAGCACATGCTCCTCCCTCGGTATACTTTCTACCACTTCATCCATCTTTCTGGGAAAAGACTTTCTCTTCATTCTCACATCCAACCTGTGGGACGTACGCACACACAACATTGATTACCACTCCTTGAATCTCCAACTTCATGCCCATCACTATCTGACACCCTCTTCACATCAATCACACTGTTGAGCAACTCTTCCCTCAAAACAATACCAACACCATTTCTCTTTTCATCCACTCCATAATAAAACAACTTGCATCCACCTCCAATGTTCTTGGCCTTGCTTCCCTTCCAAACTCGTCTCCTGCACACACAAAATGTCCAACTTCCTTCTTTCTATCATACCTGCTAACTCTCTCGCTCTGCCAGTCAATGTTCCCACATTCACTGTTCCTACCCTCAATTCTAAGCTCCTTCTATCTTTCACGCTGCCTCCTAACATGCCTCCCCACTCTCTTTCTCCTTCTCTTTTGGCACAACAGTAGCATACTTTCCACCGGCACCCTGTTGACCAACAGTACCGGAAGCGGTCGTTGTTAACCCGGGCCCCGACCGATCTGGTAAGGTATTTCTCTTTTCAATCTGCATGCAGGGGTGATAGCGTTCCAGCGCCGCGCCAGATTTCTGGCGTACCGCGGCGCCGGAAAAAAAAAATCTAGTTCGCCCATTATCCTGTGTCATTCTGAGAAGCGCAGATAGACAGTAAAGGGAATTCGTTCCCTTTACTGTCTATCTGCGCATCTCAGAATGACACAGGATAATGGGCAAACTAGATTTTTTTTTTTTCCGGCGCCACAGTACGCTGGAAATCCGGCACGGCGCCGGAACGCTATCACCCCTGCGCATGTTAGACTTGGCACAGTTTTATGCTGGATGCCCTTCCTGACGCAACCCTCTCCAATTTATCCGGGCTTGGAACCGGCACCAAGAGTACGCTTATGCACTCCCAGTGGCTGGAGTAGGATGGAAGTTTTAAAAAAAAAAAGTTTCCGCTGTACGTAGGACAGAAGTAAAACATACAGCGGAAATCAAAGTGACCGACGTCTGTCAACGTTGTCAAAAGACACGCGCACCCTCTTTCATATGCTGATGTAAATCAAGCTGGAAGTTTTGTTTGTTTTGATAGCAATCAGGAAAGTTTGAAAAAAGTAGGCAGTAATCGTCATTTAAACTCGTTTTTGTGCAATACTTCGTTTGGAAAGCAGTTTTCAAAATGGTGGCACGGACACCTGGCTGACACTTCATGTTTCGAAGTCTCATGAAGATCGCACGGATAAGCGACGCCTGCCGTGGACCAAACGAACTAAATTCAACAACCGAATAGGCCGATAAATATAATATTTAATTGCAATTAGTTGCCAATATGAGTCATGATACAAGGTTACTAAAACGGAAAACGTAATTGAATAACGTGTTAAGAAATAAAGCAAATTTAAAAATGACTTCAGTTCTCCTTTAAGATAACAGAGCAGTTAGCAAATGCCAGCAAAGGTCCAGCAGCGAGTCAACTAGTCCAAGAAGAGTTCATCATCATTACGAAAGCGTTGAATAATATTTCGAGAAAGTTAAAAAAAATAAATCGCGTTATGACCAAGTATGCGTTTCGGAAACTAGTTTAAAATACAATTATTTCAATCAAAACTTATTACATACCTATATTTCAGTCCATATCTCAGTTCTCTGAAAACGTGTAGAGGTCTGGGTATTAAGAATGGCAAAACTATCAATAAACCGTTTCAGAAACATTCTTGCCATCTTGTATTTATTGAAGTGTAGTAATCCGATTACACGTGCATAAACAATCAAATGCAAAGCCAAACAAAGCAACATTTCACTCAATTTCTTTCTGTTCATTCATGAAATTGTCCTGGAAGACTGGGTAACCTTCCCTTGTTATATCCGAGGTGTTTTGAATATTAAGGGCTCAATGAGAAAAATCACGCGCTTGATCAAAGTCCAACAATGCTATGTTGCGCTACACTTGATCTCACAACATGACGATAGCAGCGTGGCCTGAAGTGCGTTGTATATTAATTTTAAAATGAATAAGAAAAAGGAGGAGCTCATCCCAACTTCTAATGCTGAAAAGATGCAAAAGTGGAGAGAGAACAGAACACTGCAAAAAAGGCAGCAACAGACAAAACTAGAACTGTAAGTAAACTCACTATAGAATAATCCCCCCCCGGCTTACAAGTCTGCCATCATATATTGCCATATGTAAGGCAATAAATTGAATTATCTCCCCTTTGAAACACAGGATTGGGACCATTTTCCTTCACGCGGTATACTGCAAGTGTGTCAAGTTTCATCAAAATCCATCGAACCGTTTAGGAGGAGTTGCGCTTACAAGACACATGGACAGACGGACAGATAGATGGACAGATAGGATGATTCCTACATGCCCTCCAAAATTTGTTTGCGGGGGGTATAAAAAGATATATATATTACCGGCAAAATCGCAAGCATAAAATTGCCAAAGTTCAAGAAAAAAAAGAAAAGACCGGGCCAAAGCGTGTGACACAGGGATCACAGCAGATATCTGAAAACAACAAAAACAGGAAAGAGAGACAATTATGCTGAGGAGAGGAGGGAAAAGATACGCCAACAAACAAGAGAAAGAGTCAAATGTATGAGAGAGAAAAGAAGAATTGCGACGCGAGCCTGAAGAAAATTCCACAGGTTCCGAAGCAAATCCATCCGCTGCCATGCCTGCTTTCAAGAATATAATAATCTGTAAACCTTGAATAAACATCACAAACTCAAAAATAAATAAATACATTTTTTTTAAAAATGCGTTATCCAGTTGATGTGTGAGTCGCTAGAAGACTTTGGGGCAGCTGAGAGATTCTCTCAAAAACTGCTTATGTTGCATAAAACGTACACTGCGATTGTGCTACAGGTCTCAGACAACTGTATTTTAGCTCGCGAGCTATATTCAGCAGGCTAGGCCACCACCATTAGACCTGAAGCTACATCAAGTACCAGCGAGTGCGAGTAAATTAACGCTATGGTCTTGCATGAGATTAAAGCAGAGCAAGCCTTTTACCTTCCAACCAGAGCTAATATTTTAGCTACCTAACAGGGAACTAATTATAAAAGAGAGATATGCGTGCCAATGTAAAGGTAAAGCCAAGACTGGTTTTAAAGACCTTCAATAATTTTCTCCTGTGCAAGATGCAGATTTGACTCAGTATCTGGCAGAGCAGTAGAATGATCAACAAACAAGTGGCTCTAAAGTCTCATCTCATTATCTCTAGCCGCTTTATCCTGTTCTACAGGGTCGCAGGCAAGCTGGAGCCTATCCCAGCTGACTATGGGCGAAAGGCGGGGTACACCCTGGACAAGTCGCCAGGTCATCTCAGGGCTGACACATAGACACAGACAACCATTCACACTCACACTCACACCTACGGTCAATTTAGGTGGGGTTTACATTAGACCGTATCAGCGGATCATCAGATTAACGTTTTTAAAACGATTAGCGTGCACACAGCAACGCCAATACACGATTCGCGTGCACACAGCAACGCCAATACACGGATACGCTCGGCTCCGCAGGCATCCTGCGCTCCAAATCACTCCGCCCTGAACAGCGAGTGCCCTCTGGAGGGTGCGCACTCCAGCCCTGCGCAGCTCACAGAGCGCGCGAGTGGAGCGCACGAGCAGTGATTCAGGACTGAGCCGCTGTGTGTGTGATCTCAGTGCGTGTCGGGCATGCGCGTCACTTACCACTTGCAAGTGGAAGGATGGCAAGCCTAAAGACACTCATAACTACACAATGGGCAGTATTTGCATCAGTATTTGCAGTATTTTCATACTTTTATACTCTTTAATGAAAGGTGATACAAGGCGGAAGTCCGCGCCGTTTTTCAGCAGTCGCGTCACATGACCAACGCCAGCGAATCAGGAAGGTGGAGGTCACAGTGACGTTGTCCAATGACGGCGCCAGCTAGAGCTCAGCACAGCGTATCTGCGTATTCTCAATGTTTACACAGCACCGGACCAGACACGATCTGGATTGAATACGTGGACCCTGGCGGATTCCCGTTTCCCGGCGTTTTAATGTAAACGGACAGTGCATCCGCGAAGAAAACGAGACAGATACGGTCTAATGTAAACTTGGCCTCAGAGTCACCAGTTAACCTAACCTGCATGTCTTTGGACTGTGGGGGAAACCGGAGCACCCGGAGGAAACCCACGCAGACACGGGGAGAACATGCAAACTCCGCACAGAAAGGCCCTCGCCAGCCACGGGGCTCGAACCCAGGACCTTCTTGCTGTGAGGCGACAGCGCTAACCACTACACCACCGTGCCGCCCCCGGCTCTAAAGTCATCTAAAATAATCTAAATACATGTTTTCAACTTTCGCCCATCAATCTGCAAGCAATTTTTTTTGTGCAGCCAGTCGGAGAGCAGAAGGCATGTTTGTCTGATAGCTTGCCCCAAATGCCTCCCTGACCACTTTTGCACCCAATCTGCATGATTCATTTCTACAGAATGGCGTCCACCTACGTGGACGCCATTGCGTAAGCGGCAAGCGCAAAACATACCGAACACATTACAAAACCAGCTTTACTCAATAATAAAAACTGACCTATTACTTCCTCTTCACCAATGTCCTGCATGGAGGCGTGTCTAAGAGGTGCACAAATAGGTGACTTGGGAGACTGAGGGTCGTCCTCCTCCTCTTCTGCACCATCAGGCCCATTCTCCATTTCTTCTAGGTCCTGAATGCATTTCTCCAGCAGCTCTGCCTGCCGTTTCTGCTTCTTCTTCAGCTTCTTCTTTTTATTCTTTGACATTTTGGATGCCTGGGGGGGGGGGGGAAGTGAGACAGACAAACTATACAAATGCTCAGTAAGATAAAAATAGTAACATAAGGAGAACTGGCATGAGTGTAACTGTAAAAATGAGGAAGAGACGAAATAAAACTTGAGGGATTTCTCTCCAATTTACACTCATTCTTTCTTAACTATAAACAAGTGCTCAAACAAGAGTTATAACTTGTTTTGGGCAGTTTATACCCATTTCTGAAACCACAGATATGCTTACTTGTTTAGGTACGGGTGCTGTACTCACTGAAACAGAAAGACAAACATTACAGTCAGCACAACAAATGGTTGTGGTTGATAAACACATCACATGTTTCAGTAACTCGGCAGCAATACTGCACAACTAAAGAAAGTGATCAGACTGGCTGTGCTAAAGCACCTCGGGGGCCATGCAAACATCAAAGTGCATACTGAACATAAAAATGCAAACAGAAAGCGATATTTCACAGGGAAACAAATAATAGAGCAAGTTCATTCATGTCTGTAATGGGCCATGAAAATGTTTCCAGGACAGATAAACACTCTGGAAATAAATTAACACACTGAGAACAAGTCTAGCTGAGTGTGAACGTGAGAGTAATTGAGCTTAATAATAAGCAAAAAAAAAAAAGACAGAACGTCAGCTCCTGAGACCTGCTGATCCAGAGGGAGGGGGGGCGCCAGCTTTCTGCCACTCCGTGGCTTCAGCTGCCAGTCTTCTCACGTATGACTCATCCACACTCATCAGTATGTTCTCTGGCTTTATGTCTGTGTGGATAATCTTACACTTTGTGTGCAAGTAATCGAGACCCTGCAAAACCTACAACAGTAGGAAACGCAAGTTACAATTGATTCCCAAACAGCGTCCGTCACTATGACATTTAACAGTACGCTGATTTACACAACACCAAACACCCTAGTTCTTATCGTCCTTCATTTTACTAAAAACAAAACACTGACAAAAGTGCAGTAAATAAAGCTTTGCCTGCTATTACAGTGTTGACATTTTACTGACCATTATTTACCACGTTCTTTGAAAGCACGAGGGTAGTTACCTGACGAATGATGCTCTTCACGCAAGGGAGGGGTAAACCTTGATAGTTGGACTTGATAATCCATTTGAGCAAATGGTGTCCCAACACTTCAAATACCATGCACACATCTACAAGGTGAAGTTAAGACGCCACCTTCCAAACTAATGATGAACATGAAAAATTTGGTGCCAATACAAATCACATTAAAACAAGTCAGTAACACAGTGGCATTACCTCGCCTGTTAAAACACAATCAATTCAAATGCTTCAAGTACTACCATAACAGATTATCAAAAATAAATAAATTTAAAAAAAAATAAACACCTCTTGAGCTCTTAAAGGGGACATATTATGGAAAACTCCCTTTTTCACTGCTTGTGCACATGCATTTGGGTACCTGGAGTGCCAACCCACAAACTTTAAAATAAGAGTTTCTTTTTGGCTGCCCATTTCAGAAAACATGTGCTTCAACAAGCCGTTCAGATTTGGCTCCCCTTTCTATGTCACAAGTAGGGACGGCGAAAACTAAAAAAAATCTTGACCGACCACCGAGCCTCATTAGCCGGTTAACCTATGGGTTTAAAATTCTAGAATTGGAATTATTAGAATCTATTCTAAATCTAACCGCGAGCATCCGCACATTCAGTCCCAGTTGCTGCCCTCCACTCACATTACCTTTTCTACAGCGCGAAACATTTAGTCAAACGCGGCACTGATGTCGAGGGGTTTGTATTGGAGCGGAGGACAAATGGCTCCAGCTTAGAGACAGTTTCAGTTGGCCATGATGGCGTTGAAAATAAAGTCAAGTGCTAGAAGTAGTACATAACATTCAGTGATGGGAATAACGGCGTTAAAATAAAGGCTGTTATAACACCGGGTAATTTAATTAATTAGCTACAATCGTTATAATGCCATTACCAATATCAACACGCCATTACCGCATGGTATTGAAGTTGCTCTGAAGCCATCACCGACTTGGCTCACAGACATAAAAGCTGTGTTTGTCACTCCCCCTCCAGACACCGCTGTTATTTCATTCTCTCCCCTTCCCTCCAAAAGTCGGCATCTGCGCCTTTAGTTTGTGTGGAGAGATATGATCTGCAATAACATGCATTGTTGGCTACAGACCGAAACATACTTTCAGAATGCACTGGCCAAGGCAGGACTAGACTCGATGTGCCTTCTAATAGTTACTGGAACTATTTTCGGCCACAGCACAGGCAAAGCACCGCTGCAGGCGCAAAGACACCACGCAGCACCACAACTTCCATCAATACACCAGTGTTACCAGGGTTTTCAGGTGCTGCGTGGTGTCTTTGCGCTTACAGCGGTGCTTTGCCTGTGCTGTGGCCGAAAATAGTTCCAGATACAAATTGGTCTAGTAAATCCCTTCGTGTTAATTTGCATTGATATGTGTACTCGATGTGAATGTACAGGTCATGAAAAATAATTATAAAAATATCTTGAGTTATTTGATTCACTTTTGCAATGACAATGCTATCTGGACACGCCGGATTACAGCGACTACGCTAAGCTAAAGCTAACCGGGACGTTTCCAGATCAGGACAATGGCTGGGTCGGCTACAAAACGCTCTGGCTCACTCATCCAACTCTAGGGACTGCAGGGACTGACTCAATTTCACTTGGGGGTGGTGTATTCCTTTAAAGATTTTTTTCTGGGCTTTTTCACCTTTAATGGATAGGACAGTGTAGAGACAGGAAATGAGCGGGAGAGAGAGATGGGGAGGGATCGGGAAATGACCTCGGGTCGGAATCGAACCCGGGTCCCCGGATTTATGGTATGGCACCTTATCCCCCTGAGCCATGACACCCCCAGATTGATTTTTTTTTTTAACCGACAACCAAAAAAAAAAAAAATTAACCGGTTGACGTTGATTCGGTCAACCATCGGTCAAACGGTCATCGGTTGACATCCCTAGTCACAAGGGGCGCTCGTTAGAATTATGCAACCTCCTCATCTAAATATCTCCATCCATGGCTTGAGAACTGCCTTTACGAATGAATATTCATGAGGAAATTTCTACCGAATTGGCTGGTGGAAAAGGGGGGTGGGATAAACAGTGGCTCATCATCATTTAAAGGACCAGACGCTCAAATCGGCCATTTTGAACAGGGCTGTTTAGACCGGATGAGAAGGGAGCTGTGGTGCTTTATCCTTATGATATTTTGAACAAAGCATATTAAGACCTCAGGGAACTGTGTCAACTTGTCAAAAAGGGGTACAACGTGTCACCTTTAAGACTGTGTGTCACCTTTAAGGCTCCAGTCATCTCATTTCATTACCTGTAGCCGCTTTATCCTGTTCTACAGGGTCGCAGGCAAGCTGGAGCCTATCCCAGCTGACTACGGGCGAAAGGCTGGGTACACCCTGGACAAGTTGCCAGGTTATCACAGGGCTGACACATACAGTGCGTTTACATGCACATCCAAATCGAGCTACTGTTGGTAATCGAGCTAAGGGTCCCAGCTTGGTAATCGAGCTAAGGGTCCCAGCAGGGGTGCCAGAGAAATCCAATCCTACATGCACACAAAGAAATCGAGCTATTGTGTGAGGTACACTGTGCACCCGAGCCACAGGTGGCACTACACGCCCCATCGTGTTGGTACACTTCCGGTTGTCGTCATGAAGAAGAGCTATTCAAGAGTATAAACAAAGTTATCAGTTCCGTGTTCACAAGAAGAACGACGACGAGGACAGCAACATCGAAAGAGAGAAGATGGACAACAACGAAGCTACTACTGTTGTCATGCCGACCGAGGCTGTTGTGTTTCCCGCTTGTGGTCTCGTCACTCGTCACTTCCGGAAGGGGCAGTGCTGAAGTAGTGCTGAAGTACGTAGCTCGGTAGGGTATACATGCACCAAGTAGCTCGGCTACAATCGCATAATCTAGGTCGCGTAGCTCGATTACGAGAAATCAAGTTCGGTTCAATTTCAGCCGAGCTAAGGTGTTTCCATGGCATTTAGAACTTCGATTTCAGTCGAGCAACGGCAGAAATTCGATTTTCTCTATGTGCATGTAAACGCACTGATAGACACAGACAACCATTCACACTCGCATTCACACCTATGGTCAATTTAGAGTCACCAGTTAACCTAACCTGCATGTCTTTGGACTGTGGGGGAAACCGGAGCACCCGGAGGAAACCCACGCGGACACGGGGAGAACATGCAAACTCCACACAGAAAGGCCCTCATGGCTTCATCTTGCTGTGAGGCGACAGCGCTAACCACTACACCACCGTGCCGCCCTGCTCCAGTCGTGATTCACAAAAATGCTAATTTCAGCCTGGCCTACAACACCTGTATTCGCATCAGCACTCTAACACATTAGGCTGCGCGTACGCACACACACATCAGGTCCTTTATGGGAAGGATACGAGTTCCATTGACTCCAGAGATTTTGAAGTCGTCCAACAGCTGAACCACCATCTCTCTGTTTGGATCATCAGGGTCAGTGTTCCGTACCTGAACACACATGAGAAACAGCGCGGTGCATCACAACAAATTTGCAAATCTAATTTGGAAGGCGACTATAGACAGGCCCGTCGTTTAAAAAAAAAAAAAAAGTCAGTGAACGACAGAGACCGTACTCACAGATCTCAGCAGCTTTATCTCATCCAGGGCTGTCTCTGTATAGTGCTCTGCACTCTTTACCACTTTCATTGCCACAAATCGCTTCCCTCTGAATAGGCAGAACGAAGACACAAACAAGAGAGGAAAGAAAAAAGATGCCAATTAAATATAAAAACAAATAAGACGGAAAACAAAGAAAGTAACAAGGAAATGGTGTGTTTGTGTAGTTTCTGGTACACCTGTGTAATGAAAGCAGAACTTACTGAATGTCCCAGGCAAGCCACACTGTGGAAAAATGGCCCCACCCCAGCTTACGGATCACATGGTACTTCCCATTATACAGGTCTCCTATTTTCACGTGGTGGTAGCCACCTACACAAACAAAAGAAGCAGATTTGCAAACTAATGTTTTCTTCTTCGTTTTCTCACACAGATGCAAGGATTACTTCTCTCTTATAAGCAAGTGGCAACATCAGATACAGAACAGGAGACGCTGTATTTAAAGGAGCACAACATACATTATCAAGCAGGTTACCTTTGCAGTAGTCATTGGGATCTTCTTGCTCCTCATCATCCGAGCCCAGAATCTCCTCTTCAGGCTCCTGCTGCTGAGGTTCTGCAGGGAGCTGCTGCTGAGGTGCTCCTCTCGGTTGATGAGCTGGCCTGGAAGAACATGATCAGTTTAGAATAACGCTAGTACAGTGCCCTAGTACAGGTCATCATGCCATGGCAAAAGGGCATTTATAAAAGACATTCCACTCTAACGACCTCGTTATCGTCAGTGCAGTCAGACTTCGGCCTCAATATCATTTCACCCATCCCTGGGGTATATCCCAGCATCTCCAACAAATCTCACTCAAGTTCTGAAAAGCTACCATGTCTTTTCATGGAAATCATCTAAGAAAGTCTACCGCTACTTCTTTCTTGAAAGGAACACTCTGGGCTTTCTTAACCTAGGCCTTATTTTTCCATCTCTTTGGTTTCAAATATTTACTACGGACAAAAACAACTGAAATCGGTCCAGTGTTGAGTTAGAACGCTATAACTGTCAACTGCAAAATGGCTATACGATATAATCCGACTGGGCAAACATTAGGGCTGTAACGACACACCCAACTCACGATTCGATTCGTATCGCGATTTTTGACCCACGATTCGATACGCCCACGATTTTTTTTTAAATGTTTTTTTAAAGTAGTAAATTTGACTTGTTAACATTTACTTACTTACATTAACTATTTAATAACAAATAATTCAGACCACTGCAGAGAATGAGTAATATGTATGCAAAAATGAACAAATGTATATCCAAAGATTGTTTTATTTCTCAAAATAATACTGTTGAGCCGGAAGCTCTGGTTTTTTCGGTTCTGAAAAAGTCATTTTTCCAAATTGTGTAAATCCGTTAAGATTTTTTTTTTTGGGGGGGTGGCTCTCTCACTGTCTCACTCTCATAGGGCCAATGATTTTCTGTGATCGCGGAAAACAGATGGAAATTACGGAATTTTTATGGTGAAACATTGCTCGCGTGTCAAAATGTAACTGCCGCAGAAGGCTTCCGCCCAAGCAGACATGCCTTCAGTGTTGCCAGATATTGCTAATGTTTTCCACCCCAAAATATGTTCAAAACCAGCCAAAAAGCACCTAAACCTGCCCAATCTGGCAACACTGCATGCCTTTCCGGTCAAGTGATTGTGATTGGCTTGTGGCACACCTATCCAGCCAATGAGCTGCTTGTTTACAGATTCGCTCCCCGCGTCGCAACCAGAATGGCGACCGCTTAAAAGAAATGAATGCTCTGCCAGTGGCGAGTGTGGACGTTGCGTGACTCGCAGAAGATTGTCGCAGGTCGGCGAAAAAACGACTTACTAATAGATATAAAAAAATAAAAGTAATTTAAGTAAGTTTAAAATGTAATTTAAATAAAAAGTAAAGTATTCATAAATTGAAGTTTGGAAGCGCCTCTGTTTTTGGGCTGAGGAGAAGTTTGAAAGGGTGTACCGCGATTCTGCCTTCTTGTATCGCGATACGGATCGTGGCTCTGCGTATCGCGATTTCGATTTGCATATCGTTACAGCCCTAGCAAACATGCATGTCAAAGTAAACTTCTCGTTTTGCCACCAACAGGCTCATAGGCTATGTTCAGATTGTCGGTCCAAATCCGATTTATGTGCATATTCGATTGTAAGCCAATCATACGTAGCAAGTTTGAACAGCCAGAAATCACGAGATCTGATTTTTGCACGTGAGGATGTGGTTTGAAATACATATGGTTCAAACAGCATTTTTACAAATCTGTTGAGGTCTGACTGTTCCAAGCAATTTTTAATGCGTTTTTTTTTTTTGGTTGGTTGGTCTATGACTTGGATGCCACATAACATTTACATCACAGGAAACATGCTAGTTTGGTGGTGTATGAAAAAGTGGAGCATGCAAGTCCATTTCATTACCCTCCATTTTTGCTTGTTTGTGTTAACTATTACTACTATTTTTTGGCGCAATGTCATTACTATAACAACCAACGTGAATAAGACTGAAAATGAAGATTGCCACATGGACACACGGATTGGATCAGACCATTTGCAATATTTAACGTGGACAGTCAATCAGAAAGAATGGATTCCGATTGGATATGCAAAAAAACATATGGACTGACAGTCTGAACATAACCATAATGTTTTTCTAAATGTCTGACAACATGGAAAGGATTCCTATAGAGATATGGCTAGGTCTGTTGAGCTCAATAACTGTAAAGAAACTGTAGAAAATGACTGTATCACAAACTTCACAAATTTTGCATGACTTGTTTTAAATAAAAAAAAAAAGCCCAGGTTAAAAAAAAAAAATTCCAAGAGTTTCCTTTAACTCCTAGGCAAGTAGTGTACAGTACCAGTGAAAAGTTGACACACCTAATTCAGTGGTTTTTTTCTTTTATCATAATCATTAATTAAAACACTCCATGTCTTAAAGTAATGATGGATGTTTCTCTTTACTTAGTTGAGTGGTTCTGGACATAATATGTATTACTACACTTGTGGAATCGAGTCATCTATTGGATTGTTATTTACTGTTTATCAGTTGATCTCAAAACACGTTAAGGTGGTAAGAATTTCCACTAAATTTTTGATGAGGCACACCTATTAACTGAAAAGTATTCCAGGAGATTACCTCATGAAGCTGGCTAAGATAATGCCAAGTGTGCAAAACCTTTATTATTGTTATTTGTTTACCACAATTCCATACGTGCTCCATATGTTATTTCATAGTTCTGATGTCTTTCATACTGTTCTACAATGTAGAAAATAGTCAAAATACAGAAAAACCTATGAATGAGTAGGGATGTTCAAACTTTTGACTGGTACTAAAAGTTAGCAAATTCATAAGCCTGTACTTTACATATGACTGTCTCAATACACTTTATTTTTAAAGTACAGTGGTGCTTGAAAGTTTGTGAACCCTTCAGAATTTTCTATATTTCTGCATCAATATGACCCAAAATATCATCAGATTTTCACACAAGTCCTAAAAGTAAAGAGAACCCAGTTAAACAAAGGAGACAAAAACATTATACTTGCTCATTTATTTATTGAGGAAAATGATCCAATATTACATATTCATGAGTGGCAAAAGTATGTGAACCTTTGCTTTCAGTATCTGGTGTGACCCCCTTGTGCAGCAATAACTGCAACTAAATGTTTCTAGTAACTGTTGATCAGTCCTGCACACCAGCTTGGAGGAATTTTAGCCCATTCCTCCGTACAGTACAGCTTCAACTCTGGGATGTTGGTGGGTTTCCTCACATGAACTGCTCGCTTCAGGTCCTTCCACAACATTTCCATTGGATTAAGGTCAGGACTTTGACTTGGCCATTCCAAAACATTAACTTTATTCTTCTTTAACCATTCTTTGGTAGAACAACTTGTGTGCTTAGGGTTGTTGTCTTGCTGCATGACCCACCTTCTCTTGAGATTCAGTTCATGGACAGATGTCCTGATATTTTCCTTTAGAATTCATTGTTCCATCAATGATGGCAAGCCGTCCTGGCCCAGATGCAGCAAAACAGGCCCAAACCATGATACTACCACCACCATGTTTCACAGATGGGATAAGGTTCTTATGCTGGAACAGAGATGCCTACCCCAAATTTTGAATTTCAGTATTCTCGAAAACATTTTTCAGTATTTTGGAATGACTTTCAGTAACATTAATTTATGCGCATTTCCATTATAAAGAGGTGTATATACCAATATGTTTAACATTTAAATTCTTAAAAAGTTCTGTTTTGTGTGAATTGAATAAACAAAAACACGAGCAGCCATCTCAATTGAATTTCCACTCAAATTTCTAGAGTGATATATATTGTATTATATTGTAATTTCTAATTACAATACATCACATTTTTCTAAATACAATAGGTGTTCCCTGTTTGCAGACATTACGGTTGACTACCAATCATTGGTATTGAATGTAACTCCTCAAAAGTATTATATTATATTGCCTGGCAAAATGTTCTACCTGTTAACGGATTCTAATAAAAAAATTTTTAAATGTCATTTCATGCCAAAGAGAGTCCGACATTAAGATAATGTCCCAATATATAAATACTTCAGCATAATGCTTCAGAAGAGACATTGAATAAAATGACATTTATAATTGTATTTAAAACAGTGGAATGATCAATTTTTTGCCATAATCCCAACACCACTAATCATAAAATTCTGTTTTTGATCATACTACTTGTACATTTGCACTTGCAACACTGAAAAGACTTTGAATTAAAGAAGTACAGCCAGTGTTTGATATTTCAGTGAATAAAAATCATACATGTAAAAAGAAACTGAATAAGTTTAACTCGCATTTCATGGCACTAATCGGCAAGTTCAACTCCAAGCACAGGTCAACCATCACCGCTTCAGCACGGGTCACGTTCCATGTCTTTTCATCCACAGATTTCGTAAAAAACTGCTGGATACCCCCAGATTTACTTTCCGCCTGACTCGCCATTTCAGCATACTCCATATGTTTTTTGGAGTTGACATGCCGCCTGCAGTCATCGCGACCGCCATGAGTGATGTTAATGTCAGTTCTACACAGTTTGCAGTGCGCGTATCCATTGCCCTTTTGACTGGGTGTAATGCACGGCCATTCTACCGTATATCGTGGGAAGAACACCTGAGACCTGTGAAAATAGCGCAAACAAATGTGCGGTATCTGCGCATGTCACACACAGCATGTGTGGTTGTCGTAAAAATAAATAGCCATGAATCGCGCATGGATTGAAAAAGTCGCTTGGACATTTAAAAACAACTCGCTGGAATTTAAGACTTTATAATAATTCCGTACAGAATAACACTGTTTGCCGTAACATCGTATTTACGTAACTTTTCCGTACAAAACATGGCCAATCCGTACTAGTAGGCATCTCTGCTGGAATCCCATCCATCCACAAAACATTTTTCCAATAGCCTTCTGGCTTGTCCGCGTGATCTTTAGCAAACTGCAGACGAGCAGCTATGTTCCTTTTGGAGAGCAGTGGCTTTCTCCTTGCAACCCTGCCATGCACACCATTGTTGTCCAGTGTTCTCCTGATGGTGGACTAATCAACATTAGCCAATGTGAGAGAGGCCTTCAGTTGCTTAGAAGTTACCCTGGGGTCCTTTGTGGCCTCGCCAACTATTACACGCCTTGCTCTTGGAGTGATCTTTGTTGGTCGACCACTCCTGGGGAGGGTAACAATGGTCTTGAATTTCCTCCATTTGTACACCAATCCACAATCAGACAAATTGTGGAGTCCAAACTCTTTAGAGATGGTTTTGTAACCATTTCCAGCCTGATGAGCATCAACAACGCTTTTTCTGAGGTCCTCAGAAATCTCCTTTGTTCGTGCCATGATACACTTCCACAAACGTGTGTTGTGAAGATCAGACTTTGATAGATCCCTGTTCTTTAAATAAAACAGGGTGCCCACTCTCACCTGATTGTCATCCCATTGATTGGAAACACCTGACTCTAGTTTCACCTTCAAATTAACCTAGAGGTTCACATATTTTTGCCACTCACAGATGTGTAATATTGGATCCTTTTTCTCCATAAATAAATGACCAAGTATAATATTTTTGTCTCGTTTGTTTAACTGGGTTCACTTTATCTACTTTTAGGACTTGTGTGAAAATCTGATGATGTTTTAGGTCATATTGATGCAGAAATATAGAAAATATATTTCTATATATTCTAAAGGGTTCACAAACTTTCAAGCACCACTGTAAATCTTAATGTAGGTTTTTGAATGAATGGCCTTCTGTCTGTACAATTTAATAGGCGACACTAACGTCACTATAGAGTATTGTATTTTCTGGAGGTACAACCATCTATCTACAGGTATCCTGCTTGTTTCAAGCAGTATTTATGACGCAGTATCGCACTGACGTACTCGCCAAATAATCGAGTCTGATTATTACTGATAACATTTTTGGCTAGAGAATGTATAGACCAGAACACCTTGCTAAATTAAAAGAGCCACGACAAGGCAAGTTAAGTTTTGTTTGCCCGTGGTGGGAATCTGTTTTGCAAAGTGCATGTGGCACACAAGTGAACCTCAAAATTATCCATAGATTTGCATGTGTATTTATGGCAGGGCAGAGGACATGCATGGAATACATTTGCCAGTAAGGGCAATCCAGAGCCCTCCCTTTTTAGTGTCAAGACCCAAGTCGATTCAGACTTCCACAAGTAAATGACATAACGCTAAAGCAGCAAATAACCTGCTGTCCTTCATGTTAAATTCCCCAGCATTTTAGCCATCATGCTGCCATATTTACATGCATAACGTTAAGTACACAAACAAACCACTCCATCCCTGTTGCTCTACAGCATGAGCAGCAACAGGTAAATAAGAAACTTGTTTACATGCATAACGTTAAGTACACAAACCACTCCATCCCTGTTGCTCTACAGACCGAGCAGCAACATGGAAATAAGAAACAAACTTACTTCTTGGTTGCCTTCTTGGCTTTGCCCCTTTTCTTCCTGGCCTGGAGGGCAAGAACTGTTAAGGGGTAAAAAGGGGAAACACCACGCATTTAGAAGTACAACAGCTATGTAGTTAATTCAAACACACCCACCAGTAACTTCCGCAAATGAAGGCATGACGATGCAAAACCACAGCATACATCAGATAAAGTCAATTTACATTAGGCTTCTATTCTGCAACTGAATTAGGAACTGGTGTTTCATCCTAGAAAGGGATAACTAGCTGAAAACGGGAAACTCTTATCAGTCAGTCATTAGCCAGTTAGCAAGCTGGGAGTCCGAAATCCTTCCCAAAAAATGCACTAGCTTAGAATTGCCAGACGTCCCCATTTTCAGTGGCCTGTCCCCAAAACGTCCCCGTTTTTAACCATGACTGACAGACCCGAGGAAACAAGGGGAGGACATCGAAATATCTACCAAATTTCAGCAGACATCTCATGCATTGTTTTGTGAACCACTTTAAGACAGGCTCAGGCCAATAGCAGAGATGTTCTAAAACACTGCCGCAGATTTAAGGTGCGGGGGGGGGCGCACACCCCTGTCAAAAAAATAAAGTTTTAGTATTACAGACACCGTGATATGCCCACCGTTTTTATTGAATTAATACGCTTTAAAAAATAAACAAAAATCATGTGGGACTGAGCTGAAGAGTTTACGGTATAAATTTATAAACACTAGGTCCGATAGTTTAGGTTTTTTCACTCATGACAAATGCAGTGAAACGCGAGCTGGGCGAGTCCTGTTGGATTTTAACAGGGCGTGGGAAATTCGTGCATTGACATAACATACTGTATTCCCGGATTGCACTGTAGACTGTGTGTAAAGGGTGCGCGCCATCCTTTTATGTTTATGGCATTGTTAACACGGATGTTCACAAGCCAAAATGATAAGATGCTGCAGCATGCTTACTGCGTACACACACGCGCCAACTGGCCGGTTACTACTCGTATTCATTAATAGGATATTCCTGTACTTGCTATACCCTGCGTCTGTACATGGGACACGTGCCGTTTTGGGGACGAGTCTCACTTTGATTTTTACGACAGCGGCTGGATAGGTTTGAGAGAGATGTTGATTTTTGCAACGGCTCTGAAGAAAACCTGCTTGAAACCCCCCCGAGTCTTGGGAACTCAGACTTATTATAGGACTTGTTCACATGCAACTCGCACAATTACTGTATAATTATCTCAGTCTATTAGACTCAGGAGCTCAGATTGCAGTTACTGATTTTGTATTATAGACCTGCAACTCTTGCAGTCTTTGTTTATAGTTAACTCGGTATTAAGCAGCCACTTACATTACCTCAGTTTACCTGGGTATATTCACTGAATACATATATTCTTATACATACACTCAATGTCCTAAGCACGAGCTCAGACTGCAGTTGCTAAAATAGTAACAATTTATTGATATAAGGTGTTTTGTGATCAGTGTACTACACTCTGGTGTGTCATGCATTATGACAATGCAACTTTCATAAATATTACCATACATCAGTTGTAATTACGTTCTACGCATGCACCTGCAACTCTGACAATATTTTCAGTGACGAATAAAATATTTTTGAAAGCTCATATATTTAAAACATTTTTGATATGGTCATTTTCTTTAAAAGATTTCATTTACAACATGTCTCTGACAGCTCAAAATGCATCTCTGGGCATTTAAAAACTGCAGTGCTTCCGGGGGGCCTCTGGCGGGCCTCGGACCCACTGGGTTGATGCGCGCCTCCCTTTCCCATTTTCCTGGATCTGCCCCGGAACACCTCTGACAATAGCCTTTCCAGTATTTTGATTGGTAGAGCTGAGGAACAACATTTTAGCAAAGTGCTAGAATCTTTGCCTCAACTATATTCAGCTTTGACAGATCGCGTCATCCGCTCCTGGACACGTGAACCATAGACTTTTCTTGTAGGCCAAAGTGACACTGTTTGTCATCCATGTTATTTAGCCTTTAAATGTGTAAGCTACATTTTGTGGTGTTGTATATGACGTGACACAACACTGCTCGTCACACTATACTGAGATGTAGCGGTTGACCTAACAAACCGTAAGAAAAGAAAAGAATGGCTTTATTATCACTGCACAAATGTACAGCGAAATTTAGTTCATCTTAGGAGAGCAAAGCCGCTGCGTATGTGCGCGCCACCACTCTTCAGTACTTCAGTCCAAGGCTGTCCCGTGTTAACCTAACTGCATGTTTTTGAATTGACCGTAGCCTACTGCGGTCAATGCCAGCAGGAGAAAGCTGAGTGCAGCGCCAATCAGTCGGCTGAAGTTGTTGCTGGATGTAACGCTGCTGTAAGAGAAATCCAGCCGAGGTAAAATTAACAATTCAACGGCATAAGCTAACTTACACACAAATTGGTGCGGCGTCCTACAGAGTAGCTGGCTATGTAAAGCTGTAGGCTTACGATAACGTTACTCAAATATCAGCAATTTGTTGTGATGTGTAGCGGCCTACACATTTTGATTAAAGTGCACATCACGGGTAAATTCAGGAGCAAGATCAATGTAATTCTCCTATTTTATATTAAACTTTGGTCAAATATCTGTAACATTCTGCATTCTCTGCAATTTTTTTTTACCTTGCGCAATACTAGAAAAATTCAGTTGAAATCAAGCCATCTGAGGCAAATTGGTCCGCCTCTGAAAAAACTTGGCATTTGGATTTCCCGGCAAACATTGACGTCCGTGACGTCGCGTGCGGGACGCCTCCCTCTGAATCCTACGTCAGTGCTGGTTTGTTTATGAGAAAACGACCTGGTGGTTTTCTGCAAATTTCTTCAACGTTATCGCGTAATTATTAAAACGGTTAACAGATGTATCGTAGGAGGGTGTAGCAACACCAATCTTGATGGGATTAGTACTCATCGTTTCCCAAAAGACCGGACAATGAGAGAGAAATGGGAGCGCTTGGTCTACACAGGCTGTGCACTGAAACCATGCAAAGCTCGCGCAGCCTGCTGGCGCTTCCGCAGGTGACGTCACGAATCCGGCTCCAGACTCCCTTGAGATTTTTCCAGACGCGTTTTGTTTTTTTTGTTTTTTTCTGCTGTAGACAGATGTCCTTGTGCAAAATTACCCTTCTGGATGTGTGTGTAAAGGGACATACTTTCATATAAAAAATAAAAATTAAAAAGAAAACAAAAAATTGGTCTAGAATATGCACTTTAAGGCTGCTCATTAAGGCGAGGTCATCAATTCAGCCATGGCTACAATTTAGGCTGTGGGAGATCGGGAATCATTTGTATCCTCAAATAATAATAATAATAATAATACATTTACCATACCTTGAAATTGCTTGGTTTGAAATAAACCGTGTTGTGTTTTCTGTATATATATATATATATATTTTTTTTAATACACTGTCCATTATTAATGGCATATATGGTAATTAATTTAATATATATATATTTACTTTCATGGGTCTCAAACATGCATTTCAGCTAGCTTAGAATTTCAGAGTCTATAAATCTAAACTATGTACCCACACCTGAGATTTTCATTGCCTTTAATTGATGTGAACCTAAAGCAGTTGCAGAATCGGCCTATAGTGCACTCAGTGAGGAAAATCCCACTTTTTATACAACGCATGATCAAAATACATGAAAAGCAGAAATGCCCTCCTCCCCCTTTTTATTACAAAGATGAAAACATTAGATGTTTTCATGATCTTTTCACCGCCGAACCAAAAACGTCCCCGGCTTTCTTCTCAAACATCTGGTCACCTTACACTAGCTGCAAGAATTATCCATTTTATCAAAGGAACAGGGATGCAAAATAACTCACGTGGCTGTGGATATTATTATTATTGTTGCCATTATTATTATTATTATTATTATTATAAGGCCGGGGGATGAACGATAAGATTCCTGAAGTTTCCATCGCGGAAAAGACAATATGAGGTAATTTAGCCTTTACACAAAGATTCTTCTGCTACACTGTACAAACAGCGTGCTCTAAACCATCGTTAGATATTTCCTACATGAGAAACAGGACTACAAACGCGATTAAAGCGCGAGTTGTGATTAATAACGCCGAGTTAGCTAAGCCGAGTGCCCGCCACAGCGGCTCGCGACGTTAAACGTTTGGGTGCCTGGCTAAAGCTAAAGCTAAGGCTAAAGCTAACCGCTGTGTGACATTAGCGTCATATCGACGTGTCCGCGGACAAAACAATATACTTCCGATTAAATATCAATATAACATGCTATAATCCGATAGCACGTCGTTTCGTATACTAAACACAACACTGGTACCAAGCCGAAAAGTTCAGCACACGAATAAGTCATGTTAAAAGAGATTACCTTTTCTCTCCATGTTGGCCCGGTAGCTGGTGGCTCGAAGCTCCACGCGCCTGCGCGGCTCCTCGCGCGCACGCATCCGTCTGTGTACTTATGCACGAGCCTGGATGTGAGTGTGTATACTACCCGCACTACAAGTACAGAGTGGTGGTGCGCAAATAGCGGGAGCGTACTATTCTTCCATACTACTGAGTACTGTTGTGTCTCTTTATTCTAAGCCTTCACAGTGATGGTGTGGAAACAAAGGAATATTCGAACAAGACAATTAAATTAAAAGCATTAATAGGAACAGACAAAACCCAAATTCACTTTATAGAAAATTCAGAACAGCAAATTTGGCGTTCAATAACAGTTTTATAGATCAGTTTGAGGAAACAAACAAACAAACAAACAAACAGGTATTTCATTTATTAACTTAACAGACAGTCACAGTTTCCACTGAAAATGTAATTTTCTCCAAGTTTAAAAACTTCACTGTATCACAGATCCACCAACAGCTTTTGGGCAGATCATTTTCCCCCTGTCGGAGGATTAAACGCCTGCCTGAGTGTAAAGTCCAGGAGGACAACTAAGGGATTGGGTTCTAATGTATAGGTTTTAATACTGATCAACTGGCTATGTTATTTTTTACACATTATATTACAAGAGTAGACGCTCTTATCCAGAGCGACGTACAACATACCTAGAGCAGCCCAGGGAGTAGATGGGATGGGAGTCAAGCTCAGCCATTCCTGCGTGTCCAGGGAATCGAACCATTAGCATGGCTTCCCCATCACCAAAACGGGCTATAGCGGGGTTTTTGTTTGTTTTGTTTTATTTTGTTGTTTTTTTTTTGCTTTTACCTTTACTGGAGTATATCATCTTTAACGCCAACTTCTCATCTCATCTCATTATCTCTATCTCCTTTATCCTGTTCTACAGGGTCGCAGGCAAGCTGGAGCCTATCCCAGCTGACTACGGGCGAAAGGCGGGGTACACCCTGGACAAGTCGCCAGGTCATCACAGGGCTGACACATAGACACAGACAACCATTCACACTCACATTCACACCTACGGTCAATTTAGAGTCACCAGTTAACCTAACCTGCATGTCTTTGGACTGTGGGGGAAACCGGAGCACCCGGAGGAAACCCACGCGGACACGGGGAGAACATGCAAACTCCGCACAGAAAGGCCCTCGCCGGCCATGGGGCTCGAACCCAGGACCTTCTTGCTGTGAGGCGACAGCGCTAACCACTACACCACCGTGCCGCCCCCCACCAAAATCTAAATTTCTTTATTTTTCATCCATATTCACACAATGTTTTAGTGAAATGATTTGCTAAATAGTAAGATTTACCTCTCATCTCAATGCTTATTGATGAGTTGATGTGAATTTCAAAATACACGATTAAGATATTTTAGTAAAAAAGTCAAAAGTCTGGCTGGGCTTAAAGGGTACCATCGGTACCCTTTAAGCCCACTTGTGTTCCTAATAAGCCCACTTCAACATATTTCATAGAATAATGTTGTTTAATGAAATATAAATATATCAATACATGAAATAACAATGAAAGTGTGCTGTAAACATTCTTTTTCATAAATATGACCATCTGATCAACTGACAAACATGACAAAACAACACAGAACAATGAATCATTTCATCTAATTTTGTTTCATTTCAGGCAAGCGGATCAGCGAGCGGATTTGATCATCTTAAGTTTTTGTTTGTATACATTTTCCACCTCAGTGTAGTTGCTGAGGTAGAATGGGCCAGCTCCCACTAGGTTTGCCTTGCACAGTACACTCTAAAAAATAAAGGTGCTTCAGTGGTTCTTCAAATCTCTGGATGGTTCCATGGAGAGTCAAAACTCTGTAATGAACCATTACATTATGCGAAAGGTTCTTCACATTGGAAATGGTTCTTCAGAGCCTGGCATTCTCTTACCATTTGCTGGTCAATGCACATAGGCTATGTTTACACAAATCTGTCTTCACTGCTCAAACAAATGGTTTAAATGGTTCTTTAAAGAACTGTTGCATGAACGGTTCTTTGAAGCCCTGAAAAAGGTTCTTCTATGGCATCGCCCTGAAGAACCGGTACTGGCCCCATTATTTTTTAGAGTGTATGAACTTTTTTTCCACATCTTCAACCTTCTCCCTTGAAGGGAGATAGTGCGTGTTGTTTGGGCCCCGGTCAAGAAATTTCATGACGTAAGACGTCTCACCCTCTGGTGGCGTGGACTCATTGAGGACTCGCGCTATATAATATTTTGCAGGCTTGGTAAAAAGCACTGCGTAGTAAGTGTCTCTCTCTATAGTCAACTCGAGATGAGCACTCTGGCATTCATCCTTCTTGTTCTGGTCAGCTCCTTTTGTTTTTTTCCCTTGTTGTTTGTTTGTTTGTTGTTGTTTCTTCATTTCCGTTGTATTCAATCTTTCTAATGCCTGTTCGGACGTGAGAGCCTCTCCATATTTCATGGTGGATATTCTCCATCTTTTCTTGTCTCCTGCGTTTTCTTGTGGCATGATGCGCTTCAGAAAATACTCCTTTATCTCAGAGAGTGGTGCACAATTGACTGCTGTAGACGTGCTCACTGTTGCTGCAGGCAGTGGCACAGGCAATGGCATAGCTGGAGGCACAGATTGAGGAGTGGACAGTGGGATGGCTTCAGTGGGGTTGGAGGATTGATCTTATGTAAATGGTGTGTTGGTCTTCACCCCCCTGATTACACCACTGGGGTTAAATGGATATATCCCAGTGCTCTGGAAACCGCTGATGATGTTCTTAGACTTTAAACCGGCATCCAGGGCGCTTTTGAGCCTCTCAGGAAAGTCTTCCTTCGTAATTTTGTTCCTGCTGACCCTCGCATGCAAACGGAGTTTTTTTCGCCATTCCTTCTTCACCTCTCCGAACACAGCCTTATCCAGAGGCTGCAGATCATGCGTCAGGTGAGAGGGGAGACGCAGCAGCACTACATTGTTTTCTTTGGCCTTAACTGCAAGGCTCAGGGATACATGTGATGTATGGCCATCAAATATTAAAAGACGAGGTGAGGTCATATCTGACAGCTGAGCAGATTCTGGTAGGAAGAGATTCGTGAAGTAATCCATGAAGACCATCTTCTCCATCCAGCCATGGTCTGAAACGGCGAAGCGTGTACGGTCAGGTCCACCAACACACCAGGAACTGTACAGATGTTTACCTTTGTACACAATCATTGGTGGGAGGAAGCGGCCTGCAGCATTCCCAGTGATACAGACGGTTATCTGCTCCCTACCACTTCCTCCTGTGCTCTGGTACACATTCTGTGAACCTCTTCGAGCTAGGACGTGTTCTGAAGCTGCGTCGGTTACATTTAAGCCCACCTGTACAAAAGGCTAATTTATGTAAACACACAACTAAACAGGGCCTTTTAACATACATATATTTAAATATCAATGTTAAACAAATCATAAAATGGTCACTATTTCTATCTAACTGCCAGAGCTGATCTGAGGAGGGGCATCAAACAGGCCAAGGACTCCTACAAGAGGAAAATAGAGGGATACCTGGAGGACAACAACCCATGACAGATGTGGAGGGGCATCCAGGCCCTAACCAATTACAAAGGCCAAACCCCTCCCGCCTCCCCCAGCAGCAGCACACTGGCAGAGGAGCTGAACAACTTCTTTGCCCAGTTTGAAACCACCACCACAAACCTCCAATCACTGCCTCCCCCTGATTCCAGCACCCCACCTCTTTCTCTCTTGGAGCATGAGGTGAGGAAAAACCTGAGAGCAGTGAACCCCAGGAAAGCTGCTGGTCCGGATGGTATCCCAGGGGCGGTGATTAAAGCATGTGCAGACCAACTGGCAGGGATCCTCACCAAGATCTTTAACCTCTCCCTGACACATGCCACCGTCCCTACATGTCTGAAGGCCTCCACCATCATCCCCATCCCCAAAAAACCTGCCATAGATAGCCTCAACGATTACAGACCAATAGCCCTGACGTCTGTAATCATGAAGTGTTTAGAGCGATCGGTCTCCCAGCACATCAGAGACTGCCTCCCTCCCTCCTTCGACCCTCACCAGTTTGCATACAGGGCAAATCGGTCTACGGAGGATGCCATCGCCCTGACACTCCATACAGCGCTGAGCCACCTGGAGAACAAGAAGAGCTATGTGAGGATGCTCTTCGTGGACTACAGCTCTGCGTTTAATACTATCATCCCGGACATTCTCTTCAACAAACTCATGCAGTTACAGATCCCTCTCCCCATATGCAACTGGATTAAAAACTTCCTGACGAGTCGCCCACAGACTGTAAGACTCGGTCCCCACCACTCCTCCACACTCACGCTCAGCACTGGGTCCCCTCAAGGATGTGTCCTGAGCCCTCTACTCTACGCCCTGTACACCCATGACTGCTCACCAACCCACCCAACCAACCACATTATAAAATATGCGGATGACACCACCGTGGTTGGACTCATCTGTGGTGAGGACGAGACATCGTACAGGGCTGAGGTAGAGAAACTGTCGCTCTGGTGCTCAGAGAACAACCTGACCCTGAACGTCCAAAAGACAAAAGAACTCATTATGGACTTCAGGAAGAAAAGACAGGACCACGCCCCCCTCCTCATAAATGGAGAACGGGTGGAAACTGTCACCACCTTCAAGTTTCTGGGCACCCACATCTCCGCTGACCACACCTGGACTTGTAACATCAGGGCCCTAGTAAAGAGGGCTCAGCAGCGGCTGCACTTTCTGCGTGTTCTCAGGAAGAACAACCTGGACACTAAGCTGCTGCTGGCCTTCTATCACTCCTCTGTGGAGAGCGTGCTGACGTACTGTCTGGGTGTCTGGTACGCAGGGTCCACAGCTGTGGATAGGAAGGCGGTGCAGAGGGTCATAAACACCGCCCAAAAAATCATCGGCTGCCCTCTGCCCACCCTGGAACACATCTCCACATCCCGCTGCCTCAGAAGAACCAAGGCCATCACAGGAGACCCCTCACACCCTGCCCACCCCCTGTTTGATCTGTTGCCCTCGGGGAGACGCTTCAGGTCAATAAAGTCCCACACCAGCAGACTGACAAACAGCTTCTTCCCATGGGCCATCAGGACTGCCAACAACAACGGACACATACACACACACTCTCTCACAAACGGACTCACATAAACACCACCCCAACAACCAACAAATCTACCTCCGCTTCTTGTTTAAGTACTTTATATTTATTGCTTTTTATCTGCAAATTGCACATTTTATGTCTCAATTCTGAAACTATAATTAACTCCCTGACGTTTTTATTCCCTGACGTTTTTTATTGTATATTCTGTGTCTCTAATGTGCATTTTATTTTCTGGTGTATGGTGGCTCTGTGGGAGCACCCTCAATTTCGTTGTATCTCCCGGTACAATGACAATAAAGATTATTCTATTCTATTCTATTCTAACAACTTTAACTGTTCTGCTGGAGAAGGATTAGCAACACTAGCGGGGTTTTTTTTTGAGAGGTTAGCTACTTTTGCAAGCTCACAAAACTCATCTTTTCATTAAAAGAGAAAATATATAATTTAAGAAAACACATCGTTTTTTTCAATAAAAATCAGCACATTTGCCTCTTGTTTGACATAATATCAATATAGGGGAGAGCGGGGTAAGATGAGCCAGGGGGTAAGATGAGCCACCCCCTGTTTCTAAGAAACAGTAAACAAATGTGACCATGTGACCACGTTCAAAGGGGGCCGGGACCATTTACTTACACTTGTGGAGAGGAGCACCACATGTCAAACTAAGTGAGGGACATATTTATAAAAATGTGTTTTTGTGCTTTCTAAGTCAATTCCATGTTTGTCCACAGTGAAGATGATTTAGAGAAGACAAAAGTAGAATAATATTTAGACACATTAGGGTTAAGTTAGTGGCTTTCTAAGCTATGATATGAATGCTAATAAAAATAATTTTGATTAGCCTAATCCCCTTTATTAGCATTTTTCTACAAAATGGTGGCCATGGGGTAAGATGAGCCATTAGATGTGGGGCAAGTTGAGCCACTGGCTCAACTTACCCCATTGGTGGCTGAGCTTACCCAATATGGATGACACTTAAGTTTTCACATTTACTGGTCATATATGACAACAACATATATATATATATATATATATATATATATATACATATATATATATATATATATATATATATATATATATATATATATATGACATCAGATGAGGAAGACCAGTTGTTAGATGTGGGGGATTATGTTGTGGCAAAATACACGGGGAAGAAGAAAGTGCATTTCTTCATTGGCCAGATAATCAAATTGGATGTCTTCGAAATAGAGGCAAGATTTCTCAAAAGAAGCCAGTCATGCCATGGCTCTGCAAGAAAGCCAACCTTTGTCTTCAAAGAGAAAGATGAGGCTGTCCTGTCAAGACAGGATATTGTGAAAAAATTGCCCCGCCCCTTTACTGTTGGGAGGACAGCACGGAGGGAGAGGCAAATGGTGTTCCCTTGCCATTTGAACGCTTGGAACATTAATGATGAAATGATTGAATGATTGATGGAATGATTGCTGCATGTTTTAGCAATGTTTTAACCTACTGAAAGAAATAAGATTTTTTTGGCACTGTTCTACTGTTTTAGTAATTTCTATAATATAGTATATCTCTCATTCCCTCTCTAACCATCCCTCTTTCTATCTATCTACGCATATCTCTCTCTCTATCCATCTATCTATCCCTCCCTATCTATCCCTATCTATCCCTCGTTCTATCACCTCTCTCTTCATCTCCCCTTCTCTATGCAACGGCCCTATCCCCCACTTGATTGACTTGACTTGATTCATTGATTGCATTTCTAATAATAAAAGTTGTTTACTTTGTTAACCTAACATGTTTTGTGTTGGCTCAATTTACCCCACACAGTGGCTCATCTTACCCCGTGCATGGGGTAAGTTGAGCCACTTGACATTTTTTTTTCAAGAGGTAATATCACTCTAACTATAAGAGCTTATCAATTATGTTTTGCTCAGATAGTAACAGTACACTTTGAAATTTGGTATGGTGTGTAGACTGGAAGCAAAAATGGCTTTAACATGTAGTTATGATGAAAAATCTAAAAAAAGTGGCTCATCTTACCCCACTCTCCCCTACTTACCAAAGATGTAGCTGAAAAGTGTTGAAAATTGGGGATTTCTAACAGGTTGCAAAAGTGCAAAGTTTTTCTGTGTCTTCTCGTCAGTTGTCCTGGGACTGTATACACATGGGCGGGGCTAATTCAACCATACAAAATGTTATTGGTATGCAATAAAAAAACACTTCGTAAAGAACAAATTATTTAATTGAATGAAGTAACTTTTGGCAAAAAAAAAAAATGTTTTCCTTTTTTGGAATTTGACCTCAAAGTTGAAAGTGGGCTTAAATGGTACATGGGTTTATTGGCTACGCTCGCCTTAACCTACTTTGCAAAATTTGCCAAGTCTGATTTCTCAGTATTAACCCTTTATTAACATCCCAAACAAATTATTTTTACTTGTTGTAATGTCAGCAATCAACATTTTCACCAAAAAAAAGGAAATGCTAAATATCGCATGTAAAAACGTAAAAAAAAACACCACCATATATCCGTATCACTTGTCCATTATAACATCTGTATTTTTTAATTACCCGTTTACTAACTTTGTGTGACTAGAAATCATATATTTACATGATATTATCAAGTTAAGTTTAAAATGAGACATTTAAGTACATAGAGAGCATAAAAAAGCCAGAAATATTTTACACTGTTGCTACTTGAGAATATTTATAGTTTATTTACATTCCAGAACTCAGCTCACAAGCTCTCATTTCAGAAATTTCTGTGATGCATTTATTACTAAGCTGCTAGCAGTTTCTGTTTTGTTTTGTTTTATGTCCAAACTACATCAAGATATGGGCGTCGCCACCACTGAATATGAAAGGGGCGTGTCCCCCCACATTTAACATAAAATATGAGTTCACCCAGCGCCGGTTCTATTGCTTCGTGAAAGAATCCATTCCACTTGATGGATAAGAGAATACACAGACCACTGAAAATCCACTCCGGGTTTTCCTGGCGCTCCCTACAACAGCTCACCGCGCGCGAGTGAAGTGAATCTCAGCGCGAGCAGAAACATTTTGGTGCAGCTGCTCGAAAGTGGAGGAGGTGACGTCATCCCCATTGCCACCTCACAATGTCTAGCTTTTGCTAAAACCTTATTCTTTTGTTTTATGCCCTCAAAATTAACCCTAGGACACGTTAAATTAATGTTCAACTAAACAATGAAATAAGCTTAGTCTAATGGGGTATTCTTGGTTGATGATGAATTGTTTGCAGTATTTGCTCCTCCCCAGATGGACATAAGGAAATTCTTTACAAGGAAGCAGAAAGTCAGTCAAAATTTCCCCACAGGACAGGGTTTATTTTTTTGTCCCAATGGAAATGTTAGTGCAGTTAGCTGGCTAGTCAATGTTAGGAGATGTATCAGCTAGCTTAATGTTAGCTATCATTTAACTCAAACCCAGTAGGCCCTGTACTCGAGTTGAGGGGGGATGCCATCCCCCCTGGAATAAAAAATGGTCAAAATCATCCCCCCTCTAAAACGGGCATCCCTCCTCCCTTCCCTTGAGCAATTTTATCAATAAATGTGGACATTACTTTCTTTAACATTGGAGTTAGAAATGCCATTCCACGTCGCTTTGCTGAAACTGAGCTACAATAAGCTGCCGCGAGAGAGGGCACGCACAAGCGAAGCGTTTGAGGAGGTGACATTCAGTTGGGGTTCCGTTATTTTTGATTTCATTCGGCGTCAGTGACAGCAGCGGATTGCAGCATCATGGCAAAGCGGAGTGGACAGCAAGACCTAAGCAAGTTCGGATTTAAGATCGCAAGAAAAAACATTTCAGGAGGTAAGTCAAGAGTTACGAATATCAGTCACACTTTCTGTGAGCCCACTATCATGCTGTAAAGTTCCCGATATGTAGCCTAATTTGTGGGCGGCAGATAACAACACAGCTATCATAATGAATGTTAGTTTAGAGTCTAGCCAGCTATCGATAGCTTACTCAGGTTCATGTTAGCTTTGATTTCTTGTATAAGGCCATTCATTTAATCAGCCTGGACGTTCGTTTGTTATTCTTCAGGCCAGTGGCGTGCACAGATAGACACGAGGTGGTGCTCAAGCATCTGCCCTCTGTTCAAAAAAGTGGCCTTTTGAATTTTTTTTTTACAGTTTACTGAGGCCAATGTCGACATGATCTTTTAGAAAAGCCGCGGCATTAAAAGCGTGTGTGAAAATAATGTCCCGATGTGTGCCCCCTCCGCGCACACACCGGATCTCTGTCTCTCTTGTTCTGTCACGTGAACAAGCGTGCAGTGCATTCAGTGTGAGGTTGCAGCAGCATAGCGTCCTGGAAGCCACGGCCTTGTCATAGCGCAGACAACACATCGGGCAGTCAGTCAGCTCTTCCCCTGCCCCACCAGCCAGGTAACACATGAATCGAGTGAAAATGTATTGTTTGCCCTCTAAGCCCAAGCTGTAATTATTTTGTCGTGAAGTAGCCCGTCGCATACAGAAACAACTGCACATAAGTATTATATTTTTTGCTAGACCATTTTCAGATTTAGGAAAACAAAAATTTCTTTTTCTATTTTGTTCAACTAGAGATTCCTGGCAAAGTCAAAAAGCCTTGATGTAATAAATTAACATTAAGTGGTTGTTTTACACCTTTAAAAACTAAAACGGGTCAGTGGCGACCCGAACACAAGAGGAGGGTTAAATCTGACTTTTATAATAAGGTTTTCACATGCGCAAAAAAGTGCCCTTTTTTCCCCCCAGAGCACTTGCCCCCCAAAATGTCTGTGCACGCCACTGCTTCAGGCAACAAAAAGTGTTATTCAAGACAGGAAGGCTAAAATAAGTGACACTAGCAGTTTTGAAGGCATTGCCTCATTAGAGAGCCGGTCACAACATGTAAGGCAGAGTAGGATTGGTGTAGGACTCGACAAAGTGTCTGCTAAAATGCAGCTTTCTTTTTCTTCATCATAGGCTCTTCTTCTGTCTCCTCAATGGCCTTTTCCCCTTTCCAAAGAAACTTTCCAAAGATGCCTGCTTTTAACTCATTTTGCTAGCTTGTATCCAGTATGTATCAAAGTGCTGGTATGTATTGAAGCAAAGTATCAAAGTATCCAAGGCAGCTCCTTGGTAACTGTCAACGTTAAGGTGTCACGTGACCTAGATCACAGCGGGAATCAACGTTACAGAAAGAATCCGGTCATTTTTCAAAGCTCAAATCCTCGTTCAGATAATAAATAAATCAGAAATAACATCTCATCTCATTATCTCTAGCCGCTTTATCCTGTTCTACAGGGTCGCAGGCAAGCTGGAGCCTATCCCAGCTGACTACGGGCGAAAGGCAGGGTACACCCTGGACAAGTCGCCAGGTCATCACAGGGCCGACACATAGACACAGACAACCATTCACACTCACATTCACACCTACGGTCAATTTAGAGTCACCAGTTAACCTAACCTGCATGTCTTTGGACTGTGGGGGAAACCGGAGCACCCGGAGGAAACCCACGCGGACACGGGGAGAACATGCAAACTCCACACAGAAAGGCCCTCGCCGGCCCCGGGGCTCGAACCCAGGACCTTCTTGCTGTGAGGCGACAGCGCTAACCACTACACCACCGTGCCGCCCCAGAAATAACATAATTTAATTAAATATAATTATAATCTTATCCACTGCTCTTTATAGAGTGCTTCGAGGTCAGCGCGAACCCAGCGGTGGCCATATTGGAAGTCAAAGCGCGCTGTGTCAGTGCATTGTTGTTGTTCAGCGAAGCAAAAAGGGGTGACAATGCCGAATACGTGTGTCATTGTTGGCTGTAGTAGCCGGGGGGAAAAGGGTGGCAAAAGCTTCCACAGACTCCCTAAAGTCGTGACTAACCCGGGAATTGCAGCACAGGAGAAAAGCGAGCGGAGGAGACGACAGTAGCTGGCTGCCATTAACCGATCAAATTTAGGACAACTTGACTGTATCCGGATTTGTTCTGATCACTTTGTGACAGGTAGGTTAAATTGTCTTGAATTTCATAGTTACTAAAATAAATGTGATACAAACTATTATCTTTTCTATGTACTTTCAGCAATGATTAATGGATATATTTGTCACATTAGGTAACTTGTGTCTACTGCAGTGCATTGTTGCATCAAATGGCATTTAAGATCTAGGCCAAGTAATGTTTATGTACACATGCTTTAGTTCACAAAATGGACTTGGGTGAAACACTAGATAGTTCACAAAATCGATGTATGTCACATGCGGCAACAAGCTGGGGTCAGCTTTCCATTCCTTCTCACTAACAGTGTATGGATCTACATTCCCAATGAAACGTACCTTCTCGGCATAACGCTCCCATGCCTGCTTATCCAAACTTTCACAGTAGTGCTCCATCACTTCAGATGTCTAAATTCTTAAAAAATCCAAGCTTCTAAGCCCTCTAACGCGGAAACGAATCGGTGAATGTGTACTCTATGATGTGTACTCTATGAGCGCTCTGGAGCGAGTGACTTCCAAGATGGCCGCGCAGACCGCAGTGTTACTATTTTTAGCATCATCTCGGAGCACTCTATTCCAGATGACAGTCAGCAGCAACTGCAACACAGTGCGACAGGAGCTGGAGGACCCGGAGTGTGAGACAATACAGGAGCAAGCAGGAGAGCCAACAGCTGAAGAGCTGAAGATTTACAATTTACTGTTGCTTGTTTTAGCTTATTGGTTACCCATCTACCTCTGTATTTAACTCAATGTTCCCAATGTTCAGCTTTGAATAAAAATTCTTTTGACTTGATATGAAAAGATTCAGTTCATTTACATTGCCTGCTGAGGTTTTAATAAATTATTTACCAAATGATTTAAAAGGAGCCTCCCATGACGATGAAGTTACACTTCAAATTTGTCATCTGCATTTCACCCTAATATGGAGAATGTGGTCGGTATGTCAGCCAGGAGACTGACTAAATATGACACGACATCCACACTGTGCATGTTTTACAGTAAAATACCAGTGTATTGTGTTTTTTACAACAATAAAAAGGGTACACAGTGGGTACTACACACTTTATCAGCACAAAATACTGTATGTCTGGTAAATGAACAAGGTCCACAGACCTACGTTGTGTGCAAACCCTCCTAAAAGCAAACCAGTTTCCCACCGACGGACCGACCGATGGGTCGACACACGACTAAAAATTTCACCATCCCCCCTGGTTTGATTTTACAACTCGACCACTGAGTAGGCCTGCCTTACTGTAATGCCAAGAATGAGGTCAAGTCTGCTCTGATGATATTTATTGATTCCCTGTTTTGTCTGGTCTTTGCCAGTTTTCTGGAAAGTAAGATGGGAAATCAGTGTACGGGGAAGGAATAGTAGAAAGGAAAGCAATGGAGAGAGATGGATGGTACTCCAGGTGGATTGTGAAGGAAAGTTTGAAGTGGTAGAAATTGTGGTGGCACCAATGTAAGAAGGAGTTATATCTCAGCTCAGCTCATCTCATCTCATTATCTCTAGCCGCTTTATCCTGTTCTACAGGGTCGCAGGCAAGCTGGAGCCTATCCCAGCTGACTACGGGCGAAAGGCGGGGTACACCCTGGACAAGTCGCCAGGTCATCACAGGGCTGACACATAGACACAGACAACCATTCACACTCACTTTCACACCTACGGTCAATTTAGAGTCACCAGTTAACCTAACCTGCATGTCTTTGGACTGTGGGGGAAACCGGAGCACCCGGAGGAAACCCATGCGGACACGGGGAGAACATGCAAACTCCACACAGAAAGGCCCTCGCCGGCCACAGGGCTCAAACCCAGACCTTCTTGCTGTGAGGCGACAGCGCTATATAAATCTATTTGTTGTACTAATCTGTAAATGTTACTGTAGTACCACCATTGCATGTAGGTTGACAAAACTGCACTTGTTCATTGTGTGAAGTTATCTTTTATGTGTCATTGCTTGACACAGTGTGATTTTGTGTTATGAAGACTGCATGATGCCATGTCATTCTTGTTATATCACTAAATCAGAAAAAAGTGGGGGCGTCGTGGCTCGGGTGGATGGGGCGCCATACCATGGGTCCGGGGACCCGGGTTCGATTCTGGCCCGAGGTCATTTCCCGATCCCTCCCTGTCTCTCTCTCCCGCTCGTTTCCTGTCTCTGCACTGTCCTATCCAATAGGGGTGCAAAAAGCCCAAAAAAAATTTCTTTAAAAAAAGAAAAAAGTAAAATGCACCCACTAAAGTCACTGTTGGTGGTTAACAAAATTGCACCTGTTCATTGTGTGAAGTTATTTTTTATGCGTCACCGTTGGTTGACACAGTGTGATTGTGTTATGAAGTTTGCATGATGCTATGTCATGCCTGTTCATTGTGTGAAATTATGAATATTCTTATTTTTAAACACACAGTTGAGTGTCACTATTGCTTGGCCCAGTGGCATGTTGTGTTACATCTAAAACTAAATAAAAAAAGGAAACACAAAATAAAAAGTAAAATGCACCCATAAAGTCATTGTTGGTGATAAATTGTGTCACATTCATCTCATTATCTTAGGCATAGCGGTGGGTTTAAAAACAGGCTGATGAATATATGGACTAGTTGTTGAATGAGGACTTATTGTTGAGTCTCTAAAATAGTCATTGAATTAAGTGACTTTTGTAGGTAAAATTAGGTGTTTAACAACCTGTTAAAAATACACCAGAATGCAGGAAATGGCATCTAATTAATTAAAAATGTTCTGGGGGAGGACCCCCAGACCCCCCGCCAGTGTGTCCCCCCCACATTAAACATGCTTCTGACGCCCCTGCATCAAGAAGTAACACTTTGCCTAAGGATTCAAACAGAAAACATGAAGATAAAAGCAGTTATTGGTAACACATATTATGACCAGAAATAAAGCAGAATGAGCATTTTCTAAGAGCAGGCATGTTAAGCTACCTTCAGACGTGTCCACATGTTTATGATGCAATGAACTCTATCATTTGATATTCCCTATTAATGAATAAGTAAGAAACGAATGATACTTCTAATTCGAAATATTATATTTGACATGTGCAGGTGGACGGCACGGTGGTGTAGTGGTTAGCGCTGTCGCCTCACAGCAAGAAGGTCCGGGTTCGAGCCCCGGGGCCGGCGAGGGCCTTTCTGTGCGGAGTTTGCATGTTCTCCCCGTGTCCGCGTGGGTTTCCTCCGGGTGCTCCGGTTTCCCCCACAGTCCAAAGACATGCAGGTTAGGTTAACTGGTGACTCTAAATTGACCGTAGGTGTGAATGTGAGTGTGAATGGTTGTCTGTGTCTATGTGTCAGCCCTGTGATGACCTGGCGACTTGTCCAGGGTGTACCCTGCCTTTCGCCCGTAGTCAGCTGGGATAGGCTCCAGATTGCCTGCGACCCTGTAGAACAGGATAAAGCGGCTAGAGATAATGAGATGAGACGTGCAGGTTTCAACTTTTGTCTTATAAAATCTTTTATTCAAATAAGGAATCGCTTATCCCAGCTTTTTATTAAAAAGAGTTGGTACGTGGACACATTGTTATTAAGCATTAGCATATAAGCACAAAGCATATTTACAGGATAGGTGCAAGGATGAGGAATCTGTTGTGGTATGTGGTTGTGTATGGAAAGTGCATGGACAGATAAGCATCAGACATTTCAGTAACTCTATAACAGGTTCACTAGTTATCTACAATTTGTAAGAAAGAGTTATATTCTTAATTATGGCAGACATCTGAGACAAGCATGCAAACATACAGATAGGCAAAGATAAACACACAAAGAAGCGACTAACTTGCTGAAATATTTTTTGCAACAAATCTGAGTTATGGGACCCCAACAGAAAATCAGTCACCTTGTTAAACACTTTTCATCAATCTTGAAACAAATATCTCATCTCATTATCTGTAGCCGCTTTATCCTGTTCTACAGGGTCGCAGGCAAGCTGGAGCCTATCCCAGCTGACTACGGGCGAAAGGCGGGGTACACCCTGGACAAGTCGCCAGGTCATCACAGGGCTGACACATAGACACAGACAACCATTCACACTCACATTCACACCTACGGTCAATTTAGAGTCACCAGTTAACCTAACCTGCATGTCTTTGGACTGTGGGGGAAACCGGAGCACCCGGAGGAAACCCACGCGGACACGGGGAGAACATGCAAACTCTGCACAGAAAGGCCCTCGCCGGCCACGGGGCTCGAATCCGGACCTTCTTGCTGTGAGGTGACAGCACTAACCACTACACCACCGTGCCGCCCTGAAACAAACATACTTTTAGATAAAGAATCTATAGAGTAACAAATGCCTAAAAGCAAAAAGTTCAGTCAGTTGAATTGACTGAGCAGCACACCACACCTCCTCTGAGGTTCGAACTGATCCCACTCAGTAGTTTAGGTCCTTTTAGGGTTAAATGGGTATCTAATGTACAGTGGTGGTTGAAAGTTTGTGAACCCTTTAGAATTTTCTATATTTCTGCATAAATATGACCTAAAACTTCATCAGATTTTAACACAAGTCCTAAAAGTAGATAAAGAGAACCCGGTTAAACAAATGAAACAAAAATATTCTGCTTGGTCATTTATTTGTTGAGGAAAATGATCCAATATTACATATCTGTGAGTGGCAAAAGTATGTGAATCTTTGCTTTCAGTATCTGGTGTGACCCCCTTGTGCAGCAATAACTACAACTAAATGTTTGCGGTAACTGTTGATCAGTCCTGCACACCGGCTTGGAGGAATTTTAGCCCATTCCTCCGTACAGAACAGCTTCAATTCTGGGATGTTGGTGGGTTTCCTCACATGAACTGCTCTCTTCAGGTCCTTCCACAACATTCCGATTGGATTAAGGTCAGGACTTTGACTTGCCCATTCCAAAACGTTAACTTTATTCTTCTTTAACCATTCTTTGGTAGAACGACTTTTGTGCTTAGGGTCGTTTTCTTGCTGCATGACCCACCTTCTCTTGAGATTCAGTTCATGGACAGATGTCTTGACATTTTCCTTTAGAATTCGCTGGTATAATTCAGAATTCATTGTTCCATCAATGATGGCAAGCTGTCCTGGCCCAGATGCAGCAAAGCAGGCCCAAACCATGATACTACCACCACCATGTCTCACAGATGGGATAAGGTTCTTATGCTGGAATGCAGTGTTTTCCTTTCTCCAAACATAACGCTTCTCATTTAAACCAAAAAATTCTATTTTGGTCTCATCCGTCCACAAAACATTTTTCCAATAGCCTTCTGGCTCGTCCACGTGATCTTTAGCAAACTGCAGATGAACAGCAATGTTCTTTTTGGAGAGCAGTGGCTTTCTCCTTCCAACCCTGCCATGCACACCATTGTTGTTCAGTGTTTTCCTGATGGTAGACTCATGAACATTAGCCAATGTGAGAGAGGCCTTCAGTTGCTTAGAAGTTACCCTGGGGTCCTTTGTGACCTCGCTGACTATTACATGTCTTGCTCTTGGAGTGATCTTTGTTGGTCGACCACTCCTGGGGAGGGTAACAATGGTCTTGAATTTCCTCTATTTCTACACAATCTGTCTGACTGTGGATTGGTGGAGTCCAAACTCTTTAGAGATGGTTTTGTAACCTTTCCCAGCCTGATGAGCAACAACAACGCTTTTTCTGAGGTCCTCAGAAATCTCCTTTGTTCGTGCCATGATACACTTCCACAAACGTGTTGTGAAGATCAGACTTTGATAGATCCCTGTTCTTTAAATAAAACAGGGTGCCCACTCACACCTGATTGTCATCCCATTGATTGAAAACACCTGACTCTAATTTCACCTTCAAATTAACTGCTAATCCTAGAGGTTCACATACTTTTGCCACTCACAGATATGTAATATTGGATCATTTTCCTCAATAAATAAATGGCCAAGTATAATATTTTTGTCTCATTTGTTTAACTGGATTCTCTTTATCTACTTTTAGGACTTGTGTGAAAATCTGATGTTTTAGCTCTTATTTATGCAGAAATGTAGAAAATTCTAAAGGGTTCACAAACTTTCAAGCACCACTGTATGAGCCATGCTTTTGACCTGAGTAAAAAGGTTATGTGCCACAAATAACACCTATTATGGGTATAATAATTGCATATTAATGATCTTATACCAATTTCCTATATGTGGTTTCAGAGCTCTTTTTATGTGCAAAGTTCCCCTGCAGAATTAACTACGAAACAGCAGCCTACAAACATTACAACAAGTCCAGATTTATGAATTTATATCTGAACTTGTATATTACCAAAAACAAGACTTGGCAAATTTTGGAAAGTAGCCTCCAAATATAAACAAATACCACCTGACTATTGTCTAAGCATCTACAAACCAGGGCGCTAATAACACTGGGATTAAACACTTCAGTTTCCCCACCTAAAAAAAGTAAAGGTTTAAAAAAAAAAAAGGGGGGGGTGTCTAAAAATATACCTTCTTACCTGATTACTGCATTGCAGATGCAGTTGTGAAAGACAACTGTGAGATTATATTGGAATATCTACCCTTTTTAAATAATTGTGCTGTGTATCGTGCATGGTTTGTGTTTGACATAATATTAACTTTGCTCAAGTTATAATTATTGCTTTGTGAGAACTGGAATTTTTTAAAAATGTTTTGTCACCGATATATAATTCAAACATGGCACACTTTAGTATGTAGGCCACTTAACAATTGTGTAATTTGATCACAATAACAAGCAAAATAGCTATTTTGAATAACCGCTCCGTCTTTCATAACTTTGATTCATATCAACTATATCTGGTATAACTATAAAATTAAAGCAATATACTTGATGTATCACACACCCATAAACTGAATTTAAAAAAAAAGTCTATTAAACAATACACCTTGCTTCATGATACATGGCATGTTTTATTCATGCTTGAGAAATTAAACCTCACATCTCTGAAAAATATCTGCCTTTATTTTCTTTAATAAACAATGCTTATTTTGTTATTTTCTCTACAGTCTGGTGTAGGAAACAAAGCAGACAGAAGCAGCCACTCCAGTTAATATCACTTCTGCAGTCTATAAATATCTCACTCATACAATATTGACATTCATTTCATATTTTCTTAAATGACAGCTTAAAAACACAAGGAAAAAACTATATTCGTATCATACATTCTCACCATCTCTCGCTTACAGTTTCACACACGCACACCAGTGACAGCTCAGAAGGGTGAACACCATAAAAATACAGATGAAGCAGAATACAAGAATAAACTCGTCACTGGTGCCAACAGTCTTCCAAATAGTGGCAGTCACTCTAGTTTCTCCAAGTCAAACTAAATGGCACACATTCAAATATATATTTATTTCAACAAAGTTTTCAGGGAATTATACAGGGGTCTCTCCTGGATTGCCAAATATCTCTAGCAAAGCCTCTAACTATACGTTAATGCACATACAAAGAATCGTTCAACAAAACATGTGTAGCTACATGTGTCAGGGATCTGAGTACCTTGTTTTAAAATATAATTCTACTAGCAGAGAATAAAATGTAAATATTTCATATCTAAAAATTAAATCCATATCATATTTAAAACCTATCAGTCAGGGGTCTAGCCAGCTAGTTTTATTCTCAGCAAAAGTTATTCAGGAAATGTCAAATAAGACACTGGTAGCAGGAGAATTTCTCTTCTATTTAGGTAACAACACGATAAATAATAATTAAAAAAAAAAGATTCAAGCAGATTTTGGTCATGTCAATGATACCAAAGTTGTGTTGCCTTTGGATGGAATTCCAACTTACAAATAAGAATCGTAAGTTTTCCCTGTGTTAACAGGTTTTGTAATGCCCAATCCATGGAATCGTCAAGTTGGGACATATTGTAACAAGCATAAAGCTTTGTTGCCAGGTGAGATGTTTTTATGCAAGTGTGTCCAAGATTAAAATGTCAGTACATCTGTTCATATGCCTGACAAATGAATGGAAACATGGCAGAGGGTCAGCACAAATGCTATTCAACTCTACTGGAGGTTTCAC
The DNA here is from genome assembly GCF_027579695.1 of Neoarius graeffei. NCBI lineage: Eukaryota > Metazoa > Chordata > Actinopteri > Siluriformes > Ariidae > Neoarius > Neoarius graeffei. The sequence continues at coordinate 60,226,223 of NC_083578.1, read as the reverse complement.
TTATAACGCTCATGAAATGTGTCCCTTTTTGCTGCCTTAATGTGTTTTGCTCCCTAATTCAGTAGATGCCATTTTTATATACAAAACATTTTTAAAAAGACTAGAACAAAGAAAATAAAGTGGCAGGCACTTAAAAATCATACTGTCGGTCTGGGTGAGAACTGCAAAACATTACAGCGCTAACAAGCAAAGTCGAAAGACTGCTAATGTTCCCATCCTGTATGGTTCTCATGATTCCATTTCATCCACATCAAAAGTAGGTGGCTCGAAACTGAGGAGTTCCTCATAGGTCAAACCTGTGCAGGAATGAAGAATGAAGAAGTGTCATGGCATACGCTGCATATGTATTCTCTACAGTTACACAAATAAAGCAATATTAAGGAAGCCTGGGCCCACATTCATCAATAATATGTAGAGAAACATAAAAACGGTTCTCAGAACACGGAGAAGTCCGGTATGTGCAAAAAAACAAAACTGGGATATCATTTCAGTGCTCAGGTAAATAGAGACACACCCACGATTACACACATACAGAATGTAGGAATCACTTTCAAAAAGGTTTCTAAGAGAACGACTTGTTTTGCAAGTGCCATGAATACACACAAGCAAAAAGCATTTTTGTAAGGCAAAGCTTTTGTGTGCTGTGTGGGCATGCAACAATACATCATGCAATGAGAAGATTAGATTAGATAGAACTTTATTGATCCCTTTGGGCGGGTTCCCTTAGGGAAATTAAAACTTCATAAGAAATTTCATGAGAAATCAACACAAATTTATGATGATTCAAATTGATGAAACAAAAATGAATCAACATTATCAGGCTGCATAATCTCTTGGTTTTTCCTAGCTGTAATTGTGTTGTTTAGACAGCAGAGTAGCATAGAATAGCTGGAATACACATGACTTCACACTAGGTGGAAGTAATACAGCGCGAATGCTGCAGAACACGCGTGCGCACAAAAAAAAAAAAAAAAGAGCGCTTTTATGAAATTGACTGTACAAATAGATTTAACAAGAAATCAGACCTCTTTTTACAGACTGCTGAAAGCTAAAGCAAAGAAAATGGAAGTAGTAAATGTTCATAAACGTTTACTCAGAAAAAGGACAATTTGGTTTTAATTTTTTCATTTTTAATAAAAGGAAGGCTATCGTTACTAAGCTATTGTATTTTACTCCAACCTTTAAAAATGTTGGTTCCGAAAATTAAAAGGTTTTTTTCTAAGTTAATAAAGAACAGAAAAATAAATTACATTTTTTGGTAGTAAAATTTTCATTTAATATTTTTCAAAAAAAAAAAAAATACTGTGGGAAAGCCAAATCGTAAGCCCAATATCATGATTCATATCAAATCATGAATTGGGTGAATCATTACAAGCTGTTTAATAAGCAAATTATTGGACAAGGTTGAACAAAATGTTATTTGTTAATAGCGAGCAAGCAATTATTTACCAATGCCAAAGACAGAGGCAAATACAGTGTCTTGCAAAAGTTTTCATCCCCCTTGGTGTTGGTCCTGTTTTGTCGCATTACAAGCTGGAATTAAAATGAATTTTGGGGGGGTTGGCACCATTTGATTTACACAACATGCCTACAGCTTGAAAGGTGCACATTGTTTTATTGTGATACAAACAATAATTAAGATGAAAAAACAGAAATCTGGAGTGTGCACAGGTATTCACCCCCTTTTGTATGAAACCCCTAAATAAGAGCTGGTCCAACCAATTCACTTCATAAGTCACAATTAGTTGATTAAGGTCCACCTGTGTGCAAAGTGTCACATGATGTCTGTATAAATCAACCTGTTCTGGAAGGACCCTGACTCTGCAACACGACTAAGCAAGCAACATGAAAACCAAGGAGCACTCAGAACAGGTCAGAGACAAAGTTGTGGAGAAGTATAGATCAGGGCTGGGTTATATTAAAAAAATAATAATACCCCAAACTTTGAATATCCCAGGAAGCACCATTAAATCCATTATAGCAAAATGGAAAGAATATGGCACCACTACAAACCTGACAAGAGAAGGCCGCCCACCAAAACTCGCAGATCGGGCAAGGAGGGCATTAATCAGAGATGCAACACAGACACCAAAGATCCATGGCAGAGATGGGAGTATCTGTCCATCAGACCACTAAGCCGTACACTCCACAGAGTGGGGTTTTATGGAAGAGTGGCCAGAAAAAAGTCACTGCTTAAGAAAACACATTTGGAGTTTGTCCAACAGCATGTGGCAGACTCCCCCAACACATGAAAGATGATTCTCTGGTCAAATGAGACTAAAACTGATATTTTTGGCTATCATGGGAAACGCCATGTGTGGCACAAACCCTGAGAACACCATTCCTACAGTGAAGCATGGTGGTGGCAGCATCATGCTGTGAGGATGTTTTTCATCTACAGGGATAGGAAAGCTGGTCAGGACTGAAGGAAAGATGGATGGCACTAAATACTGGGCAATTCTGGAGGAAAACCTGTTTGAGTCAGTCAGAGGTTTGAGACTCGGATGAAGGTTCACATTCCAGCAGGACAATGACCCTAAACATACTGCTCAAGCTACACTGGAGTGGTTTAAAGGGAAACATTTAAATGTCTTGGAATGGCCTCGTCAAAGCCCAGACCTCAATCCAATTGAGAATCTGTGGCATAACTTGAAGATTGCTGTATACCAATGCAACCCATCTAACTTGAACGAGTTGGAGCAGTTTTGCCTTGAGGAATGGGCAAAAATCCCAGTGACTAGATGTGCTAAGCTAATGGAGACATACCCCAAAAGACTTGCAGCTGTAATTGCAGCAAATGGTGGATCTACAAAGTATTTGGGGGTGTGCGAATACCTACAGTGGCATGCAAAAGTTTGGGCGCCCTTACTGAAAATGTCTGTTACTGTGAATAGTTAAGTGAGCAGAAGATGAACTGATCACCAAATGACAAAGTTAAAGACGACATTTATTTTCAGCGTTTTCTGCAAGATTTGTGTATTATTTTTTTGTACAATTGGAGAGTGAAAAAAGAAAAGGAACACCATGCAAAAGTTTGGGCACCCCAAGACATTTGAGTTCTCAGGTAACTTTTACCAAGGTTCCAGACCTTAATTAGCTTATTGAGCTGTGGCTTGTTCAAAATCTTCATTAGGAAAGGTCAGATGATGCAGATTTCAAAGCTGTATAAATTCTGACTCCTCAAACTTGTCCCTAAAATCAACAGCCATGGGCTCCTCTAAGCAACTCCCTCGCATTCTGAATAATAAAATAATTAATGCTCACAAAGCAGGAGAAGGCTACAAGAACGTAGCAAAGTGTTTTCAGGTAGCTGTTTCCTCAGATCATAATGTTATTAAGAAATGGCAGTTAACAGAAACAGTGGAGATCAAGGTGAGGTCTGGAAGATGAAGAAAACTTTCTGAAAGAACTACTCGGATTGCTAGAAAGGCAAATAAAACCCCCTGTTTGACTGCAAAAGACCTTCAGAAAGATTTAGCAGACCCTGGAGTGGTGGTGCACTGTTCTACTATGCAGCGACACCTGAACAAATATGACCTTCATGGGAGAGTCATCAGAAGAAAACCTTTCCTGCATCCAAGCCACAAAATTCAGCGTCTGAAGTTTGCAAATGAACATCTAAACAAGCCTGATGCATTTTGGAAACAAGTCCTGTGGACTGGTGAAATCAAAATAGAACTTTTTGGCCACAATGTGCAAAGGTATGTTTGGAGAAAAAAGGGTGCCAAATTCCAGGAAAAGAACACCTCTCCAACTCTGAAGCATGGGTGTGGATCGCTCATGCTTTGGGGTTGTGTTGCAGCCAGTGGCACAGGGCACATTTCATTAGTTGAGGGAAGCATGGATTCAAATAAATACCAGCAAATTCTGGAAGCAAAAATCACGCCATCTGTAAAAAAGTTGAAGTTAAAAAGAGGATGGGTCCTACAATAAGACGATGATCCAAAACACACCTCAAAATCTACAATGGAATACCTCAAGAGGCACAAGCTGAAGGTTTTGCCCGGCCCTCACAGTCCCCGACCTAAACATCATTGAAAATCTGCAGACAGATCTCAGAAGAGCAGTGCATGCAAGACAGCCCAAGAAACTTGTAGAACTGGAAGCCTTTTGCAAGGATGAATGTGTGAAAATCCGCCAAGTAAGAATTGAAAGATTATTAGCTGGCTACAAAAAGTGTTTACAAGCTGTGATACTTGCCAAAGGGGGTGTTACTAGGTACTAACCATGCAGGGTGCCCAAACTTTTGCTTCGGGCCCTTTTCCTTTTTTGTCATTTTGAAAACATAAAAGATGAAAATAAAAAATTGTTTTTGCTTAAATAAAGGGAATGAGTCATCTTTAATTTTATGCCTTTTGGAGATCATTTCATCTTCAACTTGCTTAACTGTTCACAGTAACAGCAATTTTGACTAGGGGTGCCCAAAATTTTGCATACCACTGTATGTACATGCCAGATTTCTGTTTTTTTTCACCTTACTTATTGTTTGTGCCACAATAAAACAATTTTCACCTCTGAAGTTGTAGGCATGTTGTGTAAATCAAATGGTGCTAACCCCCAAATATCCATTTTAATTCCTGCTTGTAACGTGACAATACAGGACACGTTTTGTAACGTGACAAAGTAATTGTTTTCATAAGCTTCATACTTGCATAGGGAGTAGGTCCTCTTCCACAGAACCGAACATTGTGCTGCTATGTTTCTACATTAGCCCAGAATGTACAAACTAAAAACACTGGTTCCAGAATGCACATTTTGCATTTTTAAAAAGGGCAGCCAGCACCAGAAAGGAAGGCAAAAAGAAAAGATGACAAAGACTGCAGGAGCCATTTTAAAGAGACTGACTGTGTTCAGTATAGGTTTGCTTTTTCTTTTAATTTAATAATTCGTTTAACATTAGTATTAATTTTTGGCCTTGATACTTAATTATATTGCTGTAGCAATTAAGAGTTACTTCCCCCTGCATCAGTGGTTTTGCATGTATAGAATATCCCATCTGATAATGTAATGATGCGTTCCATTTAGCATTTGTGGATGTGGAAATAAATAAGACAGGTTACCAAAATTTTAATGAAGCAGCTGTAATTTGTAACTGTCAGTACTGGATTAGTAAAGGGATTTTTGTTTGTTTTTGCTTGAAGGTTTTTGTTCTCTGCCAAGTTTTTTCACGCCACATTTGTTACAAGTAACCTGCTCCGTAAAAGGTCAAGGGAGACAGGAGAAGAGTCACATCTCCGTGAAATTGCATTCTTGCTTATATAATTGTTTTTGGTTCCAAAAAAAGTAATAATGTGCTCACAGTTTAAGCCTGTGTAAAGTTTTATTCCTGCATATGTAGTTTAAGTGTACACAAAGTCCAGGCAAATTTCTAGCCCACCAACGACATACTAGGCTTTTAGTTTTTGTAAGAAACAGTAAAAGATTCAAAAACATTTGACACAGGTGTTGTTTCATTTTAAGTTTTATATAACAAATTTGTCAAAAACCCACCTAAAACAATTGAAATTTTGCTTCGCCTCAACGGTCACCAAGATTAAAAAAAAAAAAAGGGAAGCTGCGCTTCACCATGTGTTCTAATACATGCTTAGAATGGGTGGGGTGAATGAGACTGGTTGCAATCTGCAACCTCACCACTAGATGCCACTAAATTCTACATAGTGCACCTTTATTGTATTAAAAACCCAACCCCCAAAGGTAAATCACTGCAATCTGCAGTCACTACTCACGTTTCCACTCCTCAATCTCTAGTTCCCGACTCTCAAAGCTCTGGTCATATGGCTCTGCTTCTGGTTCATCATCTGGGTCATGATACTGGGCAAAGTATGGATGAGCCAGAGCTTCAGCTGCAGTTATTCGCTTGTCTGTATCCAAAACCAGCATCTTCTCGAGGAGGTCCACAGCTGTGACAGTACAGAAACTCTAAATCAACAACAACCAGTGTACAGCAACGATGAAAATCTTCCCATCTTTTACAAGTCGCACATGAAATAAAGGGCTTATATATTGTGGTGCATACGGAGTAATAAATCTGTTCATACAAGCAATAAAAAAAACAACAACACTGAAATATACATACAAGGGATGTGCTGATCTTATAGGATGCATTAGTATGCCATTTACGTGTTTTAGCATCACTTAAAATTTTCAGAAGCAACAGATTCTGATATTAAAATCAAAGAACACTAAGCATAAAAGAATAAAGAACACTTGATCGAGCATCTAATACATGAAATGCTACCAACTTATTTTCAAAATCATGCATTATAAATTCTTGTTTCTTAGTGACACTTAAATATTGTTAGAGTTTGCATCCCTTTGAATAAATAGTAATAAATATTTAAATTAATATGACAGGAAATGCCATAGTCACTGATACATACTGGTAAGTTTGTTTCTCTTACCCTGTGGATTGGCCCCAATAAATACATCAGCAAAATTCCTTTTAGGCATGTGTGGCAGGGAATTAATGTAATTCCTGGCCTGTGAAAAAGAAAGGGGTTAATTGTTATTTAAGGTTAAGCGTTAGGGACAATCATAGGATTTACACAAAGATCCTTTTCAAGTTATTTATACTTGCAATCAGACTTTTTAAATAGACCTGATTAAGGCAGAAAAAGCTATTAAGCATAAGAGAATCTGCAGACAGAGATTTATTTAATAAATAAATAAGCAAGGAAAAGACTCTGATGACTCATTTCAGGGCCAACTTGCTTCCATACAATTGTCTCACGATTTACAGCATCTAGTTTATTTATGACTCATGATCTCAGACAAATGTATGTTAGTATGTGGTAGCTTTTTCATCCCAATCTCCATACACTATCTTAAGGCGCATGACTGGACGCTTGTGTGGATTTTTTTTTTTTCTTCCCCCAAATACATTTAAATGCATGCTGTGACTCAGGAAATATTTCTTTAGTATGCAGCGCTGCATAATTAATGCAATATTCTCTTTAGAATGCAGCAGACTTTGGGCTGACACATACATGGCTTCGATTTCCATCGCACACAACAATTACACAGCAAAGAGCTTCAGATTCAGAATGAGACCAGTCACAACAAGTGTGTGTGAAAAAGCACAAATCCTCTACACCACGTTGGCTTTTCATGCGTTAAGGGATGCTTTGGATGCAAAACTTAAGGATTACCTAAATATGGAGTAAACAGATAATGATATTCATTGCTGTCCCTCTTTCTAGTGCTCTTTCATGATCACAGCAAATGACTGCATTTATATGAAGTGTTTTTCCCCTCTACAACCACTGCTAATGTAATGTAGTTACCCAAAGCAGGAAAACGATACAGCCTTATGAGCATGAGCAAGCCTGCGCACCTACAACATATGAATTATTAAGATATTGTGCGTGGGGCAGGGGCCATGGAAAGCTCACCTCATGGCTAGGCATTCTGCTTATGAGAGATGCAGGGGGAGTTCCTGTCAGCCGCATTATCTGCTGTAGCTGGTTTATATCTATGACAGCCGGGTCAAGGGCTTATAGCAGACACATTTTACAAAATTACCTGCTTTTTTTTTTAATCTCCTATTGAGGAAGGAAGAATGGAAAGAGAAGAGACAGAAAGCAACACAAAGGATTGACATGCACATATATCGGACACAATGCTGCAAAGAACAACTCTTTAGACTTGAAACTGTGCATTATGGTCATTCCCCAAGAAAACACAGCCAGCATCATCAAAGCCAAGATAATTAAAAAAAAAAAAAAAAGTGTTAATTCATTAAAATTACAATTAAGCCAATTATCCGGTTTAAAAATCACAATTAACATCTTGAAAAAAAATTAGTAAAGCATGTAGCACAATACTACTGGTATACATTATGCTCTAGACATAGCCTTCTCTATTAAGATAGATTAAAATAGCCATTACGAAGGTTTTTTTTTTCTGTTTTGCACAATTCATACATATACAGGTTTCAGATCTGGAAAAACGTAGGCCGAGAAATCTTTTTCTCAAGGATTGCATACCATCAGGTAAATCTAAGCAGAAAAACATGGAAGGTTATGCGTAGAAGCTATACAAGAGATTATGCAAGAATCTGAAAGCATGCTGCACGAAAAGGCCTCTTGTTGATGAAGTCCAAAAATCAGTGTCCAAAGTTCAGAAACACACCAAATTAGCTTCACGTGACCAAAAAAAAAAAGCACACAGTGTAGTATCCTCCAAACATTACACTCACAGATTCTGATGATACTTTCATCAACAGCTCAGGTCCCGGAGTTCCAACGAGCAGCATTATAAGTTTCAGCTGGTCAATGTCTACATTGGAACATAAAGGAAAAACAGAGGCAAAGCAGAGACCCTGCTGCCACACAGCCTCATAGCCATGATCATGCAGCTGTCATCACTGGCATGTCCATGGACAGGATCCGACAGGCTGCATAATGTAGCTGCTAGAAGAAAACTCTATTTGTGCTAAACGTTAAACATAGCGCATACAAGTCATGGGGGGGGGGGAAATCCGAGAATTTTTCTAAAATAACTTCAAAAAAGTTAGAAATTGAGATGTAAACGGGGCATTTGTATCAGAATTCATCGTATGTACTGTGAAAATTGGCAGATCACTGAAAACAGAAATTTAATTGGTGAAAATACTATTACATTGTGCAGGTTTAAAAAAAAAAAAAAAAAAAAAAAAAAGAGAGCTAGTAAAAGACATGTAAAATAGGCTGTTTTGATTTTAACATAATAAAAGAAATCCTGTGGCGGCACGGTGGTGTAGTGGTTAGCACTGTCACCTCACAGCAAGAAGGTCCGGGTTCGAGCCCCGTGGCCGGCGAGGGCCTTTCTGTGCAAAGTTTGCATGTTCTCCCCGTGTCCGCGTGGGTTTCCTCCGGGTGCTCCGGTTTCCCCCCACAGTCCAAAGACATGCAGGTTAGGTTAACTGGTGACTCTAAATTGACCGTAGGTGTGAATGTGAGTGTGAATGGTTGTCTGTGTCTATGTGTCAGCCCTGTGATGACCTGGCGACTTGTCCAGGGTGTACCCCGCCTTTCGCCCGTAGTCAGCTGGGATAGGCTCCAGCTTGCCTGCGACCCTGTAGAACATGATAAAACGGCTAGAGATAATGAGATGAGAAAAGAAATCCTGCATTATGTTAGCCAAACAGGCTAGACCAAAAAAAAAGTTCCAACCTTCACTGTATTTACATGTGAATAGCTACAGTACAAGTTTCATTTTACTGCACTGCAAAATATATATTTCAAGCACAGCCATATCTCTGGAAAGCACTGCCTGACCTAAATCAGTAAAAATGGCAAAGGCTTGCCCAGAGCAAAAACTAACCCAGGTGTGTTCAGCCTACCCTAGAGGTAACTGAAGTAAGCAGTTCAATCATCAGCGGTATTAAGAAGCAAGTAGTCGAGACATGAAAATCTGTGTGACACTCACAAAAAAGTGGAACTGTAATGGGGAAAAAATTCAGAGCATTAATTGTTACACTGACACCAGAGAAAGAGAACAGAATGTAGAGACTGAAGAGAACAGCGGGCATGGCATTCCTTGCAAGGCTGCTCGTTGCCTTCTCAGAAGTGTGGATCACGTTTCCTTATTAGCACTCCTTGCAGAGAACAGCCACAGGGTGAAGCTAAAACAGCATACGAAGACACTTTCTATAGTACTGCATCACAGCCTAGGGTGAGACTAAGAAAACTAAGAAATGTTCATGTTTATACTGTACACATAAGCCAGCAAGTTCAAACAAGCACAAGCCAAATGCCCCAGTTTGGCTGCATGTCATTAGAAGGTTGAAGGATACGATCGGAACCAGGGAACAGCGTTCTCCCTGTCAGCAGCTCAGCCATAATGCAACCCACAGACCAAATATCCACTGGAAAAATAAAGCCAGGCAAGAACACAGCAACAGAACATTAATCGTATGTTCCACGGTTCTAATCAGATCTTAAAGGAACAGTCCACCGTACTTCCATAATGAAATATGCTCTTATCTGAATTGAGACGAGCTGCTCCGTACCTCTCCGAGCTTTGCGCGACCTCCCAGTCAGTCAGACGCAGTCAGACGCGCTGTCACTCCTGTTAGCAATGTAGCTAGGCTCAGCATGGCCAATGGTATTTTTTGGGGCTGTAGTTAGATGCGACCAAACTCTTCCACGTTTTTCCTGTTTACATAGGTTTATATGACCAGTGATATGAAACAAGTTCAGTTACACAAATTGAAACGTAGCGATTTTCTATGCTATGGAAAGTCTGCACTATAATGACAGGCGTACTAACACCTTCTGCGCGCTTCGGCAGCGCACTGATACGGAGCTCAGATATCAATGCACTGCCGAAGCGTGCAGAAGGTGTTAGTACGCCTGTCATTATAGTGCGCACTTTCCATAGCATAGAAAATCGCTACGTTTCAATTTGTGTAACTGAACTTGTTTCATATCACTGGTCATATAAACCTATGTAAACAGGAAAAACGTGGAAGAGTTTGGTCGCATCTAACTACAGCCCCAAAAAATACCATTGGCCATGCTGAGCCTAGCTACATTGCTAACAGGAGTGACAGCGCGTCTGACTGACTGGGAGGTCGCGCAAAGCTCGGAGAGGTACGGAGCAGCTCGTCTCAATTCAGATAAGAGCATATTTCATTATGGAAGTACGGTGGACTGTTCCTTTAAAGCTCTTTTGACATGAACAATGGATCTGAAACTTGACACTAAGCAACAGGGTTTTTTGGTTGCTTTTTTTTTAAATTAAATAAATTAATTAAATAAATAAGCAAGCCTGCCTGGAAAATAAATAGAAATCAAGCGATTAATAATAATAATAATAATAATAATATTTTGTGTGTTTACTTTTTTTAAATTACACACACAGTACTGTGCAAAAATGTCTTAGGCCCCCTATTTTATTTTTTCATACAAACTGTTATAGATTTCTAATTTATGACTTCTACATTATCGAGTCAATACAAAAACATTGTAGAGTTCCAAACATCGGCTTTCCAGCACAAAATTAAATGTTACCGGGGGGGTTGTTTGTATCTGAGCAGCATATTATATATGCTGAGCACTTTTCAGATTAAAAAAGAAAACATAATGAAGGCTTCTGGGTTTTGCTACAAAATTAAGAAGAGTGTGTGTGTTACCGTCAAAGTGTCCAGAAGAACTGTGGCTGGTTCTGTAAGAAGCTCAGTCAAACCTACAGCTCATTCCTTATAAAACTGCGCTCAATGTACCGGAGACTACAATTTTTTTTTTTAAGCAAAAGCTTGTCTCACACCAAATATTGACTTTGTTTCATATATTATGGCTTACTGCTGTTTATAGGTTTTGTTTTGAATGTTGAAACATTTCATTATTTTAGTCTACAGCACTTCTTTACATGCGCTTAAGACTTTTGCACAGTACTGGGTGTGTATACACACTATTTACTGCGCACACAAAATCTGCTTGCATGGTTTATACTTCTGTGTCTGTATATTTGTGCACATCACAGCATCATGTGCTGCACTCATACACTCGGTGTCTACCTGCATATTTACATGCACAGTGAACGTGTCCAGTAGGGGCAGAAAATGAACTAAAATTAAAGTTTGCTTCATGATATGAATGGTGAAGAAGCAAAGTAGTGGATGCAATAATATTACCTACTGAATCATCAGTACCATGCAATTAACAGAGATGCCACATTGAGAAATTAAAAAAAAAAAAAAGAGTAGCATCTCTAAGCACAGTGAGGCTTCCTATTAGGCTGGGGGTCTTGGGGGCCAAACCAAATTACTTCCTGAACAGTGCACCAGTCTGGGCTTAACGTTTTACTGTCTCAACAGCTGATTTGTAGGAATTGTGTTTAGTGGTTTTCATGTGGCGGTACACATCACTCCTCCCCCCATGTCACACGCTGAAATCGCACCTACACAGTGTACAGCAGGCATGGAGATTGGCCAGTTTTAACTGCGCAATACACAGCTGCGTATTCAGCTAGAAATTACTGTTCACAGAGCCTCTTCTCTTTAGGCAGAGACTCCATTATTCACAATCCATGGTCTGTTTTCACTTCACACCTGACACTAGTTTGTGAGAGAAATCGAAAGTTTCAGTTCTGGAACATGACCAACAATTTGCTTTCAGGAAGACGACTACGCATCACTACTGCGCATTTCTGAGCACTGCATTTAACACACACTCTGATTGGCCGAGAGCATGAATCAGGTCACTTCTCAGCCAATCACAGCGTAGCTAGCATAAGGACAAAGACAGTTTGCTTCCAGGAACAGCTAACATAAGGATACGGAAATTCCTGGAATTATCCGAATCAGCGTTAACAATGACACGAACAGTCCGAACGCCAAAAATATACTGATTTGATCGATACACGGGCAAAACTGGTGGAAAATTTATTATTTTCAGGTCCAAGCGTAGCACTGTAATTGTGCTTCAAATCCATAGCTGCTATGCCCAAATCGTGTATATTGGCATCTCTGAATAAATTATTAAAACTGAGTAGAAAGAGACAGTCTGCAATTTTAGCTTTTCTCTTTCTTCAGTGACAGAGATGGACAAACATAGAAACAGATCCCAATTAGGGCTGTGCGATATATCGAATATACTCGATATATCGCCGAAAATTCTGTGTGCGATACATAAAATTATTATATCGTAACTATCGAGTATTTTATGATCATCTTCCGACTTGCGTTCGTTTCGTGTTTGTTTAAAACCTTTCCCGGTGGTTTTCTCCCAGTCCCTCAGGCAGTAACGTTAGAGGCTGCCTAAAGGCCTCTGCATGCTCTTGCGACAAGGCTTTCGCAGATAGCTTTTCGCAGACAGTTGTAATTTATCGTTGAGCGGGGAGTATAGGCGTGCACGACGTTATTCACCGCCACAACGCAAGGGGGTGCGAAGTCACGAAATCGCTAGGAGTAGTTGGTGGGTGTGGTTAGTGGAGTGTTTATCCTCCGGTTACTGAGCAACAGGTCATTCAACACCAGCAACAATGGCGACTGGACGAGTCCGCACTTTGATCGAGATAGAATGACTAGAACTGGAGTCGTATAGCTGTACGTACTTCCTCGATCAACCGCTCTTCGTGCTGCTCCATCTTCGCTCGTGTTTTTAAAAATGGCAGTCGTGAAAACAAACCAAACAGGGGAAGTAGAGAAGCGGAAGTGCGCGTACAGCGGATGTAGAGTGGACCAATCAGAGCCCTCTTGTCTGCGGTGGTCACAATTTTTGGGAGCTGCGCGCAGAGCGTCTGCGGGGGGCTTCGCAGACGCCATCTGCGAGGACTGGGTTGTCAGCATAAATTGGCCCTAAGGGTAAAGAAAACAATAACGTCACGCACTCGCCAACCAATCCCGGGCGACATCTCAGTGCTGAAAGGAACTTCTGGGAAGATTTTCTAGTTTCAGTTGTGTTGCCAGATTGGGCGGTTTTAAGTGCGTTGTGGCGGGTTTTTAACATTTTTTGGGATGGAAAACGTCAGCAGTATCTGGCAATACTGCCGCCGGGAAGATTTCCTGGTTCCGGTTTACAGCGCTGACTCGGTTCGTGCAATCGCTGATTTTGCATAGGCTACCGTGTAAGCTCTGTCAATTTCAGCGACAAATTAAAAATGGAAGCAGACGAATTGGTTCCTAAAAGAACTAGTAAGTGGTCAGTCATCTGGCATTTTTTTGGATATCGCGAGGAGGACGTGGAACAGCAAATGCCAGTTTGTAAAGTGTGCAAAAAAAAAACCAAAACAAAACTGTCATCACGAAAGGCAGCAGCCGGAATTCTACACATCTGAGAGGCAGAGCCAGAAAACATTCAGTTCAAAAGTGTGCAAAGAGAAAAATTATGTTTTGCGGATCTCTCTCTTCTCTCCCTCAATCTCTCTCTCTATTGTGAATGTTCCGGTAGTTCTCAGTTGTCAGGTTAATAGCTTGGAGATCTATTTTTTAAAAATAATTTAGGCTAAATGTCTCTCTCAGTGTTGAGCTTGCACTTTATTGATTTGAGCAGCTCTGTATTGTATTGCCCCTTTGTTGCAATTTTCAAGATTGTTTTTGCAGTTTGTGCCACATCTTTGTTGAATAAAAATAGTCTTATTTCAATTCAATTGTGATTAATCATGAACATGACAATTTAAAACGTGTTGTTGAAAACCACCTGTAAAGTTAACCAAGAATGTTATTTAATCTGCAGGGATTGTAGTGAAAACAGTAAAGAGTAAAAGTTAGATTTCATGGGGTCCTTTAGAGGAGATTTAAATATATCGAGATGTATATCGTGAAATGGAGAAAATGTATCGGGATATTCATTTTTTCCCCCATATCGCACAGACCTAATCCCAATATTGCAATCACATTCATGCATGCGCACACACGACATTCTTCTTCTAGTCAGTCATTCCTGTTATCATTTGGCATTCCTGAAATACCTTTAAACTATACTTCAAATTGGAAGGAAGCCATCGAAAACTATTATTCCAGACATTTCACCTTGATCCTACTTAGATTACCTCCAACTTCGAACCAGTTCATCTGCTGGTTACAGTCATAACTCCATATATAGCCTACAGACATTCAACCAATCGCTCTTGAGATATTGCACTAAAGATAATCTCAAACAGATGCACAGACAGATAGACGACCCAAAAAATGACGATAAAACTATAGTTATGTCGGCGCAAGCATTTTGTGCCAGGGCTCAAGGCCAAAGCTCAACCCGTCAGATTAAGGCTTTAGTCTGCAGTCAGAGTAAAGATTTATATTGCTAATATTACTCTAAAACCCTTCACATCATCTTGTCAGGTTTCCTGAGACACTTCCCTGCCTCAACAAATTTTGTCTGAAGGGTTTTGAAGGCTTGCATATTAATAGCTCCGTGCACCACTGTGTGCCACACTTACACAGAAATCTGTGTTGCGATGCAAATACACAGAAGTATAAACCAGCCTTAAAAGCTAATTGTCATTTCAGTAGTGAGGGGACAGCTGGCAAAAGAATGACAAAAGCAGGAAAATTGTCATACGTTCCTCAAATGAAGAAAATCTACATTTAATCAAGTGGTGTACAACCCCAATTCCAAAAAAGTTGGGACACTGTGTAAAACACAAATAAAAACAGAATGTGAAGATTTGTAAATCATAAAAACCCTATATTTCATTGAAAATAGTACAAAGACAACATATCAAATGTTGAAACTGAGAAATTGTATTGTTTTTTAAAAAATATATACTTAGTTTGAATTTGATGTCAGCAACACGTTTCAGAAAAGTTGGGACGGGGCAACAAAAGACTGAAAAAGTTGTGTAATGCTAAAAAAATAAAAAAATAAAACTAATTTGGTTAATTGGCAACAGGTCAGTAAGATGATTGGGTATAAAAAGAGCATCCCGGAGAAGCGGAGTCTCTTAAAAATAAAGATGGCGAGGGGTTCACCGCTCTGTGAAAGACTGCGTGGGCAAACAATGCAACAATTTAAGAATAACGTTCCTCAATGTAAAATTGCAAAGAATTTGTGGGTCACATCATTTATGGTACATAATATCATTAAAAGATTCAGAGAATCTGGAGAAATCTCTGTATGCAAGAGACAAGGCTGAAAACTGACAGTGGATGCCTGTGATCTTCAGGCCCTCAGGAGACACTGCATTAAAAGCAGACACACGTCTGTAGTGGAAATCACTGGATGGGCTCTGGAACACTTCAGAAAACCATCGTCTGTGAAAACAGTTCATTACTGCATCCACAAATGCAAGTTAAAACCAGATATAAATAATATCCAGAAACACCACCACCTTCTCTGGGCCCGAGCTCTTTGATGATGGACTGAGGCAAAGTGGAAAATTGTCCTGAGGTCTGACGAACCAAAAGTAGAAATTCTTTTTTAGAAATCATGGATGCAACATCCTCCAGACTAAAGAGGAGAGGGACCATCTGGTTTGTTGTCAGTGCACAGTTCAAAAGCTGGCATCTGTGATGGTATGTGGGGGCATTAGGGCACATGACATGGGGAGCTTGTACATCTGGGAAGGCATCATTAATGCTGAATAATATATACAAATTTCAGAGCAATATGCTGCCATCCAGACAAAATCTTTTTTCAGGGAAGGCCTTCCTTCTTTCAGCAAGACAATGCCACACCACTTTCTGCACATATTAAAACTGCATGGCTCTGTAGTAAGAGTTCAGGTGCTAAACTGGCCTGCCTGCAGTCCAGACCTGTCTTGAAGCGCAAAATATGACAAAGACCACCCCAAACTGTTGAGCAACTGAAATTGTATATCCAGCAAGAATGGGACAACATTTCTCTTTCAAAACTACAGTAATTGGTTTCTTCAGTTCCTAAACGTTTACAGAGTGTTGTTAAAAGTAGAGGTGATGCAACACAGTGGTAAACATGCCCCTGTCCTAACGTTTTTGAAACGTGTTGCTGACATCAAAAATGAGCATATATTTTTCAAAAAAACATAAAATTTCTCAGTTTCAATATTTGATATGTTGTCTTTGTACTATTTTCAATGAAATGTAGGGTTTCCGTGACTTCCAAATCTTCACGTTCTGTTTTCATTCATGTTTTAGATAGTGTCCAAACTTTTTTGGAATTGGGGTTGTAGTTTGAAATAAATGCACAGTGGACCAAAATGTTCTTATGTTACAGAAATAGGTATGAAAGTAGTTTGCGCTTTTAAAAGTGCTAAAATGGTCATAATTTATTCCTCTCAATATAATTTTCATACAATTTAAACGGCCTGAGAAACCATATTACACTTGTAAGATAAACCTTCACTACCTGTCATGTTGTAGTGCATCCAGTTAAGCATGATTTCCGGAGCACGGTACCACCTGGTGGCCACATATCCTGTCATTTCATCATCCGTATGTCGTGCCAGGCCAAAATCAAGGATCTACGACAGAGAAAGACCAAAGAAATACAGAATAGGCCATTTGCAGGAATTGGTCACATGTCAATTTTCACCATAGCAACAAGCCTGTGGTGGGCAAGCTAACCTGACATTCCGTGACAACCATAAGAGCTTGACTGGCGATGTGAAGCAACCCATTTCTATAATAGCTGCTTTTACCTTTTCTACTGTCTTTTTTGACCTGAATTTTCGTGCGTACTTGGAAAAAGTTTGTGGTTTTAACTTCTGTTGTAAGTTAAAGTGACTCACGATGCGAATAAATCTGCTTCTTATCAGCTAAAAACACATCTACAGATATACCTGTATTTATTTTCAAGAATCTTCACACATTCAGCGAATGATAAAGGTAGAAAAGGAGAAATTATAAAGTTATAAACATACCTGAGAAATCCACCATTTCGCACGCGAATTTCTTTCGGCGGCGACCAACTTGAGTCCAAAAAAACTCTCTTTTACGGCCAATGATTCGCTTTAACTTATGACAGAAGTTAAAACCACAAACTTTTTCCCAAGTACACACGAAAATGCAGGTTAAAAAAAAAACAAAAAACAGTAGAAAAGGTAAAAACAGCCATTATAGAAATTAGAGATGAAAGTGGAGCAAAGAAAAAAAATCCTGAACTTTTGAAAGTCAAACTAAGATTGGGGGGGGGGGGGGGCGCGCGCAACGTCCCCCGAAAATATTTTAATAACATGACACGCAAAACCCTGCATTCTAGTGCATTTTAGTACTTATTTTCACTAAAGTTATAACTTTTAAGCCTTTTTCTTTCATGTACATTCATGATTAACATGTCAAAAATATCAAGTTTAATTCCCCTAGTTAATGAGTAATTTTCAGGAGTGCATTTAGAAAACGCGGTGATTTTCCTGCTACACAGTTCATTACTCTGAAAAAAAAAAAAAAAAATCAGACAGTTGAAGGTAAACTCAGCAAAATCCCAAAACAGTCCTGTTAAAAAGTAAAGGTCTGTTAGAGTTTCTAAAGCTTTCAGGTTTTAATGTTGGGGACATTGAGCCTCGTTTATCAATCTTTTAGTAGAGTTGTGCGTTTGCAGAAGCTAAAGTGAACTAAACATTTCCAATTCAGATTTATGCGAGTTGAAGCCAATTGTTTACATTAGTTCGTATTGTCTGTAAATTTAAACACACCAATGAATACCAAATTTCTCATCTAAATCAGGGGCGTAGGGTGTGTGTGTGTGTGTGTGTGTGTGTCAGTCACACACTGACTGGCAGCCTGAGTGCATTATATAACAAAAAGTAAATTACCATTGCTAGTTTTAGGTAGCTTAGAAACCGGCTCTTCCATTATTGCTGTTTCTTCCATGTTTTCTTGATGTTGTGTTCTAGAAACGGCACTAAAACTTAGCTTCGAAGCCACAAAATGCAACTTTGATGGAAAAATTATATATTAAAAAATTGCTTACCTCTCTTCACGTCGAAAGGAGGAGGAAAGTTTTGCTTGTTTTGACACGGCGAGTTATTAGCAAGAGGAAATACTCATAATTCGCAACTAAAAAGACTGCAGCTACACTGGCAGCTTGAACATGCTTTCTAGTGTGATTGTGTTGCGCTTGCGCAGAACGGTGTCAGTCCTGCGTGCGCGCACCTAACGAGCTCTGGCACGTGCGCCGTTAACAAAGAACACCTGTTTTTAATCAATGAACTGTGTTTGGGCTGTTTAAGGACTGCGCCCATGTAAGGACGATGCGAAGTATTACACCGCGTCTAGGAATGCGAAAAATCGGAAAAATAAAATTTCTCCATTCCGGAAACCGGAGATTTTCAAGAGTTTTGTCAAATATGCGGATATTTCCGGAAGACTTTCATCCCTGAGAAATGGATCACCAGTCAAACTCTTATGGTTGTCAAGGAATGTCAAGTTAGCTTGCCCACCATGGGCTTGTTGCTATGGGGAAAACTGACACATGACCAATTCCTGCAAGTGGCCTATTACAAAGGAAACCACACTTTCACACAGGAAGCAAAGATTCCCTTATTTTCTGACCAGTTACAGCTAGAAACATACCGAGAAAAGTGCTCGGACCAACATCACCTAAAAGTCCATTCTGGTTCACTCAAAACACTAATATTTCATAATAGTCTTCGACTGCATGCCTGGGAATATTATGAAAACAGCAGACTTGCCTTCAGTTCGCAATCTTCATTTACAGCCAAATTACTAGGCTTCAGGTCCTGAGGAACAGAATAATTTATTGAAAAGGATCAAGTCTATTCGTTCTAAATAATTACAACTAGTCATATGTTGACTGGTAAAAGGGTACATGGTACATAACATTTTAAAGTCAGAGGTAATTAAACAACAAATGGGTGCTTAAGACATTTTATTTTACACCATTCACATTAGGATCCCGTTTCAGCAAAGCACTTGGAAAGAAACAAACGTGAAAAGTCTGTTCGAGGCTGAAAGAAATACATACTTTATACCCTTTCCTTGCATGTCTAGAAATATATTCTTTAAAAAAATTAAAATACTTACTCTGTGAATGATGTCTGCTGAATGGATGTACTGCAACACAGAAGACAAAAGAGAGACACACACATTTATGGCAATATGTAAAAAAAAAACAAAAAAAAACAAGGGATTCTACACAATAACAAGAGCGCTCTGAGAGCACAATATCCCCCGCTAGCAACTACGCCATAACTCTGGTAAAACATGACTGAACTGAACGAAATTGCAGTATGCATATTACCGACATATAACAAAGAATTCTGTCAAGTTCCGTGAAATTCCTCCAAAAATTGTGAGAAGAGTTGATTTCAGAAGAACGTACACCCTCATGAAACTGTCAAAGTTATTTAATCAAGGGTCAAAACTCTGGTAAAATTTGCACAAACGAAATTAAACTGCAATGTGTGTATTACCGCCATATAACTAGGCCTTTTGCAAAGCTTCAAGAAATTCGTCCAAAAATTGTGAGAGGACTTGATTTCAGAAGGCGAGCACACCTTCATGAAACTGTCAAATTATAAATTTTGTTAATCAAGGGCCGTAACTCTGGTAAAATGCGACCGAATTGAACAAAATTACAATAGGTGTAGTACCGATATATAACAATGCCCTTTCCCAAGTTTGGTGAAATTCCTCCACAAATTGAGAGAGGAGTGTGGATTATGGCATGCAGTTTAACATCTCTAAATGCAAGGTTTTGCACATGTCAAAGCTGAGATCACGTAAAGGGACTCCAAATAATTATCAACTAGCTGGGAAGGTATTGGAAACAGCCTCTGAAACTTTCGATCTCAGGGTGGTTGTTTCTAATAAGCTCACGTGGGCTACCCATATTGAGGAACTTTGTGCTAAGGGAAACAAAGTGTTATGGTGATGATACACGGGGCAACTTTTTGGGCAATGTTGCCGAGCAATGTTGCCAAGCAATTGCGTTTTGACTCTTTTCTATTGAGATTGGGCAACATTGTTTCTTTCTGAATGGTTTTGATAATCTCTGGCAACTTTTTGAGATAAGCCAATCAGAACGTGAGTATCGAGTCATGTGACCTCCGGTGAGGTTCGGATCAGAAATTTCAAACAAATATGGCGGCCGCTCAGTGTCAGTGGAGTGAAGAGATGGAGAGACTCCTCATCTGTTTTTACGCCGGTAAGTTGTTATTTTAATATTCTATATGGAGGAATTGACCTCACCAAAGCTCTAAAAAACAACAGACAGCTTGATTAAATGGTCACAGCAAAAATTAAGACATCGATTTTTTTTAGCTAACTGTAAACTGCCGTTGCTAACTGTTGTTGCCCATTGTTAGTTGCCCTGAAAAGTTGCCCTGTGTCTCACCTAGTTGCCCGTTGCCAGCAACATTGCTCGGCAACATTGCCCAAAAAGTTGCCCCGTGTATCATCACCATTAGGTCTTGTGAAGCGCATTTGTGGGCGTGATATTTACGATGCATCAACTAGGCAGTTACTGTATATGACTTTAGTTAGGCCAATATTAGAATATGCATCGCCTTTGTGGTCCCCTTATACAGTTAAACATCGAAAGCTGTTGGAAAACATCCAGCGTCGTGCCACAAAGTTTATTCTAAACTATCCGGCTGTAGAGTTAACATACAATGACAGGCTGTGTAAGCTAAATTTACTCCCTCTAGAATTTCGTAGGGAGATACATGACTTAGTCCTCCTATTCAAATTCAAGCTTGGGATAATAACAGCAAATTTTGTCAATTTTTTGTCACCTGCAACCAGCCATTATAGAACTCGTAACTATGATTTTAACAACTTTTGTCCTCTTACGTCGCATAAGCAAGATTATTTCACTAACTCATTTTCCTCGAACTACAAAATTATGGAACAGTCTCCCTAGTTATATAAAGCAGTCTATGTCAGTTCCTGAGTTTAAAAAACTACTTCGTAGCCATTATAATTCAAGATTGTACTCATATCGGGCACCATGATCTATATTTATTTAACTTGGATATTTTTGTTACTTAGTCAATTGATGATTATTTTTATATTTATTGTTTTACTTGGTTTTAATCATTTAAATGTTTTGTTTTGTATTTTGTTAAGGGGTTGAATGTTAATTGGGGCTTTGCCCTGTATTCTTCTCCTGCCACTTTTGCTATTTATGTACCATATTTTTCGGACTATAAGTCGCACTTTTTTTTCATGGTTCGGCTGGCCATGCGACTTATACTCCGGTGCGACGTACATGTTTTTTTTTTTTTCCCCACCGCAGAATAACTGGAGCTGATGCCGAGTCTGACGACAGCCACGCAGAAGAGGAAACGGCGCTTCGTCTGCCGCTGGAGTTGGCAGAGTTGTTCAGAAGCGACACCGAGGATGAGGAATTCAATGGATTTCCTGATTTGGAGTGAAATCGTCAGCTTGATAAACTTGATTGACCTGTGTTTTATTATTAATGATAGGCCTATAGTTATTTAAATAAGTTATGTAATGATTTTAGGCAGTGCTTAATTTGTGAAGTGGGAGGTCCCGGAACGCAGGAGGTGGGTGGGTCCGGCGACTCAAAAAAAAAAAAGGGCGGGGGTGGTTTACTATAACTTTACGCACACGCGCTTATTGTGTGTGTAAAAAATAATTATAATAATAATATCAGACATTATGATCTTAGAAAACGCTTTAGTGACGAACAGTTACAGACAGTAATATGTCATGATATGTTATAAAATATTTTTTACTAGGCTATATATTAAATTATATATTAAATTTATCTTCTAAAATAACAGACTGTACTCATATCACAACCGCTTTATTTCACCATTGGAGATCAGATCACACAAAACATGAGTTAAATGACTCATATTAAGGATTTAAGTAGGGGATTTAAAAGCAGTGACAGCAGTACTTCGTGGCTCAGGTGGATAAGGCGCCAGACCATAAATCCGGGGACCTGGGTTCGATTCTGACCTGCGGTCATTTTCCGAGCTCTCCCTGTTTTTCTCCTGCTCATTAAAAGCAGTGCCAGCAAACATAAGTGCAATCAATTCAAGTAATAGTTAAGAAATAAAGGGTTTACAAAAGTTGGAGAATTCATTTTAAAAATTTTAGTAAGCTTTCTTGTTTTTTTTGCCATTTTTTCCACAGCGCAAGCTAACGGCTACAAAAAACCCGGTGTTCTATTGAGAGGAAGTATACACCCCATGTCCCCCCCTCGCATAGATTTTGTGGATGTCATAGGAGAGAAATCAACAACAGATATCAAAATCAAAACCGAACACTAAAATTTTTATTTACTTATTTAATTTATTGTTTGATTTTTTTTCCCTTTGTGATGGTCACGGAGGTGATCTGATCCATTTAAATAGCTGCCGGAACACCGAATGAAATGAAAATAGCTGCCGGATCCGACAACAGAGGTTACGGATCTTGTTCCGTCATGTTCCGGCTCAAATTAAGCCCCGATTTTCGGCCTATAGGCTATTGAATAACTTGATGTTACGGTACATATTCAGCCAGTTTTTCTCTGGGCTATTATAAATTATTTTGTTTTGCATTTTTAAAAATAACTCTCCTTCCAAGATGAACTTTATTCTTCGTCTCTGATGTTATGGTGTTAATGGCCTGAATAACGTTTAATGTTTTTATCTGATATGACGTTAACTGGCAGGCGCACTTTCTGCCTGTTTTTTTCTCTGAGCGGTTGTTGTTTTTTTTCCACTAGATGGTTGTTTTTACTACCGTACCTGTCTTTGGAGATGATATACCTATAGCCTACTTGACCTCTGATTTGATGAAATAAAATTCGACAAAAATGAAGAATGACACTCCTCGATGATGACTACAGCTTTAATAACACAGATGAAAGAGCCATGGGGCGATAATAAGCCCTACCGGTAAAAATATTCTAAAAGCAAACTGATTAATGCATCAGTAATAGGCTACTAATATTAGTTATAATAATAATATAGGCTATTAGTAAT
The DNA here is from genome assembly GCF_027579695.1 of Neoarius graeffei. Lineage (NCBI taxonomy): Eukaryota > Metazoa > Chordata > Actinopteri > Siluriformes > Ariidae > Neoarius > Neoarius graeffei. The sequence continues at coordinate 60,202,916 of NC_083578.1, read as the reverse complement.
AACGATAGTGATAGTATTAAAGACAGTAGTAGATATTTAAAATAATCAGACTAGGCTATTTACAGGGCAAAGGGCGCGTTATCACTGCTCAGCTGTTCGTTTATTAAATAAACAATGCAGTTGCGCAGCACGCGCCGCTTATCAGATAGAATCACAGATTCTATGGATAGAATCACAGATTCTATGGATAGAATAACCCTTCAAAAAAGTGCGACTTATAGTCCGGTGCGACGTATATATGTTTTTTTCGTCTTCATAATGCATTTTTTGGCTGATGCGACTTAAACTCCAGAGCGACGTATAGTCCGGAAAATACAGTATTTATTGTGGCAAACCTCAATAAAAAGAAAAGAAAAAGAGCTGATTTCAGAAGGTGAGTACCTTTCTCGGGATGGACAGAAGGACGGAAATCGCCAAGACATAATCCCCCTTCGGGCCTTTCGGCCAGCGGGGGATAAAAAGGAGTGAACATGTTTCTGAGCATGAATTTATTTACTCTCACAATGCATGTTGTGCACATTGCTTCACCTTGAGCCCTCGAAGGATCTGGTAGATAAGGAACTGCACGTGGTCATCGGTCAGCTTCTGACATTTCACTATGTTATTTAGGTCGGCACCCATCAGGTGAGTCACCAGGTACCTGCCAATCACAACAGAGCATGTGGTCATACTCTGGACTTCATCCAAATAACCAACAAAACAAAAACTCCCACACACAAGATAGCATCTGTGTTTTAAAAACACAACAGAAATTTAGCAAGGAAAGTGGAAAATGTTTGGATCGTTGTTTGAACATATACAGAGGAGAAAATCAGACAATTGCTTGTCACCAGACTTGTTTCTGACATGTGCCCGAGACAAGATATATCACTTATTGCTTTGAAATCAATAGTGCCGTTACAAAAAAAACGGCCAAAAGTGCCGCAAAAGCATGAGTCAGCAGCTGGTATTGTCGTGGCTACTGCCATTAACTCCCACGCATGGAGGCCCTATACTGAAGTCAACAATGCCTGCTCAGACTTGATTACGATGCAGTGGAGAATCAGACGCTTGCTTTAGTAATTGCCTCCCAGTAACTCAACTCTATTTCTGTTGTTCATGGAGCTAATGCTAACAGCGACTGGCACAATCCCTCCCAACAGATGATTCGCACTGCTCAACAGATAATTGACCCCTAACAGATGACAACACAGTCAGTGGCATTATATGAAACAGAACCTTCCTGGCACTACATAGAAAGGCTTAAAATAAATTCTGCTCAAACCCACAGAGAGATTTTCCACACACGAGGTATCTGAAACAATATAAAATAATTAAAATAGAATAAATGCTGCCCTCTCACACACCAACACAAATGCAAAGCATTAGCAATAAAAATTAAAATGAATTAATTTAAAAAAAAAAAAAAAAAAGCATGCGCCACCCACAAACACATCCAACTACACACAAAGAAATTAATCTTATACAACCAGTATGTGTGCGCATGCGCAAACACATAGTTCATTGATCAGGTCTTGGAAACAGTGGTATTAATGAGCAGGGCCATTGTTTTTCCCCCTGTACTGCAAATCCCCCCCGGTACAGATAAAGCAGGGTGAAAAGGGTGAAGTGGTGCACGCGTGTATGTCCTTCATTCAGAGAAGTGGATCCACACATCTACATTTTTGGCAGCAACAGACACCACAGCAGTTCATGCAGTCCTGCAGTAACACCCCGGCCCTTTCTTGAACCGCCATCCCTAGCAACACTCATGGCACATCTAGCTGGCCATTTGTTGTGTTATGATGTGCACCTACATCGTCACACCCTGTTTTTGGGTGACTGTCTTAACAAGAACCAACTGGACCCAACCTCTACAGCACCGTTCTGCATTTTCCAGTTTTAGTTTTGATATTTTACCCATAAATTGTGTGTTGCAAACTTTCCAAGTCTTGAACAGTTTTCTCTGTATTTGGCTTTCATGGCAGGAATCGATCAAACCCCAAGGATGTGGGGAAGACTATAATGCGCTGTTTATGAGAACTGACGCTCAGATGACAAATTTTATTTTGCACAGTTCAGGTCGAGCGACATTGTTTGCTGCTGACTGGCTCAGTTAGTTAGTGTGCTCACACCCGCTCTTAACTTGAATAATACAACCCCGATTCCAAAAAAGTTGGGACAAAGTACAAATTGTAAATAAAAACGGAATGCAATGATGTGGAAGTTTCAAAATTCCATATTTTATTCAGAATAGAACATAGATGATATATCAAATGTTTAAACTGAGAAAATGTATCATTTAAAGAGAAAAATTAGGTGAGTTTAAATTTCATGACAACAACACATCTCAAAAAAGTTGGGACAAGGCCACTTTTTACGACTGTGAGACATCCCCTTTTCTCTTTACAACAGTCTGTAAACGTCTGGGGACTGAGGAGACAAGTTGCTCAAGTTTAGGGATAGGAATGTTAACCCATTCTTGTCTAATGTAGGATTCTAGTTGCTCAACTGTCTTAGGTCTTTTTTGTCGTATCTTCCGTTTTATGATGCGCCAAATGTTTTCTATGGGTGAAAGATCTGGACTGCAGGCTGGCCAGTTCAGTACCCGGACCCTTCTTCTACGCAGCCATGATGCTGTAATTGATGCAGTATGTGGTTTGGCATTGTCATGTTGGAAAATGCAAGGTCTTCCCTGAAAGAGACGTCGTCTGGATGGGAGCATATGTTGCTCTAGAACCTGGATATACCTTTCAGCATTGCTGGTGTCTTTCCAGATGTGTAAGCTGCCCATGCCACACGCACTAATGCAACCCCATGCCATCAGAGATGCAGGCTTCTGAACTGAGCGCTGATAACAACTTGGGTCGTCCTTCTCCTCTTTAGTCCGAATGACACGGCGTCCCTGATTTCCATAAAGAACTTCAAATTTTGATTCGACTGACCACAGAACAGTTTTCCACTTTGCCACAGTCCATTTTAAATGAGCCTTGGCCCAGAGAAGACGTCTGCGCTTCTGGATCATGTTTAGATACGGCTTCTTCTTTGAACTATAGAGTTTTAGCTGGCAACGGCGGATGGCACGGTGAATTGTGTTCACAGATAATGTTCTCTGGAAATATTCCTGAGCCCATTTTGTGATTTCCAATACAGAAGCATGCCTGTATGTGATGCAGTGCCGTCTAAGGGCCCGAAAATCACGGGCACCCAGTATGGTTTTCCGGCCTTGACCCTTACGCACAGAGATTCTTCCAGATTCTCTGAATCTTTTGATGATATTATGCACTGTAGATGATGATATGTTCAAACTCTTTGCAATTTTACACTGTCGAACTCCTTTCTGATATTGCTCCACTATTTGTCGGCGCAGAATTAGGGGGGATTGGTGATCCTCTTCCCATCTTTACTTCTGAGAGCCGCTGCCACTCCAAGATGCTCTTTTTATACCCAGTCATGTTAATGACCTATTGCCAGTTGACCTAATGAGTTGCAATTTGGTCCTCCAGCTGTTCCTTTTTTGTACCTTTAACTTTTCCAGCCTCTTATTGCCCCTGTCCCAACTTTGAGATGTGTTGCTGTCATAAAATTTCAAATGAGCCAATATTTGGCATGAAATTTAAAAATGTCTCACTTTCGACATTTGATATGTTGTCTATGCTCTATTGTGAATACAATATCAGTTTTTGAGATTTGTAAATTATGGCATTCCGTTTTTATTTACAATTTGTACTTTGTCCCAACTTTTTTGGAATCGGGGTTGTATTAATTGAACTACTTAAGTAAATGACAAAATTATTTGAAATCCAGACAAAATTAATATAAAAGAGCAAAGGGGCAGCAACCTGGATGTTCAAAAAGCACATATGGGTGTGATGCTTAGGTGTTCACAAACTTTTGGCCATATTATATGCTGATATTATATTAGTATAGGTAATCGTATGGGGCCGAGTAAAATTAAGGATTAATTTCACGAGTGATTTCAAAACTTCGAAATCACGAGTGAAATTGATCCTTAATTTTATGAGGAACCATACGATTACTTGTTTATAACATACAGGGCCAAATTCATACTTCAGAAGCTATTCAAGTTCACAACATTTGTCATTCGCGTTTTCTGAACCAATCGGGGCGCAAGACTATCTTGCACGCTTGAATCAGTTTCTAAAGCATCTTTCATCATGACACAAAAAAAAAAAAAAAAAAAAACTGCGATAGCACCTTGTCTAACTCACAGCATTCATATGCCACTAGAGAGTCATTTATTTGTCTTTCTGCAGCCCATTTCTTAAACACGGAAAGCCAAAAATGCTTACTTTTTTGGTATTTTCATTTTCGCTTGCAGCTTTCAATTGGTTTATCATTTCTTCGTCAAATATAGCGAAACGCGGCATTGCTGAGTCAGCAGAGTCAGCCGTCTCGTTGACAAAATTTGCTAATATTTTTGTAACCGTAACCAAGCAACGAACTAGCCAATAGCATTTCAGAAATACAGCCCCGTGTTAAGGAAGAAAGCCCTCCTTGATTGACCAATCAGAATTGAGCAATTTGGCCCTATGTATTATAAATTTATAAACATACTATAAACAGCTATCATAAGAGAGTTCCTAATACTGAAGTTTTGACAAAAGAATACTACATAGCAGCACTTTTGTGCTGTCTGGAGCCTGACACAGGTCACGATGTCCTTCATCAACCAGGATCAAGGGGTGAAACCATAAGCCCTGGTCGTCAAGGACTCTACCCATTCAAAAGCAGTAACATCACCCACTGCGAGAGGAAAATTAATCTGCATTAACGCTGCAGCTATAGAAATCAAAGTCACAAAGCAACAACCAAAATTGACTTTTTCAGCACATACTTTGACTAGAAGAAGGCATGGATGTACTTCTCTAAAATGTACACATTTTAAATGTTTTTATTAAACAGGCTTTCTGTGGAGCTCACAACTGGTAGATAAGGAGCCTGTTTAACAAACATGGCTGTAAAAACAGCTGTAGGCTATGAAAATCAAGGCAGGAATTTCATGGTCTTTTTTTTTTTAATTGCATCTTTAAATTTTCAAAGTTTTCAAAGTGTGGGAGAGTCAGCCCCCCCCCCCCCCCCCCCCAGAGAGCAAATAAACAACAGCGCCCCCCCCCTTACAATTTTTGTTGTTGCTATACTTAATGTTCCATTCGTATTTAAAAAAAATGGTTGTTGTACACATTTTTTTCTTTTACACATTTAAAACATCTGTGCTTTTTTTATTTTAAAAACATCTTGTTTTACGCATTTTAAACATCTCATAGCATCGTTAGCTAGCACCTCTTGGCAGACAACACACTGTGGCAGTGGAGCATCTTCAGATCCAGTCCATGAAAATCCAAACTTTAAATAATCGTGGTCATACTTCCTTCTTTTTTTGCTTGGCCCAGACTCTGTCTCCTCACTCACTGTAGCTTTAGGTACTAAAAATCGATCCATTTTGTCTCTGGCAAAGGCTAGCTGAAGTGCGCTAAATGTCCGCAATAGTAACTTATTCTGGTTTATTTTTCCTCACGTTGCTCCCCCCTGAAGAACTCTGGCGCCCCCTAGGGGAGGCGCGCCCCACACTTTGAAAAGCCCCGTGTTAAAACCTTGCTTGTGATTGTGATGTGTAAAATTTCCTTTCAGGACAAGAAGCAGCAAACACGTACACTTGTGAAATTCCTCTCTGTATTTAACCCATCTGAAGCAATGAACGCACACATACCCAGAGCAGAGGGCAGCCATGCTAACAGGGAGCAGCTGGGGGGTACAATTGAGGTATTTCACCTGACGTCACAGGGTCACGTGACGCCCCGGTGTCCGCCATCTTGAAGGTCAAGCTAGCTAATGTCAACAACATAGTAGCTGGTATGTTACTGTAGCAATGTTTACGTTCAGTCATTTGGATGACTGTTAAGACCTTTCAGTCTCAAGTTTTTCCTTTACTGGATTTACTAGTTTACTGTAATTATGATCCGGCAGCTATTTACACCGGATCCAGTGTAAATGGCTGCCGGAGCGCGCTCCGGCTTGCTCCCCCTCAAATTAAGCAGCGCGCTCCGGCTTGCTCCCGGAGTGCTCCGGCCGAGGTTCCGGAGCGCGCTCCGGCTTGCTCCCCCTCAAATTAAGCAGCGTGCTCCGGAGTGCGCTGCTCAATTTGAGGGGGAGCAAGCCGGAGCGCGCTCCGGCAGCCATTTACACTGGATCCGGTGTAAATAGCTGCCAGATCATAATTACAGTAAACTAGTAAATCCAGTAAAGGAAAAACTTGAGACTGAAAGGTTTTAACAGTCATCCAAATGACTGAACGTAAACATTGCTACAGTAACATACTAGATACTATGTTGTTGACATTAGCTAGTGCTAACAGTTAGCTGCTTGTACACTGCTACAACAGACACCGACCCTAATAATACAGTTCTTGGTCATTGCCTGGTAACAGCAAATTTATAACGGGCCATGTCTCAACAGGCTAAGAAGTTATTTCAATGACATTTAATAACATTTTGTTTATCCTGAGGACCGAAAGTAAATGAAAATGTGAACAAACCTTAGCTGTAATAAGATGGCGACCACCGGCTCCAGGGACGACCCGCTGATGTAGGCATGTTACCCAGCCTGACACAAAATATCTGTAGGTATCCAAACTCTTATACGCTTTCAGATCAATACCTGTGTATGGCGATGGGTTTTTAACGACATAGGTATACAGATCATGTGGGCCGAAGTCAGGTAAAGACGAGGGCTTCGTGTACTTCCGTACGTCAGTGAACAATCCTGGTGGAAGCAGGTAAACGTCGTTCTCTAAGCCTGCTAACCTCAATTTTTGCAAATACCTCTCCCTCTGCTCACCCTGTAAATGCCCTACGTCGCTGGATAGTGAAGGTGTTTTCTGCATCTCGCTCCTTTTTCTTTTATGTTTTTCGTTTGTCGCCTTCCTCGCATTCAAACTGATTCGAGCCGTGACGTCCAAAATGGCAGCCTAACGATACATCACATGACTTGGTCACGTGGGTGAAAAACCTCAATTCTTTGGACTGGGGGTGAAACCGGAGCACCCGGAGGAAACCCACGCGGACACGGGGAGGACATGCAAACTCCACACAGAAAGGGCCTCGCCGGCCACGGGGCTCGAACCCAGAACCTTCTTGCTGTGAGGCGACAGCGCTAACCACTACACCACCGTGCCACAAACCTTGCTTGTGATTGTGATGTGTAAAATTCACATTCAGGACAACCTGTCATTTTCAAAATTTACATAGTTTGGAGGGGGAAGGAAAGGAAAGGAGGGGAGGGAAGGAAGGAAGGTCAAAGCTTCACCTTGTGAAGGTTTTAACAAGAACATAAATTTAAGACGGGGTGGCACGGTGGTGTAGTGGTTAGCGCTGTCGCCTCACAGCAAGAAGGTCCGGGTTCGAGCCCCGGGGCCGGCGAGGGCCTTTCTGTGTGGAGTTTGCATGTTCTCCCCGTGTCCGCGTGGGTTTCCTCCGGGTGCTCCGGTTTCCCCCACAGTCCAAAGACATGCAGGTTAGGTTAACTGGTGACTCTAAATTGACCGTAGATGTGAGTGTGAATGGTTGTCTGTGTCTATGTGTCAGCCCTGTGATGACCTGGCGACTTGTCCAGGGTGTACCCCGCCTTTCGCCCGTAGTCAGCTGGGATAGGCTCCAGCTTGCCCGAGACCCTGTGGAAGGATGAAGTGGCTAGAGATAATGAGATGAGATGAGAAATTTAAGACATTTAAAACAGCAAGGGAAGAACTGCTTTATGCATCTGAAGAACGCAAGGAGTTTTTACTTCAGTATTCAGATTTAGTTGACAAAGCTTTGCCAAAAAAAAAAAACCTGATCAAATGGATAACCGTCTGAAAAATAAACTGCACCCCACTAAAGAACAAATGAGGTCATTTCATGAAATATTTCTTGATAATAACTGAAGAACATAGCGTTTCATTTTCTAATAAAGGTGAACAGGTGTGAAACATTGTTTGTAAATATAATAAAGCTAAACAATCCATAGACACATGATGTATCCACAAACAATGTGTGGAATGTTTAGCATTACTTATACTTAAAGAAAGAAGGACGAATCTGAGTATCACTTACACGTCGCTGAACGTCTCCAGACTGGTGGTAGGTGTGAAAACGTCCAGCAGACCTATTACCTGTCAAAACAAGAAGCATTATTAAGATTCTTTATTGTCTAGTTTCTGTACCCACTAAGGCAAGACATGCACTGTATAACATTAAAGTACAAACACTGCGGACTGAAAATCCGTGTTGTGCACAGCCAAATTATATGCTCACACTGTTCAATTTACACACAATGACCTCAAGGTTTACACCGTTCATGAAACAGGGCCCCCATAGTAATGCTTAAGGAAATAAATAAATAAAAAGCATGAAGAAACCTTTCTTCCCTTTTACAACATGGATCTGTCAGAGGGAGTGTATAATACACCACTACTCACACTCAGCTCAGGTTACAAAGACACTCTCCTGTCAACATTTCCTGCCCATGATATTAGGAAGATGAAATATGTCAGACAGACAAGTTCTGTCAAAAGGTGCCTTTAAAAGCAATGAAATAAAGTGACTGTACAAAGCAGTAAACCGTAAGAAACTAAACCAAATCAAGATTTAACCCAGTTCTCGTAGTTTTATAGGGAAATCAGCTGGCAGGTTTTTCAAAGCATGCTGGAACGATCAGAAGGGATTTTTTTTTTTTTTTTCAAATTCTGGCTGTGAAATGAGTTTCTATTTCTGCAGGTAATACCAGACAGCCTCCATCATGTCTTTATCTAAAAAGCAGTCTATTACTTAATATTTTGTTTTCTTTCACAACATACAAACGCTTCTCTGCAAGACATTTTTTAAATAAATATTTTATATATATATTTATTTATTTGAGATGAAAGTGAAGCAAAGAAAAAAAAATCCTGAACTTTTGAAAGTCAAGCTAAGATTGGAGGGGGGCAGCGTCCCCCCAAAAAAATTTTAATAACACGCATTCTAGTGCATTTTAGTACTTATTTTCACTAAAGTTATAACTTTTAAGCCTTTTTCTTTCATGTACATTAATGATTAACATGTCAAAAATATCAAATTTAATTCCCCTAGTTAATGAGTAATTTTCAGGAGTGCATTTAGAAAACGCGGTGATTTTCCTGCTACACAGTTCATTACTTAAAAAAAAAAAATCAGACAGTTGAAGGTAAACTCAGCAAAATCCCAAAACAGTCCTGTTAAAAAGTAAAGGTCTGTTAGAGTTTCTAAAGCTTTCAGGTTTCAATGTTGGGGACATTGAGCCTCGTTTATCAATCTTTTAGTAGAGTTGTGCGTTTGCAGAAGCTAAAGTGAACTAAACATTTCCAATTCAGATTTATGCGAGTTGAAGCCAACTGTTTACATTAGTTTGTATTGTCTGTAAATTTAAACACACCAATGAATACCAAATTTCTCATGTAAATCAGGGGCGTAGGGTGTGTGTGTGTGTGTGTGTGTGTGTGTGTGTGTGTGTGTGTCAGTCACACACTGACTGGCAGCCTGAGTGCATTATGTAACAAAAAGTAAATTACCATTGCTAGTTTTAGGCAGCTTAGAAACCGGCTCTTCCATTATTGCCGTTTCTTCCACGTTTTCTTGATGTGTTCTAGAAACGGCACTAAAACTTAGCTTCGAAACAACAAAATGCAACTTTGATGGAAAACATATATAATAAATTGCTTACCTCTCTTCACGTCGAAAGAAGGAGGAAAGTTTCGCTTGTTTTGACACGGCGAATTATTAACACAAGAGGAAATACTCATAATTCGCAACTCAAAAGACTGCAGCTACACTGGCAGCTTGAACATGCTTTCTAGTGCGATTGTGTTGCGCTTGCGCAGAATGGTGTCAGTCCTGCGCGCCTTAGCTCGTGCACCTGACGGCGCGCCTTGGGCACGCGCGCCGTTAACAAAGAACACCTGTCTTTAATCAATGAACTATGTTTGGGCTATTTAAGGACTGCGCCCATGCAAGGACAACGTGAAGTACTACGCCGTGTCTAGGAACGCGAAAAATCCGAAAAATAAATCTCTATTCGGGAAACCGGAGATTTTCAAGGGTTTTGTCAAATATCCGGATTTCCGGGCAAATCCGGAAGACTTTCATCTACAATTTATTATTATTATTTTTTATTAATTATGGTGACTAAGATTTTTGGTACAGTACTGTATATGCTGCTGCCGCAGCAGCTCAATCAGCATGGCTTCCGTGCAGTCTGTACATGCAACGCTGTCTTCTGATAATGTTATTATTACTGAAATGCACAGACCCACAAAATCAGTTTAGGACTTTGAGAAAGCACAAGTCACACTGCAAGACAGCCGAGCATACCTTCTGACATTTCGGTCAGGAATGCAGCTCGATAGTGTGGCATGTGGACAGTTAATCGAGCATCGCTGCCCTGCCTACAATCCACATGAAACAATGACTGCAACTGAAATTCAGTCTGACTCTGAAAATCAGTCACAGAAAGACAAAAAACAGGGTCAAATTATATACTGCTTGTCAGCATAAAGCATGTAACACACAATCCTAATAAAGCAATACAGGAAGCAACAAAGGTTCACTTCCCATCCGAGCTTAAAACTGCGTGTTGACCAAAATGCACACCTCCAATGTTGCATCTGTACCAGAGACAATTGTAGCAGATGCTGTTTGTACTCTATGATCATATTAAAATTGAAAAATGCAACATTTAATGGCTTTCGGTCATTATTTATTCCAACTGAGGCCGCAACTTGGATTTGCTTCTCAAAAACTTTCACAACATACAAGCATGAAGGAGAAGAAGAGAAACAGGAACAAGAAGCAAAGTGACAGACTCGCACAAAATTTCAGAGGAACTTTGAATACAGGACGTGGGCTTGATAAATCTCGCACAGGGGTTCTCAAACAAATAAACCAAACCCACACCATATTACCACTGGGACCTGTCAAACTATTGGTTGTACTTTTACAAGTTTACAGATCTTTCGAGAACTGTGCAGTTTTCATTTTCTAATGAAGGGAACACCAAGTTCCAGATTACTTTTCATTGGTAGGCCTCTAAATTAAATCAGCTTATTAAAGGGGAACAGAGGGCAATATATAGAGTAAATATAACAATAAAACACACATTAACGAACCTTATTCAAGACTTACAAAAGTTTTTTGTTCTAAGGTTGGAAAGTTATAGTGTTTTGAAAGTAGCTCGAGCAAACTATTTCCGCAGTTTGAACAGCCCACCATGATATTAATTTTATCCAATCAGAATGCACGTTCATTTTCTCTGCGTAACACTCATGACGTATGTATGTGCCCAGTTGTGTTGGCTCATTGAGGTTGGGAATAGCACGTGTGAATCGGAAAGTAGGATGAATTGTAAGTGATCGGCTACACAATGCCGCAGTGTGTTGCTTTCGGGTGTAATAACAGGACCGATGGAAAGCATAACGATCCTCCAGACGTGTCTTTTCACTCGTTTCCGCTGAAAAACACCAAGCGAGTTCGAGCTTTCTTCTCTTCTTTCGTCATCACCGGAGTCGAGAGTACCTCTCCTAGGTTCAAACTGGTACCCTTCTAAGCCATAGCCTGCTTGCAGTGTGTCTTGCGGGATCTCTTCGTACGATTCGACAGAGCTGTCGCTTTCACTTGATGCGCCCGATGCCATGATTACACGCTTCTCTCCTAGTGCAGTGGGTAGGGCTGACGTCACGGTCTTTTAAAAATGGCGACTCTTGTGCCGTTTAGCGTACCGACTATTATATTTACAATTACCAAGATATTTCGTTGTTTTCTAGTATATAAATTTGATAGAATACTTAAGAATACGTTACTTTGTCACATCAGCAACTGTATATATTATATTTGGTACCCCTTTAAAATACACTCAGGCAGCCAGAAGTGTGTACAGCACTTTCATAATGTTGTAATTAATAATGCAATAATTAATCATGTAAATTGTATCTATATTTTAAGTTTAAATGATAAAAAGGACACAAAGAGTTAAATGATAAAGGACATGCAAGTTCCGAGGTTAAACCAGCCTAGAACCACTGATGCAACACACTTACGTTCTCATGTTTCATGTGCTTGAGAAGCCGCAATTCTCTGTAGGTTCTTTTGGCGTGGATAATGGACTGGAATGGTCTTGAGAGTTTTTTCACAGCAACCTTAAAACCTGTCTTCTGATCAACTGCTGAGCTGAAAAAGACAAAGCCATGACTTTGAAATAATCAGAAATTTTGTCTTCCTTTTCACGCATCTTTTAACACAGTGATATTAATACAAGTTTCATGATAATCCTGTTACACTGAGTTAGAAGCAATCATTGCTCCAAATGGAAATTCAGATTTATAAATGCGCAGAGGCAGCAGTCAATTCGATTCATTCTAAGTAGATTCACCCTCATAACACTGAGCCTGGAGTTGGTGACACCAGACTTTTGATGCATAAACAGGTTCAAGTTTGAAGTATTACTCCAATCTTTCCCATCAGAAACCTGATGCAATATTTCATAAGAACATCTGCTCAAGAAAATGCATTGTTCATATGAGAGATCTGAGGAGACTGGCCATACTGGGCTGAGCTGACAGGAAAGCAGTGGTAACTGAAGCACTTTTTATACCTGCGGTGAGCAGAAAAGCATCTCAGAACATGATGCATCAAGCCTTCAGACCACATCAGGTTCTGACCCAAGTGCAGAACTCTGAGGCAGTAGACACTGGCTCACTGAACATGGTGTTCGTATGCAAGTGGTTAGTGAGAATATGGACGATACAGTATTCTGTCTGTTATAGTTTGTTGTATCATCCATCCCTTGTAGGCATTTTTAATGTATAACGTGACAGTATAATTTCTACAAGTAAAGGTGTTTCAATAAATAAAATGTGAAAAAGAGTTCAACTATCATGGTGTGGCCTCAATAGGTCCTGCATCTTCAGTTCAACGTTTCTAAATCAGCAAAACCTCAGAGTTAAGACTTCATTTCTCATGGACTGTCCAGCCAGAAAACAACCCAACCCTATCTGTTCTTCGCAGATCCAGTTGCATAAGGTTAACGGTGGGTGATGTAAAGGCCCATGAAATATAACCCAGGTGACGCTGCTGCCTAGCAATAAGCACCTAATAATCTTCTTTGGCACACACGACACGCTGTCGACCTGGGGAACGGAGTTATCTCGCAAACGAGTTGAGACGTTCACACAAGCGCATGCCTGTTTTTATTACACACTTATCAGTAAGCATGGGAGACGGGAATGAGTGAGTGAGGTCACGGTCAATAAGCAATAACCCAGCACAACCTTTTTAAGACAAAAACAACTAGCTGTCTGATTTCCAAATCTGCACGTACACCTAGTTTCAGACTAGGTGAATGACATACTATAGTGTTCGGGTCTGTGGGACCCGTTTTCATTTTCTTTAACCATATACGCTGCTCCACAGTCCAAAGACGTGCAGGTTAGGTTAACTGGTGACTCTAAATTGGCCGTAGGTGTGAATGTGAGTGTGAATGGTTGTGTGTATATTGGCCCTTTTCCACTACCCTTTTTCAGCTCACTTCAGCCCGACACGGCTCGCGTTTCGACTACCTCAGAGCAGCACGACTCAGCTCGCTTCAGCCCTGCTTAGCACCCAAAACTCGCACGGTTTTGGAGTGGGGCTGAAGCGAGCCAAACCGAGCCGAGTGGGGCTAGGGGCGTGAGGAGACACTCCCCTGTGCACTGATTGGTGAGGAGGATTGTCCTCACATGCCCACACACGCCCCGCGAGCACGCTGGGATCTGTAAACACCGTAAACCCGGAAGAATTACAAATTACGAGAATTTCTGAAGCCTTATGCGCCTCACCTCATCTATACGCTCTTGCCAGTATCTGTTGGCGTTGTCGGTGACAACAAGCCACAGCACCAAGACCAACAACACTAACGACTCCATGTTTATTGTTTACGATCCGGGTCGTGAGACTACCGCTTAAAAGCTCACTGATGTCACTGTTTGCGCCGCCTAACATCACGTGACGTCCACTCACTTTCGCTAACTCCACCCAATGTGTCCACCCACTTCCAGCCAGCACGGTTCAGCGCGGTTGTAATAGAAATGCAACTCCAACAGCCCCGCTCAGCTCGACTCAGCCCAACTCAGCACAGCATGGCTCAGCCCAACTCAGCCGCGTTGGTAGTGGAAAAGCGGCATCAGTGTCAGCCCAGTGATGACCCTGCGACTTGTCCAGGGTGTACCCCGCCTTTCGCCCGTAGTCAGCTGGGATAGGCTCCAGCTTGCCTGCGACCCTGTAGAACAGGATAAAGCGGCTACAGATAATGAGATGAGATATACGCTGCTCGTATAGTGCTTGTAATTGGGGTGAAGTAACCATCTGTTAAGTATTTCACATGTAAAACTGTTTTGAATTTAAAAACATCAAAATGCCGCAGGTCCACCAGACCCACGAACACTGGCTGAGTAACAAAAATATGAACACCATACAAGGGTTAAATATCACGAGAAGTAGTTACTGATTTCTTCAGTCCCTGCCTGAACAATGAATCATGCAGTCATCCCAGTTTAGATCAAGGTGTAGTCATGTACTCGCAATCAGTGCTGAATATTTGCCCAAACCCAAGCAATCCTGAGTGACATAGAGTGTTTTGGTAAACTGGGATGTATGGATGCTGTCAGTCCCCACTCGCTTGCTCACTCGAGTTTGTTGACGGTGTAGTGGCTGGCTGCTTTATGTCCCGGGGCTCCCTCATGCCTGTGTTACCTTCTGGCTCTCTCCTTTTAGTTATGCTGTCATAGTTAGTTGCCGGAGTCCCTGCTTGTACTTGGTGCAATATGTATACTGTTCCTACTTATTCAGGTGACATTGGGCATACCTAACCACCTGTGTTTTCTTTCTCTCCCCTCCCCACCCCAAATCTGTCCCTCTGAGTTACATGGAGTCAACAGGAAATCTTTTGGTGGAGACGGTGGGGACCTCGACTGGCTATCGTAGCCTGCAGGGAATCGGCCGTCAGACATTCTGTCGCATGTCCCAGACCCGGTGAAATGTAACTGAATTGTCTTGGCCAGGCGTAAGGGTCCCATCTGCATCTCATCATTGCTGAGGAGTGTGCTCCCATCACCCAATCAAGCATCCAGCCAGAGCAGGTCATGATATATTTTTTACCATATTAACATGCCATTGTGTGTTATGCCTGATGTAAAGACTCGTCTCTGTGAGCCTACCACACAGATTTAATACTTGTCATTTTTAGGGCATACCTAACAACGTGTTTTCTTTCTCTCTCCCCCCCCCCCCCCATCTGTCCCTCTGAGTTACATGTTGATCCTGGGATTGAGATGCTGGCCTCTTCTGCCCCTCGGACCTGCTTGATCCATCCTGGTGCCCTGTGTCTGGTCGGAGTTTTATCGCCCCACTCCTGTGAAGGACGGCCCCATGAGGACAGTTGAGGGTTAAAACTGTTAATATTATAGTCAGGCTGTCTGTTGTTGCCCAAATGAGGATGGGTTCCCTTTTGAGTCTGGTTCCTCTCGAGGTTTCTTCCTCATGTCGTCTGAGGGAGTTTTTCCTTGCCACCGTGGCCACAGGCTTGCTCATTGGGGATAGATTAAGGATAAAATTAGCTTATGTTTTAAGTCGTTCAAATTCTGTAAAGCTGCTTTGCGACAATGTTTATTGTTAAAAGCGCTGTACAAATAAACTTGATTTGATTTGAAAACAGCAGGCAGGAATCAACAGGGTGCATCATTCAAAAGGATCAGGTGATTGCATTAAGATTTGACAAGGAAGTAGGACTTTATATTATATCTATCAGAGAATTTGGTACAAGTTCACTTCATACCATGTAACTGATTGATCCCAGCATGCATGTACAGTGAATTGGTCAAAGTTAGTTGGTTATTAATAGTGCAAAACGTGCAATCAGCAAACTAGGCTTCTGAAACTGTTCACTCGGCTGCTCTCAGAAACTCAACTCTAGCATCGAGCAGCACTAAACCTGTCTGACTGCTAGCCGAGTGAGCTAGCAAAGCGGCTACACACGAAGGCCTGCAGAAATGAATGGAGCACTCTTCTTTTCTGCCCTTGAGGGGGGGGAGAAAATAAAAATAAAACATTTACCACACAGATCCATATGCACCAGAGCCGACTGGAGAAAGGTTCTGGTAGCACACTGGGACCTCCCAAACAGTCTTATTCACCTCCTGTCGATAAAACGTGGCTCTTTCTTTCTGCGACATTCCTGCAGAGCTGAAGCCCGCAGACGGGCAGCAGGGAGGCGCAAACTTCTGCTTTAACTCCGCAGCCGCCTCGTTCTCGTGCAGGTACTGTGAAAAACAAGTGCACAGACAACCGAACACGACGTCCTGCAGCAGCCTTTCACCCCGTCCGAGTTTAATTCGCACTAATAACGCCAAAACGTCCAGGAATGTAGCAGTAATTCAGGAGTTTGTCTCCTATTCCGGGCAACTTTGCGACGCTCCGGTGTCCGTCCGGCCACTAGTCACTTCCCTACTGTTCCCTCCCTGCGCGCGCGAACCCCGCCAGAAACTCTGAACTCTCGCGAGAATACGAACTGCAGCAAAATGATTCATGCAGTGGTGCCCCAGAGACCACCTGCTCTGCAGGACAGCGAAGTGCAGGCTTTATTTTTTCTTCTTCCAATATTTGTTTCATTAGATTAGATTAGATTAAACTTTATTGATCCCTTTGGGAGGGTTCCCTCAGGGAAATTAAGATTCCAGCAGCATCATTACAGATAGAGAAAAAAAACTTCTAGATAAATTAAAATAAATTATTTACATATACACTACCGTTCAAAAGTTTGGGGTCACCCAGACAATTTTGTGTTTTCCATGAAAAGTCACACTTTTATTTACCACCACAAGTTGTAAAATGAATAGAAAATATAGTCAAGACATTTTTCTGGCCATTTTGAGCATTTAATCGACCCCACAAATGTGATGCTCCAGAAACTCAATCTGCTCAAAGGAAGGTCAGTTTTATAGCTTCTCTAAAGAGCTCAACTGTTTTCAGCTGTGCTAACATGATTGCACAAGGGTTTTCTAATCATCCATTAGCCTTCTGAGGCAATGAGCAAACACATTGTACCATTAGAACACTGGAGTGAGAGTTGCTGGAAATGGGCCTCTATACACCTATGGAGATATTGCACCAAAAACCACACATTTGCAGCTAGAATAGTCATTTACCACATGAGCAATGTATAGAGTGTATTTCTGATTAGTTTAAAGTGATCTTCATTGAAAAGAACAGTGCTTTTCTTTCAAAACTAAGGAAATTTCAAAGTGACCCCAAACTTTTGAACGGTAGTGTACAAATATAAAAAGAATAAGATATGGGGAGGGTGGCACGGTGGTGTAGTGGTTAGCGCTGTCGCCTCACAGCAAGAAGGTCCGGGCTCGAGCCCCGTGGCCGGCAAGGGCCTTTCTGTGTGGAGTTTGCATGTTCTCCCCGTGTCCGCGTGGGTTTCCTCCGGGTGCTCTGGTTTCCCCCATAGTCCAAAGACATGCAGGTTAGGTTAACTGGTGACTCTAAATTGACCGTAGGTGTGAATGTGAGTGTGAATGGTTGTCTGTATCTATGTGTCGACCCTGTGATGACCTGGCGACTTGTCCAGGGTGTACCCCACCTTTCGCCCGTAGTCAGCTGGGATAGGCTCCAGCTTGCCTGCGACCCTGTAGAACAGGATAAAGCGGCTACAGATAATGAGATGAGAAGATATGGGGAAGAGAGGAAGGGGGGAGAAGTGGGGTTAGGGTAAGTGTGTGTGTGGGGGAGGGAAGCAGGAAAGATATTGCACTTTATATTGCACATTGTCTGGTATTGCTTATTGTTAGGCTAGGCTACTGCTCCTTCCCATCCTCTGTCCTCCTGTTACCCCTCCTCGCCCCCAGAGAGGAGTTGTATAGTCTGATGGTGTGAGGGACAAAGGAGTTTTTAAGTCTGTTCGTCCTGCACTTGGGAAGGAGCATTCTGTCACTAAACAGGCTCCTCTGGTTGCTGATGACGGTGTGCAGAGGGTGACTGGCATCGTCCATGATGTTCAGTAGTTTGTCCATAGACCTCTTCTCTGCCACCGTCACCAGAGAGTCCAGCTTCATGCCGACCACAGAGCCGGCCCACCTGATCAGTTTGTCCAGCCTGGATGGGTCCTTCTTGGATGTGTTGGCCCCCCCCAGCACACCATGGTGTAAAACAGGACACTGGCGACCACAGACTGATACAACATCCACAGGAGTTTCCTGCAGATGTTAAAGGACTGCAGCCTCCTAAGGAAGTATAGCCTGCTCTGTCCCTTCCTGTATAAGTGATTGAAGTTGGTTTCATTCTTGGACGAAGTGAGGCAAGAGTCACCATGGAACATGATGTTTGCGGATGATATTGTGATATGTGGTGAAAGTAGAAAGGAGGTTGAGCTGGGTTTGGAGAGATGGAGAAAGAAAGTAAAACTTTATTCATCACACACTTGTGAAATTTCCTCCCTGCATTTAACCCATCTGAAGCAGCAAACATACACAGAGCAGTGGGCAGCCATGCTAACAGCACCCAGGGAGCAGTTGGGAGTTAGGTGCCTCGCTCAAGGGCACCTCAGCCCAAGGCTGTCCCATATTAACCTAACTGCATGTCTTTGGGCCATGGGGGAAACCAGAGCAAACCCACGCAGACAACATGCAAATTCCAAACAGAAAGGCCCTCGCCGGCCGCTGGGTTCGAACCCAGAACCTTCTTGCTGTGAGGCGACCGTGCTAACCACTACACTACCGTGCTGCCCAGGTATGTTCCAATGCATATGGAGGTATGCATTGGAACGAAGAGGAATGAAGGTGAGCAGTAGCAAAACAGAATACATGTGCATCAGTGAGAATGGGGATGAGAGTGTAGTGAAGATGCAAGGAGTAGACGTAAAGAAAGTACCTGGGGTCAACTGTGCAGGAAAATGGGGGCTGCGATAGTGAGGTGAGAAAGAGAGTGCAGGCAGAGTGGAGCAGTTGGAGAAGGATTTCGGGAGTCATTTGTGATAGGAAAGTCCCAGCAAAAGTGAAAGGTAAGATGTATAAGACAGTAGTGAGACCAGCTGTGATGTATGGATTGGAGACCGTACCCTTACCGAAGAGACAGGAGGCAAAGTTGGAGGTGGCGGAGTTGAGGATGTTAAGGTTTGCGATGGGAGGTTGGACAGGATAAGGAATGAGCACATCAGGTGGACAGCACATGTGGAGAGCTTGGGAATTAAGCTAAGAGAGATGAGACTGCGGCGGCACGGTGGTGTAGTGGTTAGCGCTGTCGCCTCACAGCAAGAAGGTCCGGGTTCGAGCCCCGTGGCCGGCGAGGGCCTTTCTGTGCGGAGTTTGCATGTTCTCCCCATGTCCGCGTGGGTTTCCTCCGGGTGCTCCGGTTTCCCCCACAGTCCAAAGACATGCAGGTTAGGTTAACTGGTGACTCTAAATTGACTGTGAGTGTGAATGGTTGTCTGTGTCTATGTGTCAGCCCTGTGATGACCTGGTGACTTGTCCAGGGTGTACCCCGCCTTTCGCCCGTAGTCAGCTGGGATAGGCTCCAGCTTGCCTGCGACCCTGTAGAACAGGATAAAGCGGCTAGAGATAATGAGATGAGATGGGATGAGACTGCGATGGTATGGGCACATCCTGAGAAGAGATGCAGAGCATGTTGGAAGGAGAATGTTGAGGATGGAGCTGCCAGGCACACGAAAACAAGGAAGGCCAAAGAGGAGATACATGGATGTGGTGAGAGAGGACATGAAAGTGGCAGGTGTGGTAGAGAAGGATGCGGAAGACAGGGAGCAATGGAGATGAAAGATTCGCTGTGGCGACCCCAATTGGGAGCAGCCAAAAGAAGAAGTAGTTGGTTACATTCTTGGCTAGAATTTAGTCTTTTAAACTCTATATCCCGCTTAAGACGCTTAACTTGTCACCCCAGCCCTACTGAAAAATGTAATTTAGTCTCATCAAATATTGGCTGACAAGGTGGCAGACCATCTTTGGCAGCTGGTAAATGCTGGTACAAGAAAGCACAACTTTTATTCATCACGCACTTGTGAAATTCCTCTCTGCATTTAACCCATCTGAAGTAGTGAACACACACGTGAGCAATGAGCACACACACACCCAGAGCTAACAGCGCCCAGGGAACAGTTGGGAGTTAGGTGCCTTGCTCAAGGGCACCTCATCCCAAGGCCGTCCCATATTAACCTAACCGCATGTCTTTGAAGTGTGGGGGAAACTGGAGCACCTGGAGGAAACCCACGCAGACACGAGGAGAACTTGCAAACTCTGCACAGAAAGGCCCCCACCGGCCGCTGGGCTTGAACCCAGAACCTTCTTGCTGTGAGGCAACCATGCTAACCACTACACCACTGTGACACCCAAAGGAGACAATTTCTGAGTTACTGTCACTGTTCAATCTTGAGTACATTGTAGACACTTTTGTTATAACACAACAGTAAGGATTACAAAATCCATCCATCTATCCATTATCCGTAGCCGCTTATCCTGTTCTACAGGGTTGCGGGTAAGCCGGAGCCGATCCCAGCTGACTATGTGTGAGAGGCGGGGTACACCCTGGACAAGTCGCCAGGTCATCGCAGGGCTGACACAGAGACAAATAACCATTCACACTCACATTCACACCTACGGTCAATTTAGAGCTACCAATTAGTCTAACCTGCATGTCTTTGGACTGTGGGGGAAAACGGAGCACCTGGAGGAAACCCACACAGACACGGGGAGAACATGCAAACTCCACACAGAAAGGTCCTTGCCGGCTGCGAACCCAGGACCTTCTTGCTGTGAGGCGAAGTGCTAACCACTACACCACTGTGCCGCCCCGATTACAAAATCAATCCATCCATTATCTGTAACCACTTATTCTGTGCAGGGTCGCGGGCAAGCTGGAGCCTATCCCAGCTGACCATGGGCAAGAGGCAGGGTACACCCTGGACAAGTCCCCAAATCAATCATCGCAGAGCTGACACATCGAGACAAACAACCATTCACACCTACAGTCAATTTAGAGCCACCAGTTAACCTTTGGACTGTGGTGGAAACCAGAGCACACAGATGGAACCCACGCAGATACGGGGAGAACATGCAAGCTCCACACAGAAAGGCCCCCATCGGCCACTGGGCTCGAACCCAGAACCTTTTTGCTGTGAGGTGACAGTGCTAACCACTACACTACCATCCTGCCCAGATTACAAAATTTCAAACGTTTTATTAATCAATTGATCAAGTAATCAGGAAGCCAGAAAATAACTTACCAGCTGGCAAAGACAGTCTACCTGTTTGATCATTGTTTACCTGTTTATCATCATTTGATACCTGTTTGGCCTCAGGTCCCCACCCCCAGCTTGTAGCTGGTCAAACCAAACTGGAATTTTCATCAGGGTGGACCACAGTATTTATCATATGTATACAATACGTGGCCAGTTTACTTGATATATCTACCTTGTAGTGTTGGTGTTTTTATGCATATGTAACCACACACACACACACACACACACACACACACACACATACACATTGATGTAATCACACAGACACACTGATTTGTCTTGTGCTGATTATATATTGATTCCAAGTCAATTATGTTGATTTTCAGTAAAGAGTAAATGAATGTGATCCTACTTAAAATAAGTAGATTTGTTAAAACATGATATTTTTACAGAACTTTGTATCATGCACAAAATCAATATAAAGTCTTGTTTAAATGTTATTCTTTTAGTTACCTCAGTGTGACCTTGGAAATATTGGTAGAGCGAGACCTGAAAGTTTTTTTTTTTAAATGACGGTGTTACGCTGAAAATATTGGTGGATACTGACTTACAACTTAAAGGGTATATGTGGACCAATAGAAAACATTGGTGGAAAAGAGGCTATGTATGGTGTGATGTGTGAACCAATCAGAATTCATTAAAATTGTTAAACTGTATGGAACACTATGTTAGAGCAGTATAAAATTAAAACTTTGTGATTTTGAGTCGGAGCACTCTGCAAGCTGACTCGGCTTTTGTTATTGATTTAATAAAAGTCTTTATTTTTTTCCCGGTCCAGTTTCCATCAAATCCTGCGATCTGATTGGCTGGCAAGCGGGTCCGTATCCTACGATACGGACCCCAGTTACAGACCGCGGTTATGGACCTCTGGCGACTCGCTCGTTCACAACAACAACAAACATAGTAGCATTTTTTGTCAACATTTATCTTTTTTTAATAAGATTTATTTATAAGATTATCAAAAATCTTATAAACTTTTGCCAGCATTTCTCAGGAAAATAGCATTAATTTTACAGCATGGATAGCGATAACGACAGTGTTCACAGCGAAAGCGAGTTTTACTACCCTGAGGAAGAAGAAATAAAAGAAAACATTTTAGGAGAAAGCTAAAAACCTGTAACTGTTGCTAACACCGAGTAAAAACATGGCTGAATCCTGAATGACTCAATTTTGTATAAATAGGGGACTACATAGGCGGCAAAATATAGTTTTTTTCCTGTCATGGACGTGCACTTGTATACCCAGGAGGAAGCCATTTGCATTACAGCCGTGAATGAGGATTCAAAATGGCGGCTTGCCTCGCCTCGGTTTTCCCTTTTGGGCGCTCTCGTTTTCTGTTAGAATTTGGTAAAGAAAAAAATAAATATATTATTTATCAGCTTAAAGGAACAGTCCACCGTACTTCCATAATGAAATATGCTCTTATCTGAATTGAGACGAGCTGCTCCGTACCTCTCCGAGCTTTGCGTGACCTCCCAGTCAGTCAGACGCAGTCAGACGCGCTGTCACTCCTGTTAGCAATGTAGCTAGGCTCAGCATGGCCAATGGTACTTTTTGGGGCTGTAGTTAGATGCGACCAAACTCTTCCACGTTTTTCCTGTTTACATAGGTTTATATGACCAGTGATATGAAACAAGTTCAGTTACACAAATTGAAACGTAGCGATTTTCTATGCTATGGAAAGTCCGCACTATAATGACAGGCGTACTAACACCTTCTGCGCGCTTCGGCAGCGCATTGATATCTGAGCTCCGTATCAATGCGCTGCCGAAGCGCGCAGAAGGTGTTAGTACGCCTGTCATTATAGTGCGGACTTTCCATAGCATAGAAAATCGCTACGTTTCAATTTGTGTAACTGAACTTGTTTCATATCACTGGTCATATAAACCTATGTAAACAGGAAAAACGCGGAAGAGTTTGGTCGCATCTAACTACAGCCCCAAAAAATACCATTGGCCATGCTGAGCCTAGCTACATTGCTAACAGGAGTGACAGGGCGTCTGACTGCGTCTGACTGACTGGGAGGTCGCGCAAAGCTCGGAGAGGTATGGAGCAGCTCTTCTCAATTCAGATAAGAGCATATTTCATTATGGAAGTACGGTGGACTGTTCCTTTAAGGTCGGTCCGTACAGTGAAATACTGTGACCGAGGTCTTGAAAGTACTGACCTCGGCCCAAAGGGCCTCGGTCAGTACTTTCAAGACCTCGGTCACGGTATTTCACGATACGGACCGACCTTAAGCTGGTAAATAACATATATATCTTTTCCACAAACTCTTTGACCTTGGAGTATTCTTGCTTGAGAGAGTTTCCATGACAGTCGTTACACTTATTGAATTTTTTTTTCATCAAGTAACACCTACCCTATAGCTGCCATGCATTGAAAATGACTGACCATAGTTTGTTTGTTTATTTATTTATTTAGGCACTGCATAAAAGTGGAGCTCCCAATGAGTATAAAATATGTTTATAAGTGGTGGCCAGAGCTGTCACTCATTATTCGTGTTCTGGGTGGAGCTGTCAGCCCAGGAAGCTGTATTTGTTTTGCTACAGACATTCGCTGCTGTGTTTATTTTCACCATGTGCCTCACGTTATAAAGCTTTGCTGTCTGTCATCCTGATATGTCATTCGTTTGCAATATAAAGTTTGTGTGCGCTGTTTATTGTGTATGTTTTGTTTGAGTTCGGTGCATTGGTTTAACTGTGGTTTAGTACGAGACTTTTGCTGTGTTCACACTTATACCGGTACGAAAGTGGTATAACTGTATCGATACAAAGTATACCAGTACAGTTTAGTGCATCTGTCCACACTAGCGAGAAATGTTTGCGGTTTTCTTTCACGGTAGTTGAAATGCGCATGCGCGAAATGTTTCCGTGGTTACCAAGTAACTTCCTTCCGAGAATATATGGCATCCGTTATTTCGAGATCTTGAGAAAACAAAACAATTATTCCGTGATCTTGAGAAAACAAAACAATTATTTTATGATCTCAGCTGGATCACTGTATCTCCGTCGGTAGAGACGAAGCCGGGCCAGTCTTCTGCGGAGGTGCCACGGACTAATTTTGAAATTATCCCTTATTAAAAGACTTGATGCAATCTCTCCCTGTGTCAACCCCTGATCAAAATATTGCCTTATGAGGTGATCAATTATTCCAGACATTCTAATGACCAAAGTTGCGTCTATACTGTACAGAATGAGAAATAGCCCCAAAGTCAGCATATCACGCGTCTCTTGGCGCACCTGAATGAACCATTTCTCAGCTGTTTACTCGAGATCATGAAATAATTGTTTTGTTTTCTCGAGATCACGGAATAATTGTTTTGTTTTCTTGAGATCTCGAAATAACGGTTTTGTTTTCTCGAGATCTCGAATTAGTTGTGTTGTTTTCTCGAGATCCTGAATTAATTATGTCATTATCTCGGAATAACGGTTTTGTTTTCTCGAGATCTCGAATTAGTTGTGTTGTTTTCTCAAGATCCTGAATTAATTATGTTGTTATCTCGGGACCCCTCCTAGAACTGCCACCTTATTGTGGTGGAGGGGTTTGTGTGCTTGAATGATCCTAGGAGCTATGTTGTCGGGGGCATTATGCCCCTGTCAGGGTTTCCCAAGGCAGACAGGTCCTAGGTGACAGGCCAGACCAAGAGCAGTTCACCAAAACCCCTAATGGAGCAACAACCAAGGACCGAGACGTCGCCCAGTATGGCGCAGTTGGGGCCCCACCCTGGAGCCAAGCCCAGGGTTGGGGCTCGCATGCGAGCGCTTGGTGGCCGGGCCTTTGCCCATGGGGCCCGGCCGGGCTCAGCCCGAAGAGGTGACGTGGGCCCGACCTCCTGTGGGTTCACCACCCACAGAGGTAGCAGTAGGGGGCTGGTGCAGTGTGGATTGGGTGGCAGTCGAAGGCAGGGGCCTCGACGACCTGATCCCCGGACACAGCGGCTAGCTGTTGGGACATGGAATGTCACTTTGCTGGGGGGAAAGAGCCTGAGCTTGTGCGGGAGGTTGAGAGGTACCGGCTAGAGATAGTCGGGCTCACCTCCACGCACAGCTTGGGCTCTGGAACCCAGCTCCTCGAGAGGGGCTGGACTCTCCACTTCTCTGGAGTCGCCCATGGTGAGCGGCGGCGGGCTGGTGTGGGCTTGCTTATAGCTCCCCAGCTCAGCCGCCATGTGTTGGAGTTTACCCCAGTGAACGAGAGGGTCGCCTCTCTGTGCCTTCAGATTGGGGAGAGGGCTCTTGCTGTTGTTTGTGCCTACGGGCCAAATAGCAGTGTAGAGTATCCGGCATTTTGGAGTCCCTGGGAAAGGTACTGAGGGGTGCTCAGACTGGGGACTCCATTGTGCTACTGGGGGACTTCAATGCTCACGTCGGCGATGACAGTGACACCTGGAGGGGCATGGTTGGGAGGAACGGCCTCCCCGATCTGAACCCGAGTGGTGTTTTGTTATTGGACTTCTGTGCTAGTCACGGTTTGTCCATAACAAACACCATGTTCGAGCATAGGGGTGTCCATAAGTGCACGTGGCACCAGGACACCTTAGGTCGGAGGTCAATGATAGACTTTGTTGTCATTTCATCTGATCTCCGGCCCTATGTCTTGGACACTCGGGTGAAGAGAGGGGCTGAGCTGTCAACTGATCACCGCCTGGTGGTGAGTTGGATCCGCTGGCGGAGGAGGAAGCTGGACAGACCTGGCAGGCCCAAACGTATGGTGAGGGTCTGCTGGGAACGTCTGGCCGAGCACTCTGTTCGGGAGGTCTTTAACTCCCACCTCCGGGAGAGCTTTTCCCAGCTTCCGGGGGAGATGGGGGACATTGAGTCTGAGTGGACCATGTTCTCTACCTCCATTGTGGACGCGGCTGTTCGGAGCTGTGGCCACAAGGTCTCTGGTGCCTGTCGTGGCGGCAATCCCCGAACCCAGTGGTGGACACTGGAAGTAAGGGATGCCGTCAAGCTGAAGAAGGAGTCCTATCGGGCCATGTTGACCTCCAGGACTCCTGAGGCAGCTGACGGGTATCGGCAGGCCAGGCGTGCTGCAGCTCGGGCAGTTGCGGAGGCAAAAACTCGGAACTGGGAGGAGTTCGGGGAGGCCATGGAGAAGGACTATCGGTCGGCCTCGAAGAAATTCTGGCAAACCGTCCGGCGCCTCAGGAGGGGGAAGCAGTACTCTGCCAACACTGTTTACAGTGTGGGGGGGGAGCTGTTGACCTCGACTGGGGACATTGTTGGGCGGTGGAAGGAATACTTTGAGGATCTCCTCAATCCCACCGTCATGTCTTCCATTGAGGAGACTGAGGCTGATGACTCAGAGGTGGACTCGTCCATTACCCAAGCCGAAGTCACTGAGGTGGTTTGCAAGCTCCTCGGTGGCAAGGCACCGGGGGTGGATGAGATCCGCCCTGAGTATCTCAAGTCTCTGGATGTTATGGGGCTGTTTTGGTTGACACGCCTCTGCAACATCGCGTGGCGGTTGGGGACAGTGCCTATGGAGTGGCAGACTGGGGTGGTGGTCCCTCTTTTTAAGAAAGGGGACCGGAGAGTGTGCTCCAATCACACTTCTCAGCCTCCCAGGGAAGGTTTACTCCAGGGTACTGGAGAGGAGAATTCGACCGATAGTCGAACCTCGGATCCAGGAGGAACAATGCGGTTTTTGTCCTGGTCGCGGAACACTGGACCAGCTCTATACCCTTCATAGGGTGCTCGAGGGTTCATGGGAGTTTGCCCAACCAGTCCACATGTGCTTTGTGGATCTGGAGAAGGCATTCGACCGTGTCCCCTGTGGTATTCTGTGGGGGGTGCTTCGGGAGTATGGGGTTCGGGGCCCTTTGCTAAGGGCTGTCCGGTCCCTGTACGAATGGAGCAAGAGTCTGGTTCGCATTGCTGGCAGTAAGTCAGACCTGTTCCCGGTGCATGTTGGACTCTGGCAGGGCTGCCCTTTGTCACCAGTTCTGTTCATAATTTTTATGGACAGAATTTCTAGGCGCAGCCAGGGGCTGGAAGGAATCCTGTTTGGGAACCACAGGATTTCATCTCTGCTTTTTGCGGATGATGTTGTCCTGCTGGCTTCTTCAAACCAGGACCTCCAGCATGCACTGGGGTGGTTTGCAGTCGAGTGTGAAGCAGCTGGGATGAGAATCAGCACCTCCAAGTCCGAGGCCATGGTTCTCAACTGGAAAAGGGTGGCTTGCCCTCTTCAGGTTGGTGGAGAAGTCCTGCCTCAAGTGGAGGAGTTTAAGTATCTCGGGATCTTGTTCACGAGAGAGGGAAGGATGGCGCGTGAGATCGACAGGCAGATTGGTGCAGCCTCCGCAGTGATGCGGTCGCTTTACCGGTCCGTCGTGGTGAAGGAGGAGCTGAGCCAAAAGGCGAAGCTCTCAATTTACCGGTCGATCTACATTCCGACTCTCACCTATGGTCATGAGCTTTGGGTAATGACCGAAAGAACAAGATCGGGGATACAAGCGGCTGAAATGAGTTTTCTTCGCAGGGTGGCTGGGCGCTCCCTTAGAGATAGGGTGAGAAGCCCAGTCACTCGGGAGGAGCTCGGAGTAGAGCCGCTGCTCCTCCACATCGAGAGGAATCAGCTGAGGTGGCTCGGGCATCTTTTTCGGATGCCTCCTGGATGCCTCCCTGGGGAGGTGTTCCAGGCATGTCCCCCCAGGAGGAGGCCCCGGGGAAGACCCAGGACGCGCTGGAGGGACTATGTCTCTCGGCTGGCCTGGGAACGCCTCGGTGTTCTTCCCGAGGAGCTGGCCGAGGTGTCTGGGGAAAGGGAAGTTTGGGCTTCCATGTTTAGACTGCTGCATCCGCGACCCGGTCCCGGATAAAGCGGAAGAAGACGAGTTATCTCGGGATAACAAGGTGAATAAAAAAAAGGATAATATTAATATGAAGGGCCTCTCTCGGCTTCCGTACGGATGAAACAACATGTGTGTGCTTTTTGTTGTCAATGTACAGTCTGTATTTCTGGTGGTCATTTATTCAGTCGAATCGTATAAAATGCACGAGGCACTTGAGAAAGAAACAAAGAAAATGAATCTCCGTTCTTCACTATTTTATTCAGCGAAGACATCGATTGAGGTGTGTGACTTTGCGCATGCGCATTATATTTGTATCGATACAGAACTGCTTCATCTGTCCACACTACAGCGAAGCGCTACAGTACCGATACTGTACCGGTACGAAACCCATACATTTGTGGGTTTCGTACCGATACAGTTATACTGCTACAGTACCAGTATAGTTGCTAGTGTGGACAGGTGTTGCGGTACGAAAGTAGTTTCGTATCGGTACAAAATCCCTAGTGTGGACAGGGTATTTGAGTGCAGAGGCTAATGATGCACATTTGGCTAACTTGTAGAGGTTTACACCGTTCGTTGAGAGGAGCAAGGTGTGTAACGTTCAGAGCATAGTACTCTGCAAAATTGTGTATTTGTTTACAACCATGTTATGATCATCATGGTAAATAATTTTTGTTTTCTTTAGTTTTCACAGTGCTCGGTGTTTGATATCCAGTGTTCGATGCTATACTCATGTTCAAGAGGAATAAAACGCACATGCACCTGTCAGAGACTCTCTGTTGTTGTTCTTAATGCTGAGGGCTGCTACAGTGTTAGTAAATAATCCCAAGTTGTTGTTTTTTTTTTCAAAAGGAAATTAAAAATAAGCACTGGATAAAAACCCGTCTATCATATGTAAATAAAGAAAGATACAGATTTCGTTGTCCAGTCGTTAAGTGTTTGAGATATATTGCCTTGCACTTCTGATCGGGATCCCTGTGGTGGTACACGTTCGTCGTTCGTTTGTACGTACAGTCTTAAAAGCCATCAAAAATCAGGTTGATGCATTACCATGTTCTCTTAAGTATGGAGCTCCGCTCTGCACGCTTGGCGCTCCACTAATAACTGTGAGACTAATTTGTCAGCCTCCCCTCTACACTGTCCTTCAGACAGAGCTGGGATTTTTAAGTCCTTCAGTGTTACTGCTGGATTGAAAATATAGTCTATCAACCAAAAATATCCAGCCGTTAGCCATACTATTGTAAGGGAACTAATTAACTTAAGGACTAGAGGGTGATTTGCATAAATGTTATATGGGTTCACCATCCAAATAAGCAGAGGTCCTATGGTGGTCCGTTTCTATTGATAGATGAAGGAGGGATACACAAATTGTGTACAACAACAGATTATAATCGTATACCAACCAAAGAGCACCTAAATGGTAGGTTGACTGAATAAAATGGCCAATGAACTTACTGGAGATGGAGAGAAAATCCACACCTTTTAAAATAACTGAAGATTTTAATTGGAGTAAATACTTTTTATATAACTCACATTCTGTGCAGACAATCAAGACAAGTGAAATGTCTTTAAATTAGAAGCAGGAGATATTAGGGGTACAATATAGTCATATCAGGTTATCCTGCTGTGCATACAACGCTACGGGGGGTGGGGGGTAAATCTTTCTCAGGAAAGTCATCATATCTGCTAACCTTAATTGAACACAAATTAACAGACCTGACATAATGTTAACTGCACTGCTGGATATATAGTTTTGTTTTTTCCCCCAAAGATGATCCGTGATCAAGAATTTACAGACCACTAATGCTTTCTCATCTTTGACACAAATCATAAATGAAGGAAGGTTAAACAAATTGCTTGCGCTCAATAGAAAACCTTGAATAACAAAAATCAAAACGGTGGTGGAACTGTCCCTGTGAGAGATGGATCTCTTCTGGCCGTTCTTTCTTACGTTTACAAAGAGGACATCATAAAAAACAGTGATTTTCAGAGGGTGAGGTTTTCATAGAGCAGTTCCCATTGTCTGTTGCCGGCTTACGGGTCTAGGTCATCTCCATCTCCATGCCTGACGATGACTTCAGAGGGACAGAGTCAAAGCCATCTGATGTTCTCTGCAAAGGAACAAGGCCATCTAAATTACTCCAACACTAGAATATACACTGTATTACATTTACATTTAAACATCTGAGCATGGGCGGCATGGTGGTGTAGTGGTTAGCGCTGTCGCCTCACAGCAAGAAGGTCCGGGTTCGAGCCCCGTGGCTGGCGAGGGCCTTTCTGTGCGGAGTTTGCATGTTCTCCCCATGTCTGCGTGGGTTTCCTCCGGGTGCTCTGGTTTCCCCCACAGTCCAAAGACATGCAGGTTAGGTTAACTGGTGACTCTAAATTGACCGTAGGTGTGAATGTGAGTGTGAATGGTTGTCTGTGTCTATGTGTCAGCCCTGTGATGACCTGGCGACTTGTCCAGGGTGTACCCCGCCTTTCGCCCGTAGTCAGCTGGGATAGGCTCCAGCTTGCCTGCGACCCTGTAGAACAGGATAAAGCGGCTAGGGATAATGAGATGAGATGAGATAAGATGAGACATCTGAGCATTTCCATACAACTGTCCATTCACAAAATGTTATTTGGGAATGATAAGAAGTAGTAGAATTCTAATTACCCGATTAAAAATGAGGATAATCCGTGTTCTGAGTCTATCCTTGTGTCCGAAATCACTCTGTACTTACTATATAGTAGACTATATAGTGAGGTCGCCATTTTGTAGCACTGTCCGAATGTATAGTGAGCATTATTACACCCTATATAGTGCACTCAAAGTATCCCACAATGTATCACGAAAAGTAGTGTACAACCGATGGTCACTAACCAAATAATATATTCCATCATGCATTGCGGTTGCGCTGAAAGAAATCAAATCAAAAGCCTCAAATTTGATTTAATAAAAGGCAGCGGCAAAGAAGAAAGTATTCAGCCTTGATTTAAAAGAACTGAAAGATGCAGCAGACACAAAATACTTTGTATTTATTAATGTGGGAAATACGCTCAGTATAATATGTATTTATCACAAAAATACCTGCATGTATTTATTTTGAAAACCCACCAGCCGACTGATCTGGCATGTTTTAATTGTGCGACAGTAATGACGTAAATAACGGCGTGGTGGAGTAGTGTCCGAAAGTGTTTTTTCATTTTGTCAATGAGCTCACTATATAGTCCTCTATACAGTAATTCCCTATATAGTGAGTGGGGAGTAGTGAACGAGTGAGTGATTTTGGACACAGGGTGTAAGTTCATTCAGAACTTACTCATTCAATGCAGATCTCTCTCAAACACCCAATCATGATTATACAGTATGTATCACAATGGCTGTAGAAGATCAGTTTACCTCTCTGCTGAAGGATTTAATTTTGGTGAAAAAGGATTTTTTGGTGAGGTAGATGAGATCGTCTTCTGAATCCTCTCCCTCCATAATGGCACAACTGTCTGCAGCAGGAAGTTCACATTCTTTTGACTCTGTATTCATCAGCTTTGAGTACTTATACTCCAGCCTGTGGAGAGGATATGTATATTTACACATATTTACTTTAGCACTATGAAGGGAAATATTAATGCTACAGGATACAAAGGCATTTGAGACAACTGTGTGCTCCAACTTTATGGGGACAATTTGGGGAAGGCCCATATATGGGTGTGATGGTCAGATGCCTACAAACTCAAGTGGGTATCCGGTTATTTAGTAAAAAAGTCTTTTAGCACAAATCTTTTCGCACAAATCCAAAGTCTTTTAGCACAACTCTATGTTCTTTAGCACAACTCTGGATTATGGTCACAATAATAAAAAAAAATAAATTATATATATATATATATATATATATATATATATATATATATATATATATATATATATATATATATATATATCACTCACTATCCGTTTACGTCAATGTTTCCACCAAAGTGGGTTTGACGGCACATGGTATTTATTCTTTCCCTCCACAAATCGCGATTAGGAGCATCTCTGGTATCTAGTCCAGATAACTTAAGATCTTCTCGCAACACCTCTTGCCAGCTCTTTCGTGGCCTTCCGCGTGTCCTATGTCCATGCACCTGGAGGGAACAGATCTTCTTGGTCCAAGACACACTCCGCTGGACATGGCCAAACCATCTAAGACGGTTCCGCCTGAGGACTAGAACAAGATCTTTTATGTTTAGCCTCAGGTGGAGGTCATGTGTACTGATCTTGTTTGTAGGCTTGATAGCACACAACCAACGGAGCATGGCCCTCTCATTCCTCTGGAGACGTGCCATGTCAGATCTTTTCAAGGGCCAGCTTTCACAAGCACAAAGCAAGGCCCCTCTAACACAGCTATCATAGACTTTGCCACAGGTGTGCAGGGACAGACTCTTAGCGCAGAGTATCGGCATCAGCTCCCTGAACTTTCCCCAGGCAGCTCTGACTCTGGTTAGTGTGGCAGCCTCACAGCCACCACCCGCAGATATGCTATCTCCCAGATAGCAAAAAGAATCGACAACTGCAAGCTAATGGTCATCGACTGTCAAGGAGTCAAGTGGTCTGCCATCGATGGGACGAGCTTTACCAAGACATCTGTTGCACTTGAAAGAGAGATTTCATGTGTCTTGTCATATTATATTTTATATATATATATATATATATATATATAAAAAGACAAGTCTCGAAGCTGTTGCTAGTAAGCAAATTGTAAATAATAAATATGATATAATTTAAGCTGGCGGCACGGTGGTGTAGTGGTTAGCGCTGTCACCTCACAGCAAGAAGGTCCGGGTTCGAGCCCCGTGGCCGGCGAGGGCCTTTCTGTGCGGAGTTTGCATGTTCTCCCCGTGTCCGCGTGGGTTTCCTCCGGGTGCTCCGGTTTCCCCCACAGTCCAAAGACATGCAGGTTAGGTTAACTGGTGACTCTAAATTGACCGTAGGTGTGAATGTGAGTGTGAATGGTTGTCTGTGTCTATGTGTCAGCCCTGTGATGACCTGGCGACTTGTCCAGGGTGTACCCCGCCTTTCGCCCGTAGTCAGCTGGGATAGGCTCCAGCTTGCCTGCGACCCTGTAGAACAGGATAAAGCGGCTACGGATAATGAGATGAGATGAGATAATTTAAGCTTAGCACTTTAATAAAGAGAAAACAAACCTGGAAGTTTGCTGTAGCGGTGTACTGTGTCTGAATACGTGCTCATCTCATCTCATTATCTCTAGCCGCTTTATCCTTCTACAGGGTTGCAGGCAAGCTGGAGCCTATCCCAGCTGACTATGGGCGAAAGGCGGGGTACACCCTGGACAAGTCGCCAGGTCATCACAGGGCTGACACATAGACACAGACAACCATTCACACTCACACTCACACCTACGGTCAATTTAGAGTCACCAGTTAACCTAACCTGCATGTCTTTGGACTGTGGGGGAAACCGGAGCACCCGGAGGAAACCCACGCGGACACGGGGAGAACATGCAAACTCCGCACAGAAAGGCCCTCGCCGGCCCCGGGGCTCGAACCTGGACCTTCTTGCTGTGAGGCGACAGCGCTAACCACTACACCACCGTGCCGCCCTGAATACATGCTGTGTTAAATAATTTAGAGGGAGGATTGGTGACTAACATAAGGGCTACATCAAACATGGCGGTTTCAAGATGGCGGAGTGGGGAAATACAATTGCTCATTTTCAATCAGAATCTCAGCAGTGCGAGATGAACTGACTTCACCAAAAGGTTGATTTTAAGTATTCGTAATAAAGATTAAGTGTTCTTGGATCTTGTGCTAAAGAACTTAGAGTTGTGCTCAGACTTTAGAACTTGTGCTAAAAGACTTTGGATTTGTCCTAAAAGACTTGTGCTAAATAACCGTAAACCATATAGTGTATCTGTGAGGTTGCTTACACATAATTGAGCACTAAGTAGTCATTTCCAAAAGCACATTAGAACCAACAGGGTAGCTTTTTTAGTCATTCGGAGCTATAGAAGAGACCTACAGCATGTGGAAAATGGATACAACATGGGAAGAAACTTCAAGATCAAACATGCTGTGTTGCAAGCACTCACTTGCGTGTCCGTTTCCAGAAGTAGCAGCTGATGGTTATGAGCAGTATCGCTGTCACTGATCCAACAGAAGCACCAAATTTGAGCCAGAAGTCCAAAGTGACACAAGCACTAATCTGTGGATCTGGAAGAGGCACTCCACCTGTACATTGCAGAGGCTGTTCCCACACATAGGTAGTCCTCTGAACACACACACACACACTCTCTTTAGAGCATGGCTCTCAAACATTTTGTACTTATGGGTGGCTTCTTGTGTAAAAATAAGTCCAAGGACGCTCTTATGATGATAATTTAGTTATTAGCATTCGTTTGTATGAATAGGATCATCTAGCTATTTAAATCTAAGGCACATTAGGCAAATATGTACAGTCCTCATATTTATTTATTAGCACCATTTTTATATTTTCCTGAATAAAATTAAAGCACTTTTCTTACACAAAATCCATACTTAAAACATGAATTCAAAATATTTTGTCATATAAACCAAAACTGCTGAACCTTAGAGCCGGACAAGATAATACTGCTATCTTACAATCTTTCTGTGTGCCATCAGCCTATAGTTTACATTATAGCTTGCTTAGCTCAGTTTCTTTTTTTTCTGCAAGAAAACATCCAGAGCAATCCGTACATCAGTAGTACAGTAGCTTAGTTTTTAGACAGAAAACAGCCACAGCAACTTGTAGTGCATGAAACCACTACAGCTCATGACACTACAGATCAGGGCTTTATATTAGCACCCGCCCACCCGCCAAATGCGGGTAAAATTTGGCTTTGGCGGGTAATAACTTTAGTCCCACTAGCCACTTTGGTGGGTGGTTTATTCTGTGGTATGACAATATATTTTAATTGTAGTTTTCTCTGAAGGCATCTGATATAATAAACGCATTGCAACGTAATATTACGCGCCTACAACTCCCATGAGCACCTGCATAAACATTCTGACACGACATGTTAGAATTGTTTAGAACATCTCAGATAAAATCAATGATACGGTAACCTGCGGTTAATGAACAAAGCAACAAAGTTGCTGACGACTGACAAGCGCACTATGTGGTGGCATATCGCTGGAGTTTCAAACCCTGCTGCTCAGGAAAAAAGGGGCAGAGATGAGCAGGGCCGGAGCAGCATTTTAAAATCACCGAGGTCCGTGATGTGCAAAGCGCGTGCCGAAAAATGTTCGCCATATTTAAATGAGGGGGTGAATTACACATCACACAAGAGATCTATTCCTGAAATTACTTTTAATGGTGTTTGAACTGAATATCATCAGTTTTGAAAAAAAAAAAAATCATGTATGTGGCAAGAGTAACAATAATTTAAGCTTGTTTAATGGTTTGATCTGGCCCAAGCAATGAGGACAAAAGATACCCTAACCATGTAGCCTATGGAACTAAGATACATTAACAATCTGGCATCCATTACACCTACACACACACACAAAAAAAAAAAAAAAATTCTGGGAAAAAAAATCAGTATACACCACCATGTTTTAGGCAAAGTTATCCAAGCCAAACATAAGTTGAAACTTTCCACTCTATTGCTTTGGCTTATCGAATAATTTATTTTTAAAATCACAAACAAGGCAGGCTACAACTGCGCTGCTTCGAAAATGTAAATTGAACCGCTTGATGAAAGTGCACTGATGGTTCCCATGGAAACCCCGTGTCTCCTGCACTGCGTTCCTCCGCCGAGTCGCGCGCTCATTCGCGTTTGTGTTCTTGGTCTCAGAGCCGCACACACCAAACACACACAGAAGACAGAATCAACATTTAACATCATTAACAATGCACTTTTTACGGAGACATTTTAATGTTATTCTTTATTTTTTTTATCCTGTTGAATATTTAGCGTACAAATGTATTTTCAGCTCTTAAAAATGACCGAGGTCCGGACCGCGGGGGCCTCAAAGCTGGCTCCGGCCATGGAGATGAACAAGACGCTAATAGGAAGATAAGACAGTTCAATGACAAATGGAAGTTCGAGTGAGATTGGCTAGTTCATAGCAAAACCGAAAATACCATGTACTGCGAAGACTGTAGAAAGTCTGGCAAAGACAGGCACCAGTAATTTTAAACTCGAAACTATAAAGGACCACGAAAAGTCAAATGCACACATCGGTGCTATAACATCAAAACCGGCGAAGACGGCTGGTTCACTACAGGACAGCATTGCCTTCAAGTCCCTGGCTGTCATGAAGTCGGCTGAGCTGGAGAGGATGGAGCTGCTGTTTAGAAACATTCATGCGATTGTAAAGAAGTTGATCCGCCCCAGCTATCAACTTATGGCCTGCTGGAAGCCTCAGGTCACAAAGACCATTTTTCATGGACCATTCAGACTCATCTGATGATGAATGTAATGAGGACATTTAATGTCTCTCTCTACACATGTTCACACACACACACACACACACACACACACACACACACACACACACACACACTATTAATAGATAATACATAATATACAGTGGGGCAAAAAAGTATTTAGTCAGCCACCAATTGTGCAAGTTCTCCCACTTAAAAAGATGAGAGAGCCCTGTAATTTTCATCATAGGTACACTTCAACTATGAGAGACAGAATGGGGGGAAAGAATCCAGGAAATCACATTGTAGGATTTTTAATGAATTAATTGGTAAATTCCTCAGTAAAATAAGTATTTGGTCACCTACAAACAAGCAAGATTCCTGGCTCTCACAGACCTGTAACTTCTTTAAGAGGCTCCTCTGTCCTCCACTCGTTACCTGTATTAATGGCACCTGTTTGAACACGTTATCAGTATAAAAGACACCTGTCCACAACCTCAAACAGTCACACTCCAAACTCCACTATGGCCAAGACCAAAGAGCTGTCAAAGGACACCAGAAACAAAATTGTAGACCTGCACCAGGCTGGGAAGACTGAATCTGCAATAGGTAAGCAGCTTGGTGTGAAGAAATCAACTGTGGGAGCAATTATTAGAAAATGGAAGACATACAAGAACACTGATAATCTCCCTCGATCTGGGGCTCCACGCAAGATCTCACCCCGTGGGGTCAAAATGATCACAAGAACGGTGAGCAAAAATCCTAGAACCACACGGGGGGACCTAGTGAATGACCTGCAGAGAGCTGGGACCAAAGTAACAAAGGCTACCATCAGTAACACACTACGCCGCCAGGGACTCAAATCCGGCAGTGCCAGACGTGTCCCCCTGCTTAAGCCAGTACATGTCCAGGCCCGTCTGAAGTTTGCTAGAGAGCATTTGGATGATCCAGAAGAGGATTGGGAGAATGTCATATGGTCAGATGAAACCAAAATAGAACTTTTTGGTAAAAACTCAACTTGTCGTGTTTGGAGGAGAAAGAATGCTGAGTTGCATCCAAAGAACACCATACCTACTGTGAAGCATGGGGGTGGAAACATCATGCTTTGGGGCTGTTTTTCTGCAAAGGGACCAGGACGACTGATCCGTGTAAAGGAATGAATGGGGCCATGTATCGTGAGATTTTGAGTGAAAACCTCCTTCCATAAGCAAGGGCATTGAAGATGAAACGTGGCTGGGTCTTTCAGCATGACAAAGATCCCAAACACACCGCCCGGGCAACGAAGGAGTGGCTTCGTAAGAAGCATTTCAAGGTCCTGGAGTGGCCTAGCCAGTCTCCAGATCTCAACCCCATAGAAAATCTTTGGAGGGAGTTGAAAGTCCGTGTTGCCCAGCGACAGCCCCAAAACATCACTGCTCTAGAGGAGATCTGCATGGAGGAATGGGCCAAAATACCAGCAACAGTGTGTGAAAACCTTGTGAAGACTTACAGAAAACGTTTGACCTCTGTCATTGCCAACAAAGGGCATATAACAAAGTATTGAGATGAACTTTTGTTATTGACCAAATACTTATTTTCCACCATAATTTGCAAATAAATTCTTTAAAAATCAGACAATATGATTTTCTGGATTTTTTTTTCTCATTTTGTCTCTCATAGTTGAGGTACACCTATGATGAAAACTACAGGCCTCTCTCATCTTTTTAAGTGGGAGAACTTGCACGACTAAATACTTTTTTGCCCCACTATACATAATAATACTTGATAATACACATAATACTTGCATATCAAAACATCAAATGTTTTTCAATGATAAATGTTTTGAATTGGACTTTTAATATTCGAATCAGTTCAGTTGTACTGAATGTTATTTTTCATATTATACGATATTTCATATTGTAAGGGGCTTGAATTTGAGTTCAATAAACAGAATACTCTGTTTATATTTTTGTCTGAATTGGTTGCATGTTTTCACATAGGGATTTACCTTAACAGCACTGAATACTTGAGTGCTACTGTAGAGATACATTATACGCTGCCATTCATAATTAAATCTAGATCTTCCGAACTTTAACATATCATGGTGAAGAAAAAACTGCAATTTCCTGGCAACAAAATTGTGGCTAGTGAAAAGGCTGAATGGCTAGTGACTCGGGAAAACCACTAGCCACAGTGGCCGGTGAGCAAAAAAGTTAATGTAAAGCCCTGCTGCAGATATGTAACCTTTTCTTTTTTAATAATAATGCAACTGATTAAACACGCTGCCTATGACTCATTAAAATACGTGCACAACTGAATGTTTTTTAATGATATGTTTGGCTTAATAATTGGGTCAAAAAGAGGAATGCCACCCTTAACTTACGAGAATGGGCTCTCGCAGCTGCCGGCTTGTTCATTAGCGGATATTTCACACAGCCACTAAAAAAAGCTGTTCATGTGCTTCTAGGGATCTGTAACTTTTAAACTCATGCAAAGTGTATGCACTCAGTCCAAAAATGAGAGTACAATATCCAGATATATGTGAGTGGAGGCTCTGTGATCCAGACTTTCAGTGGTGTTTAGTGTGTGGCATTGCAATTCAATTTCTCCCAGGAGAGTCTTTTCTCTTTCTTTTTCCTCTACTCTAAAAATTTAATGTACCATCACGCAAAACAGTAACCACAAATCCACATTTCAGTGGCTGGATTCTAGTAGTTTCCTGCCACTAGCCTGCCAGCGATACTATTTCATCTTTCATTTTGGGCTGAGGGCAGACTGGACACGACCGAGACTCTACAGAGACAGTGCAGCCTGGCTCGGGGCTTGCTGGTTAGTATGCTAACTTCAATAGATCTCTGCAATGCGATACACTGATGTCTTTAACATAATGTCAAAGCTCAGGGCTTGACATTAATGGTCGTCCAATTGTCTGGGACAACCAAATGTTTGGGCCGGACAAGTCAAATCCGCATCTGCCTGTCTGATGAGACAAGTTGAATTTTTGTTGAAAATCACCATTTTTATTGTAATTATTCAAGAGTTACATCAACAAGGTTCCAACAAAACTAGTTTAATCGTCTCAATCTGGCCATATTATTGTTTACAAAATTCCAGGGAAACCGAGTACAGCAGGTGCACGTGTAAAAACAAAAATTTCATCATCATAATATCTAATTATTAATAATTAGCCTTTGAATTAATCGAAATCAGAAAAATGGCGATCAAATCTCAATCAAATAAATACCTGTGGTGAATCATCATTTGGACATTCGTTGTATTATTTTTTTTTGTATGGGACACACTAATGACAAATATAAAATATTTCGGGGCGACACGGTGGTGTAGTGGTTAGCGCTGTCGCCTCACAGCAAGAAGGTCCGGGTTTGAGCCCCGGGGCCGGCGAGGGCCTTTCTGTGTGGAGTTTGCATGTTCTCCCCGTGTCCGCGTGGGTTTCCTCCGGGTGCTCCGGTTTCCCCCACAGTCCAAAGACACGCAGGTTAGGTTAACTGGTGACTCTAAATTGACCGTAGGTGTGAATGTGAGTGTGAATGGTTGTCTGTGTCTATGTGTCAGCCCTGCGATGACCTGGCGACTTGTCCAGGGTGTACCCCGCCTTTCGCCCGTAGTCAGCTGGGATAGGCTCCAGCTTGCCTGCGACCCTGTAGGACAGGATAAAGCAGCTACAGATAATGAGATGAGATGAGATAAAATATTTCGGGGGAATTTTACGACAGTGCCGAACTCACTTACGGTTTGTTTTCATTCACAACGTGATTGTCACCCTTATCATGTCCAATTTGTTTTATTTCAGTTTCATTTCATTAAATTAATTTATACATCAAGTTTTACTGGATTAATCAAGATTTAACTTTATTTCCTCCAGAAGCTTTGACTTTGGATCAGTCTAACTCTTAAAATTGCAAAATCAGGTAATGGGTGATAACACTTGCACCATAATGAGGCATTGGATAGTTTTTGTATATCGTTAAAGTTTGAGTTTTATTGAAAAATTATAAATCATTAAAACATTGATTATCATAACTATACCTGCTTTTTGATAAACTTTAACCATTTCCCTTTCACTGAACAAGTAAATATATCGTAATAAGAAGGTTAGGGACAGGACAAGGGAAAATCTTGCTGCTTGTTTGACTGAACAAGTGGATTAAAAAAACTTAATGTCGAGCCCTGAAGCTGTTACTTCTTCATATTCTGTTGATAATTTTTGTTAATTTTTGAATATTTTAAACTAAAATTCTTATAAATTCTTACACATAGCACCTTTAAAGGGGATATATTATGAAAACTCACTTTTTCAGTGCTTGTGCACATACATTTGGGTATCTGGAATGACTACCAACCCACAAACTCTGAAATAAGACAACCCAGTAAGTTTCTTTTGGGCTGCCCATTTCAGAAAACATGTGCTTCAACAAGCCTTTCAGATTTGGCTCTCCTTTCTATGGCACAAGGGGCACTCATTAGAATTATGCAGCCTCCTCATCTGAATATCTTTAATCACAGCTGAAAACTGCCTTTGCCAATGAATATTCATGAGCTGAGGAAAAGGGTGGCACGGTGGTGTAGTGGTTAGCACTGTCGCCTCACAGCAAGAAGGTCCTGGGTTCGAGCCCCGTGGCCGGCGAGGGCCTTTCTGTGCGGAGTTTGCATGTTCTCCCCGTGTCTGCGTGGGTTTCCTCCGGGTGCTCCGGTTTCCCCCACAGTCCAAAGACATGCAGGTTAGGCTAATTAGTGGCTCTAAATTGACCGTAGATGTGAGTGTGTATTGTTGTTTGCCTCTATTGCCCCTTTTCCACCAGGCCTGGTTCGGGGCCAGTGCTTAGTTTGGAACCGGGTTTTCTGTTTCCACTGACAAAGAACTGGCTCTGGGGCCAGAAAAACTGGTTCCAGGCTAGCACCAACTCTCTGCTGGGCCAGAGGAAAGAACCGCTTACGTCAGCGGGGGGGGCGGAGTTGTTAAGGCCAACAACAATAACAAGACCGCGAAAGATCGCTATTTTTAAGCGACGAGAGGCAGCAGCTGTACAAATGCGAAGTCATCCATTATTATTGTTGTTGTTGCTGCTGCTTCTTCCGCGGTGTTTTTGCTTCGATATTCGCGCCAAGGTTTATGCAAACGTAGTGACGTAACTGATGTATACAGCAACGTAATGACGTATACAGCGACATAACTGACGTATACAGCGACGTAATGACGTGGCTCCGCTTAGCACCGCGAGCTATGGAAAAGCAAACTGGTTCTCAGCTGGCTCGCAAGTTGAACGAGTTGTGAACCAGCAGCAGCACTGGCCCCGAACCAGCCCTGGAACTGATTTGGTGGAAAAGGGGTATATGTGTCAGCCCTGTGATAACCTGGTGACTTGTCCAGGGTGTACCCCGCCTCTCACCCATAGTCAGCTGGGATAGGCTCCAGCTTGCCTGCGACCCTGCACAGGATAAGCGGTTACAGATGGAGATGAGGAAAGTGCTACCTAGTTAGCCAGCGGAAGAGGGGGATGGTGTGAGCAGTGGCTCATTATCATTTTCAGGAACAGGAAGAAAGCTGTGGCGCTTTAGTGGTATTTTGACCAAAGCATGTCACAGATATTGCATTAACACCTGAGGGAACTGTGTCAACTTATGGAAAAGGCATATAATATGTCACATTTAAAGCTGTAGTTAGTTATTTATTCTTTTCTTAACTTTTTTTTATTTAGTGAGTTTTAGACTATAAAACAATTATTAGTGTTAGTCACATATTCGGGCGGCACGGTGGTGTAGTGGTTAGCGCT
Source organism: Neoarius graeffei (assembly GCF_027579695.1). Taxonomy (NCBI): domain Eukaryota; kingdom Metazoa; phylum Chordata; class Actinopteri; order Siluriformes; family Ariidae; genus Neoarius; species Neoarius graeffei. Next base: position 60,160,648 of record NC_083578.1, on the reverse strand, counting down.
GTCGCCTCACAGCAAGAAGGTCCTGGGTTCGAGCCCCGTGGCTGGCGAAGGCCTTTCTGTGCGGAGTTTGCATGTTCTCCCTGTGTCCGCGTGGGTTTCCTCCGGGTGCTCCGGTTTCCCCCACAGTCCAAAAACATGCAGGTTAGGTTAACTGGTGACTCTAAATTGAGCGTAGGTGTGAATGTGAGTGTGAATGGTTGTCTGTGTCTATGTGTCAGCCCTGTGATGACCTGGCGACTTGTCCAGGGTGTACCCCGCCTTTCGCCCATAGTCAGCTGGGATAGGCTCCAGCTTGCCTGCGACCCTGTAGAAGGATAAAGCGGCTAGAGATAATGAGATGAGATGAGTCACATATTCTGATATCTTATAAGGATCTAGCAATATGATCGAAAATGAGTTAACCACATAAGCGTTTCTGGTGTAATATTAAAAAAGAATGTAAAGTTCTGTCTTTAAACTCTCAGATAAACTTGGTTTTAGATCATCATCCAGGAACATAAGATGAATAACAGTATAGGCAGTTTGGCCAATCCATATCCACATTCCACTTGCACTCAGACAGAACAGAATAGACTTGAAGCCTCAGTACAGCTAGCTGGAGAAGAACATAACTTAGATGTAGCAAAGTGGATGAGCAACATGTGCTCCATAAAACATGTACAAAATGGGCACAGTGCAGGTCTAATATAATCGCAAATATAATTGCTGCTTTTACAATGTATAAACATACTTGAACATTAAAAAGTATTCAGCACAGCTAATACTGTGGCTAACATCAGATAACATTAGCATTAAATATGCAGGCATTAGCTTGCTACATGAAATGTGCTTCGATGTGCTGAATGCATGTTGCTCAATCCTGAACTTTCCTGTGTAATGAGGAACTGAAGGTCATCTTGCAGATTCATAGGATGTGTTTGTATGGCTAAACAGAAACATGTCTTGGACTTTACAGCATAGTGTATTTTAATATTTTTTCAGTGGTGCTTGAAAGTTTGTGAACCCTTTAGAATTTTCTATATTTCTGCATAAATAGTCAAGTTTATTTGTATAGCGCTTTAACAATAAATATGACCTAAAACATCATCAGATTTTCACACAAGTCCTAAAAGTAGATAAAGAGAACCCAGTTAAACAAATGAGACAAAATATTATACTTGGTCATTTATTTATTGAGGAAAATGATCCAATATTACATATCTGTGAGTGGCAAAAGTATGTGAACCTCTAGGATTAGCAGTTAATTTGAAGGTGAAATTAGAGTCAGGTGTTTTCAATCAATGGGATGACAATCAGGTGTGAGTGGGCACCCTGTTTTATTTAAAGAACAGGGATCTATCAAAGTCTGATCTTCACAACACATGTTTGTGGAAGTGTATCATGGCACGAACAAAGGAGATTTCTGAGGACCTCAGAAAAAGCGTTGTTGATGCTCATCACGCTGGAAAAGGTTACAAAACCATCTCTAAAGAGTTTGGACTCCACCAATCCACAGTCAGACAGATTGTGTATAAATGGAGGAAATTCAAGACCATTGTTACCCTCCCCAGGAGTGGTCGACCAACAAAGATCACTCCAAGAGCAAGGCGTGTAATAGTTGACGAGGTCACAAAGGACCCCAGGGTAACTTCTAAGCAACTGAAGGCCTATCTCACATTGGCTAATGTTGATGAGTCCACCATCAGGAGAACACTGAACAACAATGGTGTGCATGGCAGGGTTGCAAGGAGAAAGCCACTGCTCTCCAAAAAGAACATTGCTGCTCATCTGCAGTTTGCTAAAGATCACGTAGACAAGCCAGAAGGCTATTGGAAAAATGGTCTGTGGACAGATGAGACCAAAATAGAACCTTTTGGTTTAAATGAGAAGTGTTATGTTTGGAGAAAGGAAAATACTGCATTCTAGCATAAGAACCTTATCCCATCTGTGAAACATGGTGGTGGTAGTATCATGGTTTGGGCCTGTTTTGCTGCATCTGGGCCAGGACGGCTTGCCATCATTGATGGAACAATGAATTCTGAATTATACCAGCAAATTCTAAAGGAAAATGTCAGGATATCTGTCCATGAACTGGATCTCAAGAGAAGGTGGGTCGTGCAGCAAGACAACGACCCTAAGCACACAAGTTGTTCTACCAAAGAATGGTTAAAGAAGAATAAAGTTAATGTTTTGGAATGGCCAAGCCAAAGTCCTGACCTTAAACCGATCGAAATGCTGTGGAAGGACCTGAAGCGAGCAGTTCATGTGAGAAAACCCACCAACATCCCAGAGTTGAAGCTGTTCTGTACGGAGGAATGGGCTAAAATTCCTCCAAGCCGGTGTGCAGGACTGATCAACAGTTACTGGAAACGTTTAGTTGCAGTTATTGCTGCACAAGGGGCTCACACCAGATACTGAAAGCAAATGTTTACATACTTTTGCCACTCACAGATATGTAATATTGGATCATTTTCCTCAATAAATAAATGACCAAGTATAATATTTTGTCTCATTTGTTTAACTGGGTTCTCTTTATCTACTTTTAGGACTTGTGTGAAAATCTGATTATGTTTTAGGTCATATTGATGCAGAAATATAGAAAATTGTAAAGGGTTCACAAACTTTCAAGCACCACTGTAAATATTTTCCAGTGGAAATTCAAGGCCAAAATGTTTAGTAATATCTACAGATTTTAAAAAGAGAATTTGCATTTTAGGTGGATACAGGTCATTTCATCCAATGCCATTTTGTCTAATACTGAAGACATTTCGTCCGAAGCCTTTTTCATACGCAGTAACAATTATTTTATATTTCAGGTATTTGTTTGTTCGAAAAAAGGAGGAATTCTCAATGGGATTTGACCGACGCTAAACACATTTTTGCAAAATGAAAATGAAAACAGAATTTATGGGAATCAGCGAGGGTCAACTTCGGGTGCGTTTGCCTGGGGCCACTTGTGGGGAGAGATCGTTTTTATTAGACCAAATTACACAGAAAATCTATACTCGCACTTGCCAGATATCCTTGGCAAGTGCGAGACATGAGATATGATATCCAGATATGAGAAAACGTGTGTTTTCTCAGTCTTTATGTAGGCATGCTGATGCCTCTTGATCATGTGCAGGTGAGCCTCATTTACAGCGCGCATGCAAGAGTCCGCTCGGGTGCACTCCGGACTGTGCGCGCGCCGAGTGGACTCTCACATGCGCGCTGTTAATGAGGTTCACCTGTACATGATCAAAGGCATCAGTGTGACTATATAAAGACTGAGAAAACACACGTTCAGTGCGAAGTATGACACCACGTCAGCGCACATTACCAAGCCTTAGACCCCGTCCACACGTAGCCGGGTATCTGCTAAATCGAAGATATTTTTCTACGTTTTGGCCTGTCATCCACATGAAAACACATCAAAAATGAATATTTAAAAAAACTCCGGGCAAAGTGAAGATTTTTGAAAACTCCGTGTATGCCTTTTCGTGTAGACAGAGATAACCGGAGTTTTGCGTTTTAGAACGTCACAATCTGTGCCAAAAAATGACAACAAATCTGCCCTGACGTCAAACGTGCGACCTTTGTTTACTGCAGAAGCCAGATTAAGCATGGACAAAGAGTAATGGATCAGAGTAGTGCCTTGAAAGCGTTAATTATTGTGCAGGTGCTATTTACATGTTTAATTTTAGAAGCCCAACTACTGCTCCAAAAACAGGGTCAATATGTCCACATATTTGCTTTGACAAGATTCCCAATCAACGTTTTCTTGCGTCTTTTGAAGTTTATACTCCAAAATCGTGTTTAGAAGCAATTCTGTCTCCGAGTCTGTCCAGACGAACGAGCTTGGCGCCATGTTTTATGTTTAGGCGGAAGTGACGCCAACAGAGGGCTATTCTGATGTGATTAGGGGGTAGGATTTGGGGAAATAATGCCATCTACAGGTTTGGAATGCTTATGAATGTGATTGAAAACGCAGATGTTCGGTTATGTGTGGAAGGGATTTTTTTCGAAGACGAGGTGGTTTGGATAAAACATTTTTATAAACGGGGGGGGTAGAATGTTCGGTTTTAAAAATACCCGGCTACGTGTGTACATGGCCTTAGTGTCCCGTGTAGATTCCCTGGGTTTCTGATCCTGTTTCCTGTTCTTCGTTTCTGTTTTTGTCTTTGCCTGATTTAGCCTGTTTGTGCCTCACCCGACCTTTTGCTAGTTTCACGTTTACGAGATTGCCTGCCGTTTTGGATTGTTTGCCTGTGTGTTTTCACAATTGTTAATAAACATTACTTCTGCACTTGGATCCGTCTCCTACCGCTCTCTGACAGTGGGAGGTACACTACCGTTCAAAAGTTTGGGGTCACCCATACAATTTTGTGTTTTCCATGAAAAGTCACACTTTTATTTACCACCATAAGTTGTAAAATGAATAGAAAATATAGTCAAGACATTTTTCTGGCCATTTTGAGCATTTAATCGACCCCACAAATGTGATGCTCCAGAAACTCAATCTGCTCAAAGGAAGGTCAGTTTTATAGCTTCTCTAAAGAGCTCAACTGTTTTCAGCTGTGCTAACATGATTGCACAAGGGTTTTCTAATCATCCATTAGCCTTCTGAGGCAATGAGCAAACACATTGTACCATTAGAACACTGGAGTGAGAGTTGCTGGAAATGGGCCTCTATACACCTATGGAGATATTGCACCAAAAACCACACATTTGCAGCTAGAATAGTCATTTACCACATGAGCAATGTATAGAGTGGATTTCTGATTAGTTTAAAGTGATCTTCATTGAAAAGAACAGTGCTTTTCTTTCAAAAATAAGGAAATTTCAAAGTGACCCCAAACTTTTGAACGGTAGTGTACATATAAGTTATTAGGTATATAAATCAGGTATATTTTGTTTTGTTACATATTTAGATAAATAGGTATATTTTGTTTTGTTAATTTCCATTTATTACGGGGAGACGCAGTCATAAACCTGCTTAATGCACTCCCTTAAATTAATTATGGTTTGTGTATATATCTCGATCTTGTCACACATATAAAATAATTGATAGTACGTATGGAAAAGGCTTTGGACGAAATGTCTCAACTATTGGAAGAAATGGTCATTGGACGAAGTGTCCTGATCCCCTTAGATCTTAGAGGATACATTCAAAAACAAATTTGATTAAAAAATATATATGATTTATAACGTCATCCTAATAGGTTCAAATGTCTTTCTCTGCTGAGTTTATGACCATTTATTAGTTATTTAATGAGATCAAGAGATTGTCATAATAACAGATTGTCAGATTTGACCAAATCGGATTTGTTCTTACAGAATAATCAGGTTCTATCTCTATTTGAATAGTGTTCAAAAGGGTACTTTGTAATTGTCTCAGAATTTCAATAATATCAATTTCAAGTAACTTTATCGTTTAGGCCTTGTTGAGCTGGAAATGTAAATTGCACTACTTTTGGATTTTGCTAGCTGGAATGTCAAACCTTTGATGTCTCACATCTCAAAATGGCTCCTCACCCAGAGAGACGCTTATAATACTGAAGTCAGGATATGTCACAGATCTTTCGAAATACCTGTTCCTCAAACTGTGAGCCATTGCATTCGGGGTCAAATATTATTGCTCTGTCTTTTGTTCATTATGATTTTAGGAATTAAACCTACCTGAATTCCATGAATACAGGCACTCACTATCTCTTTATAGTTCCTCTCAGAACAAAGAGGACAGGCATACTGAGAACGCCACAGGAAGTGGAAGGAGCAGCCATCACATGTTCCCTCTGTACAGTTACTGCAGAGAGAGGGAGATAAAGAATTAAGAAGTAGTAGACTTACAGTTCCTTTCTTCGACCAGAAGGTGTTGCTATGCGCCAAACAATTTCGCTGAATCAGCAGCGATTACACCACATTTGTGGATTATAGGAGATTGCACACAGTGGGATTGCAAGTTTTAGTTCCTGCGCTTGTGGCAGTTGGTCTGTTGACTATCACTGCCTTCGTTTCCGAACTCTGCAGTGTACCTTGGTAAGGAAATCCGATCCATTGCCGTCACTGTGGGATCACATCGGAGTCTGATGGAAGTAGATCTGCCATTTTTACATGCCTGTGTGGTTTCACTTGTCCTAAAGGCACAAAATGAATGACAGACGCAAGATTAACGACAATTCTTTTTCACACTTATTTAAATTTAACTGATGCTGATGTTCAGTTTGTCTCTGATCTCACCGGTAGTAAAATATGACATCAGGCAGATCAGATTGTGCAGGGAAGGTACTCTCAGAAGATGAGATGTGATCAAGTGTGGAGTCAGTGGTTACCCCTATGGTTAAATTTTTTTTTTTTTAAATGAAAACAGCAGGTCACTACTTAAAGCTGTTCAGTCTTCGTTGTGTGGTTGTAAGTTCACTTATAACTCACCAATCAATGTGCTTCCAATAACAAAGGGTTGTGAGGACACCACAGTTTGACCTCTGACATCGGTAGGCACTATGCTTGACTGACAGATGTAACCATTCACCTCCTTCCTGCTCTCAGTTACATTATCAACACAGGAAGCCAGAACACGGTCCTAAGAGTACGGTAAAAGTGGTTAAAAGTGGTCAGTTCATCTTGAATGGCTTATTCTGATTATACACTGCCAGACAAAAGTTTGGACACACGTCCTAATTCAATGACTTGTCTTTATTTTTATGAATTAAAAGACACTAAAAGTACTGATGGATGTCGTTTCTCTTTACTTAGTTGAGCGGTTCTTGACATGATTACTACAGTTGCGGAATAGAGCTATTTACTGTACAACCCCGATTCCAAAAAAGTTGGGACAAAGTACAAATTGTAAATAAAAACGGAATGCAATAATTTACAAGTCTCAAAAACTGATCTTGTATTCACAATAGAACATAGACAACATATCAAATGTCGAAAGTGAGACATTTTGAAATTTCATGCCAAATATTGGCTCATTTGAAATTTCATGACAGCAACACATCTCAAAAAAGTTGGGACAGGGGCAATAAGAGGCTGGAAAAGTTAAAGGTACAAAAAAGGAACAGCTGGAGGACCAAATTGCAACTCATTAGATCAATTGGCAATAGGTCATTAACATGACTGGGTATAAAAAGAGCATCTTGGAGTGGCAGCGGCTCTCAGAAGTAAAGATGGGAAGAGGATCACCAATCCCCTTAATTCTGCGCCGACAAATAGTGGAGCAATATCAGAAAGGAGTTCGACAGTGTAAAATTGCAAAGAGTTTGAACATATCAGCATCTACAAACTGTGGGTGGTAAAAGAGAGCAACTGGACTTGCTTGAAGATTCTTGAAGACGTTTCACCTCTCATCCGAAAGGCTTCTTCAGTTCTGTCTGACTGGTAGGGAGTATCAGGTATTTATCCTCTCATGGATGAAAAGCTCATCTAAAGGCCAATTCATGCTGACAACGCAGTCCTCGCAGACGGCGTCGCAGATGGCGTCTGCGTAGCCCCCCTTCGCAGACGCTCTGCACGCACCTCCCAAAAATTGTGACCACCGCAGAAGCCTCGCAGACAGCGTCGCAGACAAGAGGGCTCTGATTGGTCCACTCTACATCCGCTGTACACGCACTTCCGCTTCCCTACTTTCCCGGTTTGGTTTGTTTTCACTACCGCCATTTTTAAAAACACGAGCGAAGATGGAGCAGCACGAAGAGCGGTTGATCGAGGAAGTGAGGAAGTACAGTACGTACATCTATGGACCCTTTTCAGTCACGTGACCTTCGTAAACGCGACCGCCATTTTGGACATGCAGTGGACTTCGGCTCAAATCGGTTTGAATGCGAGGAAGGCGACAAACATAAAAGAAAAAGGAGCGAGATGCAGAAAACTGTATTTACTAGTTTACTGTAATTATGATCTGGCAGCTATTTACACCGGATCCAGTGTAAATAGCTGCCGGAGCCAACGTCCGGCCGGGCCGCGAGCGAGCGCGCTGGCTCCGGCCGGGCCGCGAGCGCGTTGGCTCCGTGGCCGCCGGCTCCGGCCGGGCCGCGAGCGAGCGCGCTGGCTCCGCGGCTGCCGGCTCCGGCCGGGCCGCAAGCGAGCGCGCTCCGGAACCTCGGACGTTGGCTCCGGCGGCTATTTACACTGGATCCGGTGTAAATAACTGCCAGATCATAATTACAGTAAACTAGAATGGAATGTTAACAGCAATGTAATGCCTTTTCTGGCTAATTTTATTCGTCTTACCTCCAACAAAGTGGTCACTACACAAGCGTTGGTATGCCGCTATCCATGTTCTCCGTCGGTCAGCATCTACCGGGATCCGATAAAATGATAACCCTTGCCTTGTTTGTTGATGGTTACTACATCCAGGTGCACAACAACATAGTGGCATGATGGAAGTCTTGCTGAAAATAAACACTTTCTTTGCTGCCGTTCCTCAATGCTGGCTGTGGTAAACTACTGGTAGTACATGTCCAAAATGGCGGCCGCGTTTGTCGTGACGTCACGTGAAAAGGGTCCATACGACTCCAGTTCTAGTCATTATAAGTAACCGGAGGATAAACACTCCACTAACCACACCCACCAACTACTCCTAGCGATTTCGCGACTTCGCGCCCCCTTGCGTTGTGGCGGTGAATAACATCGCGCACGCCTATTACTCCCCGCTCAACGATAAATTACAACTGTCTGTGAAAAGCTATCTGCGAAAGCCTTGTCGCAAGAGCATGCAGAGGCCTTAAGGTGTCATTGAGTCATCCTGTTGGTGTGGGTCACTGGGGGCTGGTTGTGAACGGCCTCGAGAGTCGTTAGGATGATCAATGGACTGCCCGTTAGGGTGATCAATGGAATGCTGATTCTCTCTGTCCTCCTGTGAGTCACTGAAAACAGCTGGGTTTTGGTGTGCATTCAGTTGTCTGGGAAGTGTGCCAAGGACTGTATTGTAGGTGGCTGATAAATGATATCTTAGACCCCCACCTCTGTTCAGTGATGGCCGTTCCAGGTTGACAAAAATGGCTTCTTTAACTCCTCACTCATACCAATGATCCTCTCTGGCTAAAATGCGTACGTTGGAATCCTGAAATGAGTGTCCTTTGTTGTTAAGATGAAGGTAGACAGCAGAGTCCTGGCCTGAGGAACTGGCTCTCCTGTGTTGAGCCATGCGCCTGTGAAGCGGTTGCTTTGTTTCACCAATATATGAGTCTGTGCATTCCTCACTGCACTGAATTGCATACACTACGTTGTCCTGTTTGTGTCTGGGTATTCTGTCCTTAGGGTGGATCAGTTTCTGCTTCAGGGTGTTACTGGGTCTGAAATGTACCGGAATGTTGTGTTTGTAGAAGATCCTCCTGAGTTTCTCAGATAGACCAGAAATGTAGGGAATGACAATGTTCTTGCGTTTGTTCCTGTTATCCTCCTTGTCCATTCTGTTCCTTTTTCTGCTCTTGAGGAAAGACCAGTTGGGATACCCGCAGTTCTGAAGTGCTTTCTTGATGTGATTCTGCTCCTTCTCTTTTCCCTCTATCGTTGTAGGGATGTTCTGAGCCCTGTGTTGCAAGGTCCTAATGACCCCCAATTTGTGTTCCAGTGGGTGGTGAGTCGAAGAGTAGGTACTGGTCTGTGTGTGTGGGTTTCCGGTAGACCTCGATGCTCAGGCTTCTGTCTAGTCTAATGTGTACATCACAATCCAAGAAGGCTAGATTATTCCCACTGATGTCCTCCCAAGTGAAGTTGATGTTAATATCCACTGCATTGATGTGCTTAGAGAAGGCTTCCACCTCATGGGTTTTGATTTTAACCCAGGTGTTATCCACATATCTGAACCAGTGGCTGGGAGCAACTCCTGAAAAAGTGGTCAAAGCTTTATGTTCTACTTCCTCCATGTAAAGATTGGCCACAATAGGGGATACCGGTGAGCTCATGGCACATCCATGTTTCTGTCTGTAGAAACTTTCATTAAACTGGAAATAAGTGGTAGTCAGGCAGAGGTCAAGCAGGGTGCAAATCTGGTCCGTGGTGAGGTTCGTTCTATCCAATAAGGTGCTGTCTCGAAGGAGTCGTTTTCTAACAGATTCAACAGCTTTTGTGGTGGGAATGCAGGTGAACGGAGAAGTGACATCATAGGAAACCATGGTTTCATCTGAGTCTAGTTTGAGATCTGCAACTTTAGTAGCAAAATCTTGGGAGTTTTTGATGTGATGTGGCGTATTCCCAATGAGAGGAGCCAGGATGGTGGCTAGGTGTTTGGCAATGTTGTAACAGAGTTTATACTGCTGATAGGTCTGAGTGGAGCTCCTTCCTTGTGAATCTTAGGGAGTCCGTATATGAGAGGAACGGCTTCCCCAGGATACAATCTGTAGTACAGAGATCGGTTGATGGCTTGGTCCTTTTCTAGTTGTTGCAGGCAGCTAACAATTTTCTTTTTGTAACAACTTGTGGGGTCCCGCCTCAAGGTTCCATAGGTGGTAGTGTCGCTGAGGAGACTGGTCATCCTGGAGTGGTAGTCCACTGTGTTTAGCAACACTGTGCATCTCCCTTTGTCAGCAGGAAGGATGGTGATGTTCCGGTCTCTTTGAAGCAATGTAAGAGCCCTCCTTTCTTGGATGGTGAGGTTGGAGGGGGGTGCTTTCGCACTGGACAGAAAATATCAGCTGCTCTGTCCAGTGCGAAAGCACCCCCTCCACTGTGGCAAAGTGGAAAACTGTTCTGTGGTCAGACGGATCAAAATTTGAAGTTCTTTATGGAAATCAGGGACGCCGTGTCATTCGGACTAAAGAGGAGAAGGACGACCCAAGTTGTTATCAGCGCTCAGTTCAGAAGCCTGCATCTCTGATGGTATGGGGTTGCATTAGTGCGTGTGGCATGGGCAGCTTACACATCTGGAAAGACACCATCAATGCTGAAAGGTATATCCAGGTTCTAGAGCAACATGTGCTCCCATCCAGACGACGTCTCTTTCAAGGAAGACCTTGCATTTTCCAACATGACAATGCCAAACCACATACTGCATCGATTACAGCATCATGGCTGCGTAGAAGAAGGGTCCGGGTACTGAACTGGCCAGCCTGCAGTCCGGATCTTTCACCCATAGAAAACATTTGGCGCATCATAAAATGGAAGATATGACAAAAAAGACCTAAGACAGTTGAGCAACTAGAATCCTACATTAGACAAGAATGGGTTAACATTCCTATCCCTAAACTTGAGCAACTTGTCTCCTCAGTCCCCAGACGTTTACAGACTGTTGTAAAGAGAAAAGGGGATGTCTCACAGTGGTAAACATGGCTTTGTCCCAACTTTTTTGAGATGTGTTGTCATGAAATTTAAAATCACCTAATTTTTCTCTTTAAATGATATATTTTCTCAGTTTAAACATTTGATATGTCATCTATGTTCTATTCTGAATAAAATATGGAATTTTGAAACTTCCACATCATTGCATTCCGTTTTTATTTACAATTTGTACTTTGTCCCAACTTTTTTGGAATCGGGGTTGTATTTTTATTATTTACTGTTTGATGATTTCACGCGCAGTAAGAAGGCAAACAATTCCACTAAGACAAAAGCTCATGGTAAAAGAGTTTGTTATAGCAGGGTTGCAGTGGATGTTTCATATACAGTATTATTTCATCGTTGTGATGTCTTCAGTATTGTTCTGCAGTGTAGAAAGCAGTCAAAATCCCGAAAAAGCTATGAATGAGTAGATGTGTCCAAGCCTTTGACTAGTATAATACATGTTGGTGTTTTTGTCACATTTGCAACAGTCATGTTTGTCCATTTTAAACAATCTTAGTACTTCTACAAAAGAAAGAACCAATGGGTGGTACATCCAAGCTCAGTTTATCTCATCTCATCTCATTCTCTTCTACAGGGATCACAGGCAAGCTGGAGACTATCCCAGCTGACTATGGGCGAAAGGCGGGGTACACCCTGGACAAGTCGCCAGGTCATCACAGGGCTGACACATAGACACAGACAACCATTCACACTCACATTCACACCTACGGCCAATTTAGAGTCACCAGTTAACCTAACCTGCATGTCTTTGGACTGTGGGGGAAACCGGAGCACCCAGAGGAAACCCACGCGGACACGGGGAGAACATGCAAATTCTGCACAGAAAGGCCCTCGCCGGCCACAGGGCTCAAACCCGGACCTTCTTGCTGTGAGGCGACAGTGCTAACCACTACACCACCGTGCGGCCCTAGCTCAGTTTGTAATATCACAATATAGGCTCAGTGTCTATGATCCAATTACATCACATACAGTATGCAAATGATTGGAAAAGGAAGTGGTACCAAAAAAATTACCCACAGAAATGACACACTAAGATATCTTAGCTAATACTATTGATGGACAAAATAGTTTTAAAGCTAGACGGCCTTTTAATTTCATAAAATCGGTGAAATTTAGTTCCCTCTGAAATTTGGTCATTGTGATACATGTTTATTTCTGCAATATCTGAAAAAAAAAAAAAGCCAGGCCATTCTGTAGCTGAGAAGTTCTTTAATTTGAGGAGATTCCCAAGCAAATAATGTGCATGAAATTGCTTTGCGCAGTCAAGCAGACAGAGGAAGTCCGTGTGCGCATGCACAGGTTTACCTGCTTCTTCTTCTCTTGGGTTTTATGGCAGCTTGCATCCAGTGTTGCATTACTGCAATCTACAGGCTTAAGGCCAATTTATGCTGACAACCCAGTCCTCGCAGACAGCGTCTGCGTAGCCCCCCCACCTTCGCAGACGCTTTGCGTGCACCTCCCAAAAATTGTGACCACCGCAGAAGCCTCGCAGACAGCGTCGCAGACAAGAGGGCTCTGATTGGTCCACTCTACATCCGCTGTACACGCACTTCCGCTTCCCTGCTTTCCCGGTTTGTTTTGTTTTCACGACCGCCATTTTTAAAAACATGAGCAAAGATGGAGCAGCACGAACAGCGGTTGATTGAGGAAGTACGTACATCTATACGACTCCAGTTCTAGTCATTATAAGTAACCGGAGGATAAACACTCCACTAACCACACCCACCAACTACTCCTAGCGATTTCGCGACTTCGCGCCCCCTTGTGTTGTGGCGGTGAATAACATCGCGCACGCCTATTACTCCCCGCTCAACGATAAATTACAACTGTCTGCGAAAAGCTATCTGTGAAAGCCTTGTCGCAAGAGCATGCAGAGGCCCTTACCTTGACCGTGCACTGACAGTTACATCATTCGGTTGCTAATCGAACAGCTGATCACACCAAGGTGCTCGCTGACTGCCGATATTTATTAGTTTGGTCCTGCATTTCTTTTCCTTCGCAACATAACGTCTTTTCTTCTCGCTTTCCGTTACTGTAGTCGGTCTTTCACGTTTCATTCTTGTCCTCCATTTTCCTCTCCTGTTTCAAATTTGTATCCCACAGTGCCTTGTGCGAACGGGGAAAGCCCACCATGTGATGCATGACGTAGTATCTTGAATTGGGTCATGATGATGAAGCAAGAAAAAATAGCAGAGAATTTGGGGCCACGTGGCCCTAAATTCATTAATTCTATAAAAAAAATAAAACTAATAAAATTGGAAGTTTGTGATTCGAATTCAGTAGCTTTTGGTCCACTAAACAAAAATAATTAGGTGTCAGGGAAAATTCTTCTTATGACTTACACTTGAAAAATCTGAAAGGCAGTCTACCTTTAAATGTCATTGTCTCGGGGAAGCACGGTGGTGCAGTGGTTAGGACTGTTCCCAAGCAGTAAGATGGTTCTGGGATCGAACTTCATGGTTGACTGGGGCCTTTCTGTGTGGAATTTGCATGTTCTCCCCAGGCTTGTGTGGGTTTCCTCAGATGCCCCTTTTCCACCAAAGCAGTTCCAGGGCTGGTTCGGGGCCAGTGCTTAGTTTGGAACCGGGTTTTCTGTTTCCACTGACAAAGAACTGGCTCTGGGGCCAGAAAAACCGGTTCCAGGGTAGCACCAGCTCTTTGCTGGGCCAGAGGAAAGAACCACTTACGTCAGCGGCGGGGTGGAGCTGTTAAGACCAACAACAATAGCAAGACCGCGAAAGGTCGCCATTTTTAAATAAGCGACGAGATATTATGGATGCAGTAAAGCAGCAGTCATCCATTATTGTTGCTGCTTCTTCTTCTTCTCCGTGTTGTCGTTACTTCGATGTTCGCGCCAAGGTTTATGCAAACGCAGCACAGCGACGAAACTGACGTATACAGTGACGTAATGACGTGGCTCCCCTTAGCACCCCGAGCTATGGAAAAGCAAACTGGTTCTCAGCTGGCTCGCAAGTTGAACGAGTTGTGAACCAGCACTGGCCCCGAACCAGCCCTGGAACTGATTTGGTGGAAAAGGGGTAAGAGTGTTCTGGTTCCCTCCCACAGTCCAAAGACATGCAGATTAGGTCAACTGGCCACTCTAAATTGAGGTATTTCACCCACGTGACCAAGTCATGTGATGCTGCCATTTTGGACGTCACGGCTTGAATCAGTTTGAATGCGAGGAAGGCGACAAACGAAAAACATAAAAGAAAAAGGAGCGAGATGCAGAAAACACCTTCACTATCCAGCGACGTAGGGCATTTACAGGGCGAGCAGAGGGAGAGGTATTTGCAAAAATTGAGGTTAGCAGGCTTAGAGAACGACGTTTACCTGCTTCCACCAGGATTGTTCACTGACGTACGGAAGTACACCAAGCCCTCGTCTTTACCTGACTTCGGCCCACATGATCTGTATACCTATGTCGTTAAAAACCCATCGCCATACACAGGTATTGATCTGAAAGCGTATAAGAGTTTGGATACCTACAAATATTTTGTGTCAGGCTGGGTAACATGCCTACATCAGCGGGTCGTCCCTGGAGCCGGTGGTCGCCATCTTATTACAGCTAAGGTTTGTTCACATTTTCATTTACTTTCGGTCCTCAGGATAAACAAAATGTTATTAAATGTCATTGAAATAACTTCTTAGTCTGTGAGACATGGCCCGTTATAAATTTGCTGTTACCAGGCAATGACCAAGAACTGTATTATTAGGGTCGGTGTAGTTGTAGCAGTGTACTAGCAGCTAGCTGTTAGCACTAGCTAATGTCAACAACAACAGTAGCTGGTATGTTACTGTAGCAATGTTTACGTTCAGTCATTTGGATGACTGTTAAAACCTTTCAGTCTCAAGTTTTTCCTTTACTGGATTTACTAGTTTACTGAGCTAGCGTGCTTGGGCAAGCTGGGAGCTAGCGCGCGCTAGCCTGCCGGCGGCCGGCGCGCGCTAGCCTGCCAGCGGCCGGCGCGCTAGCTCAGTAAACTAGTAAATCCAGTAAAGGAAAAACTTGAGACTGAAAGGTTTTAACAGTCATCCAAATGACTGAACGTAAACATTGCTACAGTAACATACCAGCTACTGTTGTTGACATTAGCTAGCTTGACGTTCAAAATGGCGGACACCGGGGCGTCACGTGACCCTGTGGCGTCAGGTGAAATACCTCAATTGCCCATAAGTGTGAATGTGAGTGTGAATAGTTGTTTGTATCTGTGTTAGCCCTGTGGTAGATTCGTGACCTGCCCAGGATGTATCCCACCTCTCAGCTGGGATTGGCTCCAGCTTGCCCGTGACCCTGACGGATAAACGGTATAGAAAATGGATGGATGCCATTGTATATTTTAACAGGTTCGGTTAGTGTTAAACAAAGAGCTGAGAATTTGAATGCACATCAGGACTCTGATACTGAAATCTTACTTGTATCTAACTGAGAAATGTGAGCTATTTTACTAGCAGTTAACTAGCCAGCTAAGTATTAAGAATTCAAGGTTATGTTGGGTTGTTTCCAAATTGTATATTCATCTTGGAATTTTTCGTGAGGGTAAAAGTGTAAAAATGATCTTCGGCCAGTTTTAGTAAGACCTTGAGAATTGAAAAGACACGAAATATATCGTATTATCAAAGATGCATGATCAGAAGTACTTAAACCATTTGATATACTAGTACAGTACATTCATATATGCTGTAGAGTGAGTAATATCAACTTGTTACAGCAAGTTACAGCTCGTCAAAACTACTGGATTTACCTCTGTGCCACACAGCCCCACACTGAACTGATACACATAACGAAGGCCTCTGTTGGTGAAGCGAGGGCTGCTCTGAAAGTGAGTGACGCTGGCCAGGGGAGAGAAATCATACTGCAGAGTTTCTCCTTTATACTGTATAGCCAGAGTGCAGTCACTCACGCAGGCTGACACGGCCTGAAAATAGGATGAGACAATAGTCAGAAATAATATTTAAATATCAGTACTTTCATATTTACTGTGTATAATATATGTACTATTTATTGGGGATAAATTAGGGATAAAATTAGCCCATGTTTAACCCTTTGATGCAAAACATATGCACACCCCTTCTAATGCACAACATGGGTCAAAAATGACCCGCATTCATTTTCCAGGTTATTTCATGCTGACTGAGTTTTTCTTTGCTCTATCTTTTGAAATCAATTTATTTTATGATTGAATATTCCAAGCATTCTTTAAATATCTTGTTTTTAATTACCATAAATCATTAATTTAATTTTTTCTTTCCTACTTTATGAACAAAAATACTTTTTATATTACTACACATGGGTCATCCAAGTGTGATTTAAAATTAAATGTCTTAAGGCAGCTGGGCCATAGAAGGTTCACGCTGCACGCTGCATGCTGCACGCTACACGTTCACGTGAAGAACCGGACCCTGGGCCATTAAACTTCATGCTTGGATGTTCACGTGTTGCGTCTGTTCTACTTTGACCGAGTAACCAACAATATGGACTCTTCGGATGACGACGATTGCCTCATTCTGCTTTTACTGAGACAGAGGAAGAGAAAAAGGAACAGAATTTGGAGCCGAGAACACTTCCTTCTGAGAGAAACCCGTGGTGAATTTCACCGAACATTCTATAATCTGCTTGACAATCCCGATGAAGAACTATTTTTCAATTATACCATTCAATTATATTTTTTCTGAAGTTTTCCCCTGAAAGCATAGAGTTATCTCCCTAGACCCGTTCTGATTGGCTGGCGCGGCGGTGACCGCATGCATTGACTGGAATTTCCATCTTCACGCCTAGAAAAAAGTGTGCATGTTCATTTCTCGCTTCACGCGTGAAGTGTGCAGCGTGCAACGTGAACGCCGTTCTATGGCCCAGAGCAAGTCATGCTACGTTTGTCCACTTTTCTTTACACGCGTGTAGCGTGTAGTGTGCAGCATGCAGCGTGCAGCGTGAACCTTCTATGGCCCAGCTGCCTAATACTATAATAATAATAATTTGTTTCAAGTAATTACTTTAGCAGTGAATGGGGCCAGTTATTTATTTATTAACTATGTAGTTAGCTAGGCCAACTACAATAAAATTAGCTAACTAAAGTAGAATATGTCAACAGCTAGGTAGCTAATAGTAATTGCTTGTAACTTTCTGACAAGTAATCTACTCACTCTCAAGGTAACCTAAACATCATCAACTTTTTTCTAAGGTAATGTTAGAACAATTGAAAAACATTACTTCCATGTATTAGATGGGCAAAGGGCGCTGTGCTGAGCTGTGAAATGTCTGACACAAGCACAATTCACAGTTCCCACCAAACCCTGGAGTAAATGCATGCGGGTCGGTTCTGACCCATGTGTGTAAACTTGATGTAGAATTACAAAAGCTGTGCTTGTTCATAACTTAAGAGAGGAAAAATAAAAATGATGATTTGTGCTAAACAAAAACAAGATATTTACTGCATATTTGGAAAAGTAAATGACAAAATGAATTTATTTCAAAAGTATATCATAGAAACACTCAGCCATACATGAAATAACCTGGAAAATGAAATGAATGCAGGTCGTTTTTGACCCATGCTGTGCATTAGAAGGGTAGTGATACAAAAAGGGTTTTTATTCAAAAAGTAAGAAAGGAAAAAAATAAAATAAGGATGTCTGATGATCAAAAACAAGTTAATTGAGGAATACCTTGAATACTGAATGATGGAATTAATTTATTGCAAAGATATAGAAGATAAAAACTCAGCCGGGTCACTTTTGACCCATGTTTTGCATCAAAGGGTTAAAGCCTTTAATTTTCTGTAAAGCTGCTTTGCGACAATGTCTATTGTTAAAAGCGCTATACAAATAAACTTGACAAAATGTTTTTATGCATTTTACTTGGCTGTTGTTTTGACCAAATTTAGCAGAGGAGAGCGGGGAGACTTGGAACAAGTTTTCAGGTTTTGTAGATTATGTGAAATTCTTTGCAGGTGGCTTCACATTCATATTGCATTAGAGAGTGTTTCCTATACAACATTAGTTTCTCAGCTTGTCACATACACACTGGCCACTTTAATAGGAACTTAAGAAGAAACCTTTATTTGTCACATGCACACTTCAAGCACAGTGAAATTCATCCTCTGCATTTAACCCATCTGAAGCAGTGAACACACGCGCACACACCCAGAGCAGTGGGCAGCCACACACAGCGCCCGGGGAGCAGTCAGGGGTTAGGTACCTTGCTCAAGGGTACCTCAGCCCAAGGCCACCCCACGTCAACCTAACTGCATGGGGGAAACCGGAGCGCCCGGAGGAAAGCCAAGCAGACACGAGGAGAACATGTGCAAACTCCACACAGAAAGGCCCTCGCCGGCCGCTGGGTTCGAACCCAGGCCTTCTTGCTGTGAGGCGACCGTGCTAACCACTACACTACCATGCCACCCTAACTTGTTCGAACTTGTTCATGATTCTAATGCCGCTTTTCCACTACCAACGCAGCTGAGTTGGGCTGAGCCGTGCCGTGCTGAGTTGGGCTGAGTCGAGCTGAGTGGGGCTGTTGGGGTTGCATTTCGACTACAACCGCGCTGAACCGTGCTGGCTGGAAGTGGGTGGACACATTAGGTGGAGTTAGCGAAAGTGGGTGGACGTCACGTGATGTCGTTAGGCGGCGCAAACAGTGACATCAGTGACCTTTTAAACGGTAGTCTCACGACCCGGATAGTAAACAATAAACATGGAGGACATGGAGTCGTTAGTGTTGCTGGTCTTGGTGCTGTGGCTTGTTGTCACCGACAACGCCAACAGATACTGGCAAGAGCGTATAGATGAGGCGAGGCGCATAAGGCTTCAGAAATTCTCGTAATTCGTAATTCTTCTTCTTCTGGGTTTACGGTGTTTACAGATCCCAGCGTGCTCGCGGGGCGTGTGTGGGCATGTGAGGACACTCCTCCTCATCAATCAGTGCACAGGGGAGTGTCTCCTCACGCCCCTAGCCCCACTCGGCTCAGTTTGGCTCGCTTCAGCCCCACTCCAAAACCGTGCGAGTTTTGGGGGCTGAGCAGGGCTGAAGCGAGCTGAGTCGTGCTGCTCTGAGGTAGTCGAAACGCGAGCCGTGTCGGGCTGAAGTGAGCTGAAGTGAGCTGAAAAAGGGTAGTGGAAAAGGGCCATAAGATTCCTGTTCTTGGCTGGCAGGAGTGGAACCCAGTGTTCCATTACTGAGATGCTTTTCTGCTCACCACGGTTGTAAAGAGTTGCTATGAGTTGCGATATCCTTCCTGGCAGCTCGAACCAATCTGGCCATTTTCCTCTGACCTCTCTTATCAACAAGGCATTTCCACTCACAGAACTGTCACTCACTCAGTGTTTTTTGTTTTTCGCACCATTCTGTTTACACTATAGAGACTGTTGTGTGTGAAAACCCCAGGAGATCAGTAGTTTCTGAAACACTCAAAGCAGTCCATCTGGCACCAACACCCATGCCACAGTGAATCTCACAGAGATCACAATTCTTCCCGTTCTGATGTTTGAAGTGAACATTAACTGAAGCTCTTGATTTGGATTTGCAAGATTTTATGCATTGCGCTGCTGTCAAGGGATTGGCTGATTAGAGAACTGCATAAAACAGCAGGTGTACGGGTGTTCCTAATAAAGTGGCCAGTGAGCATATACTGGCCTTCAGCCTTCACTTTTTTGGGTTATTTATTTATTTATTGGGGGGGGGGGGGGGGATGAGACATTGAAGGGAGATATGGGACATTATGTTGGGAGACTTGGGACATAGTGGGCAGACATGGAACACAAATAAAATACCTAGGTCTACATGTTTAATTTTTATTTATTATCAAAACTTGTAACATATGAACTGTATGAACGCACAATGCTGGTACAGCGACAGAAAAATGTCAGTTTACCCAAAACCTGACTCGATTAAACAGTTCCATTCTCAAGAAGGAATAAAATAATCATAATCCTCTTGCAAATACACTCCCACATTTTGAGCAAAAATTTTAAAACTATTTTATCTTCGTAAACCACACGAAAAAATATCAGCGAAGTTAATATTCAACCACGTCTTAACTGCAAGCACTTTGCTGTATGTGTTGCAGAGCTTGAGAACAGCACCCCCCTCACCCCTGATTGGGTCATGCATCAATTACACCCTTGAGCCTTCCACTAAACCTGCTGGGCACTCCCTCCCACGCCCCGCCTGGGTCAGACTGAACTGTCTTCGCACTGGTTGGGGTAAACTCAGGCCTTCCTCCACACCATTGGCGCGGCAGCTTCTGAGACCTGCTCCTGTGGCACCCCCCAAACCGTGAGCCACCTACTTGAACCCTGTCCTGTCTTCGGTACCCCCAATGGGCTAAAGACTCTCGACGATCCCACTGTCAACTGGCTCTCTCGCCCCGACCTCCTACTGTGACTCCTGGTCAGTTCATACAAACAACAACACACACAAAAAACCCCCCACCTGTAACATGAACTGTCCCAACTCTCCCCATCTGGCCATTTTGAAAAAAAATCCTTCAATGTTTTTCCCCCATTATTTAAGTTTAATAAATAAAACTATATATGGTAACTCTAGACTACATACTTTAATTCCTAATAAATCCTGAATTCACCAGCGTACATTACACCACAGAATGGAGATGGACTGCGAAGTAGAAAATATAAGTTTTGGTTGACAAAACTATTTAACTGCATATACCTTGCTGCAGTGTCCAGCTTCGCGGCGACAAAGGAAGTACACTACCGTTCAAAAGTTTGGGGTCACTTTGAAATGTCCTTATTTTTGAAAGAAAAGCACTGTTCTTTTCAATGAAGATCACTTTAAACTAATCAGAAATACACTCTATACATTGCTAATGTGGTAAATGACTATTCTAGCTGCAAATGTCTGGTTTTTTTTTTTTTTTTTTTTAGATATTTTTTTGGGCTTTTTGCACCTTTATTGGACAGGACAGTGTAGAGACAGGAAATGAGCGGGAGAGAGACGGGAAGGGATCGGGAAATGACCTCGGGCCGGAACCGAACCCGGGTCGCCCACATTCATGGTATGGCGCCCTAACCACCCGAGCCACGACGCCCCCCAAATGTCTGGTTTTTGGTGCAATATCTCCATAGGTGTATAGAGGCCCATTTCCAGCAACTCTCACTCCAGTGTTCTAATGGTACAATGTGTTTGCTCATTGCCTCAGAAGGCTAATGGATGATTAGAAAACCCTTGTACAATCATGTTAGCACAGCTGAAAACAGTTGAGCTCTTTAGAGAAGCTATAAAACTGACCTTCCTTTGAGCAGATTGAGTTTCTGGAGCATCACATTTGTGGGGTCGATTAAATGCTCAAAATGGCCAGAAAAATGTCTTGACTAGGTTTTCTATTCATTTTACAACTTATGGTGGTAAATAAAAGTGTGACTTTTCATGGAAAACACAAAATTGTCTGGGTGACCCCAAACTTTTGAATGGTAGTGTAGGTTACTCGAAGGGGCAACATCTAACTTCTGATGTAATCTAAAACTGATTGGTTGAAATTAATTTACAGGAATACAAACTGTCCCAAGTTTCCCTGCTCTGCCCTACATAGTACCAACACCTTCATGATGCAATAAACGAAATGATAGAAAAAATTTAGCAGTACTAACTTGGTTGCTCTTAGTATTAGGTCCACACAGGATGCAGGCTTCCTCTCCCAGAGGCTGTTCAGGCCTTATAAAGGTGTTTGGTGGACATCTCCTGCATACTCCAGTGCCATTTAGCATGTAGTGTCCAGGAGGACAGGAGACACAGGCCAGGTCTGTCTGAGAGGAGTCTAGTGCACACTGTCGACACTGAGAAGCCACTCCTCCAATCACATTAGTAATGTGAAGAGAGTAAATCTTAGCAAAGTCTGAGCTGTACTGTCGTTCCTGCAAAGGAGAGAAATGTGTCTTATTAAAAGCATTCAGCATTAAGATACCTTAGGCCAAGTTTACATTAGACCGTATCTGTCTCGTTTTCTTCGCGGATGCACTGTCCGTTTACATTAAAACGCCTGGAAACGCCGGGAAACGGGAATCCGCCAGGGTCCACGTATTCAATCCAGATCGTGTCTGGTCCGGTGCTGTGTAAACATTGAGAATACGCGGATACGCTGTGCTGAGCTCTAGCTGACGTCGTCATTGGACAATGTCACTGTGACATCCACCTTCCTGATTTGCTGGCGTTGGTCATGTGACGCGACTGCTGAAAAATGGCGCGGACTTCCGCCTTGTATCACCTTTCATTAAAGAGTATAAAAGTATGAAAATACTGCAAATACTGATGCAAATACTGCCCATTGTGTAGTTATGATTGTCTTTAGGCTTGCCATCCTTCCACTTGCAAGTGGTAAGTGACGCGCATGCCCAACATGCACTGGGATCACACACACAGCGGCTCAGTCCCGAATCACTGCTCATGCACTTCACTCGCGTGCTCTGTGAGCTGCGCAGGGCCGGAGTGCGCACCCTCCAGAGGGCACTCGCTGTTCAGGGCGGAGTGATTTGGAGTGCAGGATGCCTGCGGAGCCGAGCGTATCTGTGTATTGGCGTTGCTGTGTGCACGCAAATCGTGTATTGGTGTTGCTGTGTGCATGTTAATCATTTTAAAAACGTTAATCTGATGATCTGCTGATACGGTCTAATGTAAACCCCACCTTATACCAGTGTTTCTCAACCACTGGGCCAAAGCACCCTCTAGTGGGCCATGATTTTTTTTATTTTATTTTTTTCAAGGTGAAGCTAATTTTTTACTCGTAGTAGGATACAATTGCTGGGTTGCCTCCGACGTCACATCCGCCTCATTAAGCTACGGTCACACTACAGCTTGCAATGCTTTGCGATGGGTTATCGATGAAAATGAGGCATTTTGGTGGCGATATACACGTGAGCTAAAAGTTGTGTTCACATAGCAGGTGAACACTTGACTGTCACGCCTTCGCGCACTTGAATCTGGTGCAGCTAGAGTGGCCACGCTCGCTCACGGAGTGCGTTGTGTGCGCACGCTTGGAACCCAGTCGTTTTGGGAAACGCCTGATACTGATTTGAGCCAAATCAGCATGCACAGATACGGACACTTTTCACAGAGGCTTTGCGAAGTATTATCATCATGTTTGCTTCTAGCCATGTTTAAAATGCTGTTTAAATACTCTGCTTCATGATTCTGCTTTCTGTTTTACTTTTGTTTTTGTAAATATCACGCCTGCTAATAAACACTCTTCCTGCACTTAGCTCCGTCTACCGCCATCTATCTTGTAGTGTCCTGATCCCCAGCTCTTTAATCCAGCCACATAAAAAGTTGTACGCCTCTATGCTCTTCCAGGTTTTCATCTGTTTATCCATGTAGAATGATGTCTGCAGCATCAGGTAGTTTGAGATGTCGGGGAACTCAACAGATGGATCATTTTCCAACTCACAGGAAAAATCCTTCTTTGTTAACGTGTAAGGATCTATCCCATTGAGTGGTTTCTATATCCACTTCTTGAGTGCACGTCTCGGTTTGAATAACTTGCTTGTTTGCTGGACACAAACATGGCAAAAAGTTCTTGTGTTAATGGACCAGACTCCACTTTTGGATCATTAATCGCTTTTGACTGAGAGCGTCCTGCATGCATCGTTTTATGTTGGCTTCTGGCACATCCATACAGTTTTACATACAATACCTACAATTAAAAACAGTTTGTTTTTATTGCATTTATTTAATTCCTGGGCTCCCATCTGTAACAGGGAGTGATGTTGTATCCCATTAATGCACTTTACAATAGATTATTAGATTCTAATAGAATAGATGAGCCAAAATAATTGTGGATTGTTTTTTAATGGGCCCCGACTTGTTACAAGTACAACCCCGATTCCAAAAAAGTTGGGACAAAGTACAAATTGCAAATAAAAACAGAATGCAATAATTTACAAACCTCAAAAACTGATATTGTATTCACAATAGAACATAGACAACATATCAAATGTCGAACGTGAGACATTTTGAAATTTCATGCCAAATATTGGCTCATTTGAAATTTCATGACAGCAACACATCTCAAAAAAGTTGGGACAGGGGCAATAAGAGGCTGGAAAAGTTAAAGGTACAAAAAAGGAACAGCTGGAGGACCAAATTGCAACTCATTAGGTTAATTGGCAATAGGTCATTAACATGACTGGGTATAAAAAGAGCATCTTGGAGTGGCAGCGGCTCTCAGAAGTAAAGATGGGAAGAGGATCACCAATCCCCCTAATTCTGCGCCGGCAAATAGTGGAGCAATATCAGAAAGGAGTTCGACAGTGTAAAATTGCAAAGAGTTTGAACATATCATCATCTACAGTGCATAATATCATCAAAAGATTCAGAGAATCTGGAAGAATCTCTGTGCGTAAGGGTCAAGGCCGGAAAACCATACTGGGTGCCCGTGATCTTTGGGCCCTTAGACGGCACTGCATCACATACAGGCATGCTTCTGTATTGGAAATCACAAAATGGGCTCAGGAATATTTCCAGAGAACATTATCTGTGAACACAATTCACCGTGCCATCCGCCGTTGCCAGCTAAAACTCTATAGTTCAAAGAAGAAGCCGTATCTAAACATGATCCAGAAGCGCAGACGTCTTCTCTGGGCCAAGGCTCATTTAAAATGGACTGTGGCAAAGTGGAAAACTGTTCTGTGGTCAGACGCATCAAAATGTGAAGTTCTTTATGGAAATCAGGGACGCCGTGTCATTCAGACTAAAGAGGAGAAGGACGACCCAAGTTGTTATCAGCGGTCAGTTCAGAAGCCTGCATCTCTGATGGTATGGGGTTGCATTAGTGCGTGTGGCATGGGCAGCTTACACATCTGGAAAGACACCAGCAATGCTGAAAGGTATATCCAGGTTCTAGAGCAACATATGCTCCCATCCAAATGACATCTCCTTCAGGGAAAACCTTGCATTTTCCAACATGACAATGCCAAACCACATACTGCATCAATTACAGCATCATAGCTGCGTAGAAGAAGGGTCCGGGTACTGAACTGGCCAGCCTGCAGTCCAGATCTTTCACCCATAGAAAACATTTGGCGCATCATAAAGCGGAAGATACGACAAAAAAGACCTAAGACAGTTGAGCAACTAGAATCCTACATTAGACAAGAATGGGTTAACATTCCTATCCCTAAACTTGAGCAACTTGTCTCCTCAGTCCCCAGACGTTTACAGACTGTTGTAAAGAGAAAAGGGGATGTCTCACAGTGGTAAACATGGCCTTGTCCCAACTTTTTTGACATGTGGTGTTGTCATGAAATTTAAAATCACTTAATTTTTCTCTTTAAATGATACATTTTCTCAGTTTAAACATTTGATATGTCATCTATGTTCTATTCTGAATAAAATATGGAATTTTGAAACTTCCACATCATTGCATTCCGTTTTTATTTACAATTTGTCCCAACTTTTTTGGAATCGGGGTTGTATGAATAGGTGGGCCTTACAGTTGAAAAGGTTAAGAACCCTTGTCTTATACCACAGCACTATTGAATTCTCAAATCTGACTGATAGAAGTTAATTAATTTTCTATTATAGCCCAGCTCTGACATGGTGTCAGCTGCAAGGCAAGTCACAGGATTATGCTAATTTATACTAATTTAATAAATAAAAAATTGTCATCTTTGGTAAACTTCTGTGGTACCAGAGGAATAAAACACTTCGGGACTATTATAGGAAAATTACAAACTTTAGCCTACATATCATGCTAGCTTCCAATATCTATTATAAAGAACTGATATATAAGTACATATAGTTTAGGTACATGTTTTGCATATTGAGTCCTCTCTACAACATTATACTGTATATAACGAGATATATGTGTAAGTATACATATTTTAAGAAGAAATAATCTGGAAACTCTTCTCCTGTACTTACCATACTGTAGGTATCAGTGCGCTGAAAGCCCCAGGTAAAGCTCACAGTGAAATTGCTCATAATAAGATAAGAATAGGACTGCTTCCTGATAGTGCCTCTCCAGGTCTCCACCACATGATTGGCCCTCTCTTTCAAGCCCTGTGACACCACACACACCATTTCAAGTGCATGAGACCAGAGCATTTCTATTTGCGTTGCTAAAAAAATTAAGTGATTTGTGAAAGTGGAATAGTCGCTGAATTTCAAAAGTAAGTTGGTCAAGTATTGCTTATACAAATACAGATAAGTAAATAAGCAACACAAAGTGCTTTGTGGCATACAGTGTCCTACACAATTATTGGCATCTCTTGTAAAGATTAGTTTAAAAAAAAGGGTTAGAAAAAAAATCCACCTTTTGATGTAGTTTCATCTCACACTGAAAAACTGAACCTTCAATTGAAATAAATTTATTCATAGAAAAACAAATCCTCAACAAGAAATATTTTCGGCAAAAAAACACGTGCCACAATTATTGCCACTCCTGGAAATGATAGTGAACACAATGTAACTGAAGCATGTTTCCCATTTAAATTGTACATTTGTGAGTTGACTGGAGTGTGTAGGAACTTTCAAGCTGGAATCCATGACTTCCTGATTAAATGGGGTACAAAATGAGGTGACACAGACGCCAAATTCTCTTACCCTGTGTCTGAAATCACTCACTACTCACTATATAGTGGACTATACGGTATAGTGAGTTTGCCATTTTGTAGTGCTGTCCAAATGTATAGTGAGAATTATTACACCCTATATAGTGGACTCAAAGTATCCCACAATGCATCATGAAAAGTAATGTACAACGGATGGTCACTAACCAAGCAATATATACCATCATGCATTGCGGTTGCGCTAAAAAAAAAGAAGTGTGTTGGAGTGAATGAACGGAGGAAGAAACACATTATAAACGGACATTCACTTACAATTAAAAATAGTAAGAGAATAAAAAATAAGCTAAAATAGAATAAGACAGATAAAATACAAGAATAAAAGTTACAGTGCGGAGCGAGGAATTAATCAAAAGCCTCAAATTTGATTTAATAAAAGGCAGCGGTAAAGAAGAAAGTATTCAGGCTTGATTTAAAAGAACTGAAAGATGCAGCAGACACAAAGTACTTTGTATTTATTAATGTGGGAAATACGCTCAGTATAATATGTATTTATCACAAAAATACCTGCATGTATTTATTATTTTGAAAACCAACCAGCCGACTGATCTGGCACATTTTAATTGTGCGACAGTAATGACGTAAATAACAGCGTGACGGACTAGTGTCCGAAAGTGTTTTTTTTTTTCATTTTATCAATGAGCTCACTATATAGTCCTCTATATAGTAATTCCCTATATAGTGAGTAGGGAGTAGTGAATGAGTGAGTGATTTCGGTCACAGGGTTAGTCAACCATCAACATGGGAAAGATAAGAGAACACAAACCAAAGGGAGAAGTGTGTTGACCTTCATAAGTCAAGGAATGGTAATGTGTGTATGTGTATACATACGGTACACACACAGTTGTGGTCAGAAGTTTACATATAGCGACATGAATGTCATCTTGGATATGAACATCATGGCAATATTTGGGCTTTCAGTAATTTCTTTGAACTGTTCTTTTTCTGTGGCAGAATGTACATATTTAATTTAAAAAACACTAGAATTTGGTGCACAAGTTTTAATTTTCTTTGGGTTTTCTGAAATCAACACAGGGTCAAAATTATACATACAGGGTCAAAAATTTACATACGCTGACTTAGATTATTAATTCAGAGGTACTGAAACTTCTAAAATGTCTCTTAACTTGCCAAGGCCGAGGTCTCTGAACTTCCTGTTAGTGATCATGATTGACTATAGCTGGTAGCTTCTCTGAGCCTTCATAAAAAGGTTTGTTTATAGCACTCATTGGATTGACCAACACATAATACAATTGGAAAGTCCAAGGAGCTCAGTGCAGATCTGAGAAAGAGGATCACAGATATACACAACTCCAGAATGTCTCTTGGAGCCATTTCTAAACAACTGCAAATTTCAAGATCAGTTCAAACAATTGTATGCAAGTTATTGTGAGGTGCAGTCACTTTGCCAAGCCAATTTGCTTCAAGAAAACCCAAACTGTCACCCTCAGCTGAAAGGAAATTGGTTTGGATGGTCAGGAACAACCTGGGAACCACCATGGCACAGCCCTGCCATGAACTGGAAGCTGATGGATCACTGCCTACAGTTCAGATCACCATGGATTAAGAGGCTGCTATCCAAGAAATAACCCCCTGCTCCAAAATTGACACCTTCAAGCTTAACTAAAGTTTGAAGCTGACCACACGGACAAAGAAAAAGCATTCTGGAGGATAGCTGTATGGTCAGATGAGACAAAGATTGAGTTTTTTGGCCACAATGACCACGATGTACAGAGGAACACTGTACCAGCTGGTGGTGGTGGTAGGATCATCATGCTCTGGGGCTGTTTTACTGCCAGTGGAACTGGTTCATTGCACAAAGTGGATGGAATAATGAAGGAGGAGGACTACCTCAGAATTCTTCAGCATAAACTATCAGAAACTTGAACATGACATGGGACTTGGGAGTTACAACAGGACAATGAACCCAAACACGCATCAGAGCTGGTTGTGGAGGATAAAGCAAGCAAACATTAAGCTCAAAACAAGTCCTGACTTCAACCCTATTGAAAATATATGGACCATGCTTATAAATCAAGTGCATGCCAAGAAAAAAAAAAACAAATTTAAGTGAACTCTACCAATTCTACCATGAAGAGTCATGAAATATCCAACCAGAATTCTGCCAGAAGCTTGTTCATGGTAAATAAAAATGTTTGGTAGAGGTGAATCTTGTGAAGAGACATTTTACCCAAATATTAGGTGTGCTGTATGTATATTTTTGACCCTGTATGTATAATTTTGACCATGTGTTGATTTCAGAAAACCCAAAGAAAATGAAAACTTGTGCACCAGATTTTAGTGTTTTAAATTAAAGATGTATGCTGTACAATCATTCTGCTACAGAAAAAGAACAGTTCAAAGAAATCACTGAAAGCCCAAATATTGCCATGACGTTCATATCCAAGATGACATTCATGTCACTGTATGTAAACTTCTGACCACAACTGTGTATATATATATATATATATATATATATATATATATATATATATATATATATAAAAAAGAGAGAGGGAGCGAGAGAGAGAGAGCTACTCACTTGAAAATGTAATAAACAAAGTGGACGCCAACTGGAACTGTTACAAACTTGCCTGGAAGAGGACCCAAGTTTATTTTGCCCCCATGTACAGTGAGAAGGATGGTGAGAGGCACAAAAACAATCCCCAAGCATCACTGTTGGTGAATCGCAAGTAAAAGAAAAATCTTGGGGTTTCCAAGTCTCATTAGACACCACCTCCATGCCAATAGATTACACTGCAGCCCCGCTATAACGAATTCCTTGGGGAACATCCGAATGGTTCCTTATACCAAAAAATTCGTAATGCTAAAATGGATCGACTTGTCACACAAAACGCTCACTCTTATGTACAACCCCAATTCCAAAAAAGTTGGGACAAAGTACAAATTGTAAATAAAAACGGAATGCAATAATTTACAAATCTCAAAAACTGATATTGTATTCACAATAGAACATAGACAACATATCAAATGTCGAAAGTGAGACATTTTGAAATTTCATGCCAAATATTGGCTCATTTGAAATTTCATGACAGCAACACATCTCAAAAAAGTTGGGACAGGGGCAATAAGAGGCTGGAAAAGTTAAAGGTACAAAAAAGGAACAGCTGGAGGACCAAATTGCAACTCATTAGGTCAACTGGCAATAGGTCATTAACATGACTGGGTATAAAAAGAGCATCTTGGAGTGGCATCGGCTCTCAGAAGTAAAGATGGGAAGAGGATCACCAATCCCCCTAATTCTGCGCCGACAAATAGTGGAGCAATATCAGAAAGGAGTTCGACAGTGTAAAATTGCAAAGAGTTTGAACATATCATCATCTACAGTGCATAATATCATCAAAAGATTCAGAGAATCTGGAAGAATCTCTGTGCGTAAGGGTCAAGGCCGGAAAACCATACTGGGTGCCCGTGATCTTCGGGCCCTTAGACGGCACTGCATCACATACAGGCATGCTTCTGTATTGGAAATCACAAAATGGGCTCAGGAATATTTCCAGAGAACATTATCTGTGAACACAATTCACCGTGCCATCCGCCATTGCCAGCTAAAACTCTATAGTTCAAAGAAGAAGCCGTATCTAAACATGATCCAGAAGCGCAGATGTCTTCTCTGGGCCAAGGCTCATTTAAAATGGACTGTGGCAAAGTGGAAAACTGTTCTGTGGTCAGACGCATCAAAATTTGAAGTTCTTTATGGAAATCAGGGACGCCGTGTCATTCGGACTAAAGAGGAGAAGGACGACCCAAGTTGTTATCAGCGGTCAGTTCAGAAGCCTGCATTTCTGATGGTATGGGGTTGCATTAGTGCGTGTGGCATGGGCAGCTTACACATCTGGAAAGACACCAGCAATGCTGAAAGGTATATCCAGGTTCTAGAGCAACATATGCTCCCATCCAAATGACATCTCCTTCAGGGAAAACCTTGCATTTTCCAACATGACAATGCCAAACCACATACTGCATCAATTACAGCATCATAGCTGCGTAGAAGAAGGGTCCGGGTACTGAACTGGCCAGCCTGCAGTCCAGATCTTTCACCCATAGAAAACATTTGGCGCATCATAAAGCGGAAGATACGACAAAAAAGACCTAAGACAGTTGAGCAACTAGAATCCTACATTAGACAAGAATGGGTTAACTATCCCTAAACTTGAGCAACTTGTCTCCTCAGTCCCCAGACGTTTACAGACTGTTGTAAAGAAAAAAGGGGATGTCTCACAGTGGTAAACATGGCCTTGTCCCAACTTTTTTGAGATGTGTTGTCATGAAATTTAAAATCACCTAATTTTTCTCTTTAAATGATACATTTTCTCAGTTTAAACATTTGATATGTCATCTATGTTCTATTCTGAATAAAATATGGAATTTTGAAACTTCCACATCATTGCATTCCGTTTTTATTTACAATTTGTACTTTGTCCCAACTTTTTTGGAATTGGGGTTGTAAAACAAGACCAAGTGTGCTTAATTTATATTTACACTTAATTCACTTACATATTTACAAAGTAAAGGAAATAAGTCACTCTTTTCTGTGGGTCATATAAAGAAAACGGATGCATGGATGTAATTGCAGAAAGAGTGTTTATTTACAAACAGGCAGGCAAACAGATCCAAAATGTAATGCGAAAGCAGAGTGAGGAAACAGGCAAGGGTCACGTGAGGCACAACAGAATAGCCAAGGTGAGAACAAAAGGCAGAATCCTTTTATATGGCTGAATTGTTTTTCCTTGGCTGTTTGCTGAGTGTTGGAACTTCAACAGAATATTACACTGTGTTATTCTGTCACTTGTCCAGTCGGCACGAGAACTTTCTTGTCTAGAAGTTCAGCACATCTTGTACCTGACTTTTGCAATTGTTGTACGTTGCTCTGGATAAGAACATCTGCTAAATGCCAAGTAATGTAATGTAATGAATCTAAATATACAAAACAAAGTCAAAACCAGAAGGGCAATACACAAGACACAAGGTACAGCATGTATACTTCGCAAAGTCTGTGTGTTTTCAGAGTCCTTATAAGCACGCACTGTGATTGTGTTCTACAGTAGTGCTTGAAAGTTTGTGAACCCTTTAGAATTTTCTATATTTCTGCATAAATATGACCTAAAACAACATCACATTTTCACACAAGTCCCAAAAGTAGATAAAGAGAACCCAGTTAAACAAATGAGACAAAAATATTATATTTGGTCATTTATTTATTGAGGAAAATGATCCAATATTACATATCTGTGAGTGGCAAAAGTATGTGAACCTCTAGGATTAGCAGTTAATTTGAAGGTGAAATTAGAGTCAGGTGTTTTCAATCAGTGGGATGACAATCAGGTGTGAGTGGGCAACCTGTTTTATTTAAAGAACAGGGATCTATCAAAGTCTCATGGCACGAACAAAGGAGATTTCTGAGGACCTCAGAAAAAGCGTTGTTGATGCTCATCAGGCTGGAAAAGGTTACAAAACCATCTCTAAAGAGTTTGGACTCCACCAATCCACAGTCAGACAGATTGTGTACAAATGGAGGAAATTCAAGACCATTGTTACCCTCCCCCAGGAGTGGTTGACCAACAACGATCACTCCAAGAGCAAGGCGTGTAATAGTCGGCGAGGTCACAAAGGACCCCAGGGTAACTTCTAAGCAACTGAAGGCCTCTCTCACATTGGCTAATGTTCATGAGTCCACCATCAGGAGAACACTGAACAACAAATGGTGTGCATGGCAGCGTTGCAAGGAGAAAGCCACTGCTCTCCAAAAAGAACATTGCTGCTTGTCTGCAGTTTGCTAAAGATCACACAGACAAGCCAGAAGGCTATTGGAAAAATGTTTTGTGGATGGATGAGACCAAAGTAGAACTTTTTGGTTTAAATAAGAAGTGTTATGTTTGGAGAAAGGAAAACACTGCATTCTAGCAAAAGAACCTTATCCCATCTGTGAAACATGGTGGTGGTAGTATCATGGTTTGGGCCTGTTTTGCTGCATCTGGGCCAGGACGGCTTGCCATCATTGATGGAATAATGAATTCTGAATTATACCAGTGAATTCTAAAGGAAAATGTCAGGATATCTGTCCATGAACTGAATCTCAAGAGAAGGTGGGTCATGCAGCAAGACAACGACCCTAAGCACACAAGTCATTCTACCAAAGAATGGTTAAAGAAGAATAAAGTTAATGTTTTGGAATGACCAAGTCAAAGTCCTGACCTTAATCCAATCGAAACATTGTGGAAGGACCTGAAGCGAGCAGTTCATGTGAGGAAACCCACCAACATCCCAGAGTTGAAGCTGTTCTGTACGGAGGAATGGGCTAAAATTCCTCCAAGCCAGTGTGCAAGACTGATCAACAGTTACCAGAAATGTTTATTTGCAGTTATTGCTGCACAAGGGGGTCACACCAGATACTGAAAGCAAAGGTTCACGTACTTTTGCCACTCATGAATATGTAATATTGGATCATTTTCCTCAATAAATAAATGACCAAGTATAACATTTTGTCTCATTTGTTTAACTGGGTTCTCTTTATCTACTTTTAGGACTTGTGTGAAAATCTGATGATGTTTTAGGTCATATTTATGCAGAAATATAGAAAATTCTGAAGGGTTCACAAACTTTCAAGCACCACTGTAATCAGCAACAGGTGCACGGCAATTAGTCCGCATGAGCGTGAGTGCAGCATGCACGTGAGTAACAGTTCGAGGCGAGCCAATGCACACACGTGACACAATGTCTTAAAATAATGTGAATATTCTAAACTTTCAGTTAGTAAAAGTATGATATTAGTGTCCCATCAGTTTTACTTGCTGAAGAAACGAGTAATCCTGGACAGCTTTAATTTTAGGCGTATTCCCCTCATCACAAATTTTTCCTTCCAAGTCACTATTGCAGTTCTGGCTGAGTTAAAGGATCACGAACGGAGGTGATTATGGAAACATTATGAAAATGGAGGTTACGGGTGTATCGCTGTCCGTGTCCACCCACTGACTCGCTTTGTTTTCTAAATCTTCACCATTCAGTTCATTCATGTGTTGCAAATCACCAATGATGTCTGCAGTCATTTCATCCTTATATAGATCCTTTCTCATCATTCTCGATAACTGTTAGTGATTGACACTTAAAGGGGAACTGAAGGCGAATTTTTTATTATCAAAATTCTATTTCTCTCATTTTATTAAATATAGGAATGCATTTTTGATAGCTATTTTGTCACTGCTATAGCAAGTTATGAGTGTTTGAAATATGCTATGTAATATATCAGTCCATATGTCAAAGCAATGGCCGTAAATGAGATTCGTTGAGACCTGTGCGAGACATCGTAGGAGGGAAGTAAAACGTACAGCGGAAATCAAAATGACCGACATCTATTAACGTTGTCAAAAGACGCGCATGCCCTCTTTCGAATGCTGACGTAATCAAGCCGGAAGTTTTGTTTGTTTTGATAGCAATCAGGAAAGTTTGAAAAAAGTAGGCAGTAATCGTCATTTAAACTCGTTTTTGTGCAATATTTCGTTTGGAAAACAGTTTTCAAAATGGCGGCACTGAAACCTGGCTGACACTTCACGTTTTGAAGTCTCGCACAAGTCTCATAAAGATCGCGCGGATAAGCGACGCCTGCCGTAGACCAAACGAACTAAATTCAACATGGCTAAAACCCGAATAGGCCGATAAGTATAACATTTAATTGCAATTAATTGCCAATACAAGTCATGATATAAGGTTACTAAAACCGAAAACGTAATTGAATAACACGTTAATTAAGAAATAAAGCAAGTTTAAAAATGACTTCAGTTCTCCTTTAAGTGAGGCGAGTTTAAGCCTTTGTTTTATGGCATTAGCACATACTGTTAACTTGACAGCAGACTTGATTACTTATTGTTCGTCTCTGGGGTGAAGAGGAACGTATGGCTCAGTGATGTTTTTTTTTTTAAGACTCTGACTCATTGTCACTAAAGGTGGGGGACATGAATTTAGTTCATTATATG
Source organism: Neoarius graeffei (assembly GCF_027579695.1). Classification (NCBI taxonomy): domain Eukaryota; kingdom Metazoa; phylum Chordata; class Actinopteri; order Siluriformes; family Ariidae; genus Neoarius; species Neoarius graeffei. The sequence goes on along the minus strand of NC_083578.1, from coordinate 60,125,843 downwards.
TGAAAGTTCATAGTAAAAGACTGTTGTAGCAGGGTTGCAGTGTATTTGGAAGGTATTCCAGAAAAAAAAAACTTTTCTGTCAGTTTACTCCAAGCATAAGCGCCTGAAGTTTGAAAAACACTACTCCAACTTTGACTGGAACCGTGTTCTCTGGTTTGATGTAACAAAAAATGGAACTTTTTGGCAATAAACACTCAAGGTGGGTTTGGCGTAAAAAGAAGGATGGCTATAATGAAAAGAACCTGATCCTAACTGTAAAATATGGTGGAAGTTCTGTGATGTTTTGGGGCTGTTTTTTACTCCAAAGGCCCTGGAAACCTTGTTAGGGTACATAGCATCATGGACTCCATGAAGTATCAGGACATTTTAAATCAAAATCTGGCTGTGTCTGTCAGGAAACCAAAACTGGGTCATCACTGGATTTTCCAGGACAGTGATCTGAAGCATATGTCCAAATCAACACAAAAATGGTTAGCTGACCCCAGAATCAAGCTTCTGTTATGGCCATCTCAGTCCCCTGACCTGAACCCCATTGAAAACCTGTGGGCTGAGCTGAAGAGGAGAGAGCACAAGAGAGGGCCGAGGTCCCTGGATGATCTGGAGAGATTGTGTAAAGAGGAATGGTCTCAGATGCCCTGCTCTGTATCTCCAACCTTATAAAATGTTATAGGAGACTCAGTGCTGCACTACTGGCAAAGGGAGGTTGTACAAAGTATTAAATGCAGGGGTGCCAATAATAGTGGGGCCAACAAAAAACCCTGTTTTTGTTGAAAATAATTATTTCTTGATGATGGATTTGTTTTCCTTTGAGTAAATTTATTTCAATTAAAAGTTGGATTTTTCTCTTTTTTTAGCGTGACATGAAGCTATTTCACCAAAATGTGGATTTTTTCGAACCCTTTTTACTCACTCACACACACTGACACCTGTAGGCCAATTGGCCTGTCAAGAGACCTAACCCATAACTACGTCACTGCTTGTTTACCGCAATGCGTTATGGGTGATACCCGGGGTCAGCTCCGCCATATTGTTTACTTTCACCTTTGTTAAACACTGCATTGTTCTGTCTAACTGGTTTTAACTGTCCCTAAAGTGAATTGCTGTGTGCCTTAATGTGTCTCCACAAGAAAGAGAACACCTAATTTGAGCTTTTATCAGCTGCCAGTCGAGAAGAAAGAAATGGATAAGTTTAATCCGCAACGAAAACCTTCGAACTGAATCAAAATAGACAAGTGTTTGTAGTTTACATTTCTCTGGTGGGAAAAAGACGTACTTAAACTGTGGCCCAGCAGTATTCCCATGGTCTGTGGAATGGCCTTCGGTTATAGATGATTATAACAATCGACACGGTTCATCCTCTGAAACTAGCGATATTCCAAAGCCTGTAAAACAAAGAAGCATTCTTCGGCCTTTGCCTCTCAACGTGCTGAAGCACTCGGCAGCCGAACGAGCCTGTCGGACCGAAACTCCCAAACCACCAAGGGTTCTCCTTCAGGTATGTATAATGTTCAGTGTACCTCGCTAGCGGCATTTATTAAAGAAAATGCATTTATACTGAACATGACACGGCAGCTCAGCGGGTTTCCAAAGGTTTTTTTTGTTTTTGTAATGTTTCCTGATATCAAGTTTTATTTAACTAATCACTCATTTATAAATGTTCTGATGCTGTTCATCTGGGCCCGGGATCACAAAGCAATCTTAGACTTAAGTCAACAGTTGATTTTTCATAATAGTTTCCCTTACTGCATCTGTAACTTTCATTGTGCTGGATCAAGATTAAGTACAAGACTAAGATTTCATTAGAACAAAGCTTCTTAGAAAATGGTAAGGAATAACTGAAGATTAAAAGAAACAAATTTAGACTTAAGTCTAAGATTGCTTCGTGATCCAATATACGTCCTCGGAAATAAGGCATTCTGAGATTTGATGTTGTTGTTGTACAGTGCGGTAGACTCGGTCTAGACTCTTACCTTCTCACCAAGCTTGATTTGGATTCCGATTTTCCTGCTGTAAACCCTCGACATGTTATCCACCTCTTTAACTCACCAATTTCATTGTCTTCTACGACAGAGCACGGCAAAAATCGCTCCTCTCACATCGCTCTCATGTAAAATTAATCTGACATCCGTCATATCGCTCAACTACCGACCCCGGCTATCCCCCACAATGCAGCGCGGTAAACAAGTGATGACGTAGTTATGCTTGGGAGCTACTGCCAGCCTCTTACAAGGCTGTCTGCTTGAGCATGCTTCATTCACCGCCGGCTTGCTAGGCCTGTCACAAAACCCTTTTTACTGATCTTTACAAGGAATACCAATAATCATAGAAGGCACTGTATTTTTAAAATCATTATGCATATACTTACATTGTATAACCTGGTATAAAAACTTCAGCACTTACGGTCATGAAGTAAAGTGTGCAGTCAGCTGTGCACTTGGTTTCAAAGACAAATGTGATTCTAGAAAGTTCTGTTCTCTCATTATCTTTATCCAAGGAGTAGGGCAAGCTAAGCATGAGATATGAAATATGAGATAAGAAAAATATTAAGATAAGATACTTTCACCTTCAAAGAAGAAAACGTCAAACATGGGCAGTTATTACTACTTGAGTAATACCCAGAGATCATGCAGGTAGAATATGGTGGGTGGGTGTTTTTATCTGCCTTTTCTTACCTATAACCAGGTACAGAGAGTGTTAGCATCATACAGTCTGAGTCCAAATCTCCAGGCGTCGTGTAAACGTACTCGCCAGCTACCTCCCATCCTGTTACAACAACGCACAGTTTTAGCAAGATCAACTGTGAGCCACTGCTCACTTGCGTATCCCCCCTGCTCTCGCTTATATCAGAATGCAAGCAATCGGAGGAATAGGACACTTATTATGAATGTTGACTTCAACAAATAATTAACCCTGAAACAAGAGCAGTGTTCTCCCCAGGCATTTCAAACAGCATCCTGGTAAACTGTCATTTTGAAATAGTGTCAAAATCCACCCTATATGTTTTGTAAATACATTCAGTCGGTAAACAGGAAGTCAATGTGCGACAGACCTGAAAACAGTATACACGGTATAGAACCCCAAGCTGAAGTTTGGTACCAAGTACCAAGTGGCTATGATTTGTGGTTGCTGAGAAAAAGGGTGTTTTGGATGGACAAAGATATGGACAGACGAATGGACAGAGGTAAACCAGTGTACCCCCCTCCTTTGGAGCGGGGGTATAAACAAGATCAACTGTGAGCTGCTGTTCACTTATGCATACCCCCGCGCTCGCTTATATCAGAATGCAAGCAATCGGAGGAATAGGACACTTATTATGAATGTTGATTTCAACAAATAATTAACCCTGAAACAAGTAAGTAACGAGCAGTGTTCTCCCCAGGGATTTCAAACAGCATCCTGGTAAACTGTCATTTTGAAAGAGCATTTTGCTTCTTGAAATAGCATCAAAATCCACCCTATACACTACCGTTCAAAAGTTTGGGGTCACCCAGACAATTTTGGGTTTTCCTTGAAAAGTCACACTTTTATTTACCGCCATAAGTTGTAAAATGAATAGAAAATATAGTCAAGACATTTTTCTGGCCATTTTGAGCATTTAATCGACCCCACAAATGTGATGCTCCAGAAACTCAATCTGCTCAAAGGAAGGTCAGTTTTATAGCTTCTCTAAAGAGCTCAACTGTTTTCAGCTGTGCTAACATGATTGTACAAGGGTTTTCTAATCATCCATTAGCCTTCTGAGGCAATGAGCAAACACATTGTACCATTAGAACACTGGAGTGAGAGTTGCTGGAAATGGGCCTCTATACACCTATGGAGATATTGCACCAAAAACCAGACATTTGCAGCTAGAATAGTCATTTACCACATTAGCAATGTATAGAGTGGATTTCTGATTAGTTTAAAGTGATCTTCACTGAAAAGAACAGTGCTTTTCTTTCAAAAATAAGGAAATTTCAAAGTGACCCCAAACTTTTGAACAGTAGTGTATGTTTCGTAAATACATTAAGTCAGTAAACAGGAAGTCGATGTGCGACAGACCTGAAAATGGTATACACAGTATAGCTGAAGTTTGTTACCAAGTGGCTATGATTTGTGGTTGCTGAGAAAAAGGGTGTTTCGGACGGACAGAGATACGGACGGACAGAGGTAAACCAGTATACCCCCCCCTCCTTTGGAGCGGGGGTCTAATTACACAACTAAACAACTGATGAAATATAAAAAGACAATTCTGTGCAACCCCAAACCAGGATTGAGCACATAATCTTTTGTTATATTATTCTGAATTAGTCTAAGAATAATGAGCTGATTTAATTTAATCACAACTAAATAAGTCATATTGTTCCACACCTTCCTAAATCCTTTTGT